>NC_068305.1:4132105-4732105 GCF_025860055.1 Xyrauchen texanus
AACGCATCCGCATTAATATCAAAAGCCAGTATTTCATGTCAACAGCGCATTCATTCATAGTATGGCAGGCAATCGCACGATCTCAAGAGGGCAACTCGGTCAATGTTCATTCACACGTCATTCACCGTGCTGCATGCCCGAGCGTTCCCCATAGGGGAATTAAGATAATTATTCAGGCATATCATCATGTACAGTCAGTGCTTATTGTACGGGGTCCCATTACTCCTTTCAGTACGATATCCCGGTTTGCTGGTCGCCTTTGCCCAAATCACGTAATGAGTGCTTTCCAATACAATTTATCATCCCTATGCCCTATTCACTAGGAACGACCGAGCCCATGATGGGGGCATTCCGAGGGAGCATGGCATCACAGTTTAACCCATTTATGTTAAAACTTTTTGAGCATTAACCATGAAAATGACATACCTGAATTTAAATGGTTGTATTTTCCTGGACCCCTTGGAGTATGGACACAGTTGTAGTATCTTTTGAAAGAAGACACTTTGGGCAGAATGAATATATGTTGTTATTTTTTAAAGTGAGAGAACTATAAAGTTTATAGTAATGGAAATATTTTGTGCTGAACATGTTTTTTATATAAAAAAAAAGAAATAAAAAAAAAAAGTGCCAAGACAACCCAGAAATACAATGTTCTCAAAGCCACAAGTCTAAAGAAGTTATGTTTCAAATTTGAAGATGATCTAACAAAACAAATGAGGCTCCTGTTAGTATTTTTCTGTGTAAAATCGCTGGAAGCGTACAGAGTCAAATTAAGGCTCCTCCTTTCAAAACAACACAAAATCTGACTCTGCTTGGCTATTATGAATAAAACTACGCCCCATTTTGGGTCTGACGAATCGACGCGCATATTTTGCGTCGACGTATTTTTTGCGTCGACGGCGTTGTCCCAGCCCTAGCTATCACGCAACAGAGATCAGATATCAATGTTGAACCCTCTGACCTTTGAAAAGATGTATAATTTGTTAACATTAATTACATATATAGACGGTAAATTATATATTAAATGTAAGCAGAGTGACGTCACTCCCGAGTGCGAACAAATGTGTATCAACAGGTTAATATAGCCTTCACCAAAGCCTTGTGAAAGGGTCCTTGGTGAAATAAATAACTTATTTCGTTCGGTACAACATTTCGAGTGATGTTCCCAGAGCACCTCCAAGGGAGCATTAATGCCGATCCATAAAACGCAGCGTTTTCCTTCTCTATACATACTTCCATGTTCTCATCGGAAGCACGAATGTTGTGGTGCACCTATGACAACTAGCGGTAGGCTCCACACCGCATTCCCTTATTCGTCAGATTATTTAATTGCCAGCGTAAGGCATATCGCATAATGATCAGGTCACATGCGAGTAATTCCTATCTCAAGGCATATTTCAATTTTATTATCATTCAGGCATTATTAAAGTGCAGAAAATCGTATGGCATGTCTTCATAAATCATTCACTCATTGTTGTTCAGAACACGTTTCAATCTATGGGGTCTTCAAGCACTTGGGGCTTTATCCATGTTCCAAATTTCAAAGCTCAGAATCTAACAGTCATATCAGACCAACTACATTACTTTTAAGTATCAAAGCATTTTATCTCGCTGGAAAGCTTGCACTATAACGGGATATCTTTCAACAAGGTATTGCACGACAACATTGCCATTATCGTATGGCTTTATTTATGAATGACCTCATTATACAGCGTGCCTATGTGACTTGCATTTTTTTGCATTGCCAAATTTCAAACATTACAAGCAAACATGCTACTAAGAAAGACAGAAAACATGGACACGTTCTTGAAAAGGAAAACTATCAACAATGGTTATGTGGGATACTGGGATAGTGGTGTGGCGTGGGATTTTTTAATTGTAAAAAGTGTGCCGTGGCAGAAAAAAGGTTGGGAAACACTGGTCTAAAGCACCCTGATATACAGTACACATTTAAAAAAAGCACTCTGTAATGGAAAGCCTGAAATCATGGGCAAATCGGAGCTTGCTGCAGTGAGCGACGATCGCAATGTATGAACTATCAAAGACGTGATTTGAGAGAAGCACCGACGTGTCACCAATGTCAGCGAGATATCTAGAATGTTAAATATCTGGGCCCGTCTGCGATTCCACATCGTGCAATGTGAAATATGTTTTGACTGAATACAACTGCAGTGTTGACCTACAGCCAATGAGAGAGCAAGAAACGGGGCATGGGAAGTTTCAGTGGGAGGAGTCCTGATGTACCTGCAACAGAACATCAACTAGATAACAAGAAAGTCTCATTGGACCGAAGAAATGGAGGAAAAATTAGTGGAACATTGGCAGGAGCATCAGTGCCTATTTGATGTTTCATCGGAACTGTACCATAACCGGGTGAAGAAAGAGAAGAGCTGGAGAGAAATTGCCAATTCTCTTGGACAGTCAGGTAAGCGAATCGTATCACTTCTCGCGTGTATTCTGTTGTGAAACGTAATTTTGAGTCCAGGCAGAGTCGTCGGGGATTCATCAATAGTAAAATGTCTTGTAATGTGTTCACCCCTGTTGCAGATTCCTTGTGTAATTTGAAAATGCTACGACTTCAGTGACAAGACAGACAGTTATGTAATATGAACGGTACCACGATCCGACATCTTTGAAAGTCGTGTAGTGTTGTAGGAGCCATAAGACAAGACATTAATTTTTCACCCAGACTTAAGGCGAAGCTAATGGACAATAATTAGCTTTAAAGAGATTTTTCCTATCCTGGCAAAAGCAGGTTTATCTCACTTTATTTACCCTGCAATTCCATTATTTGTTCATGATACTAACTGCAAACTAATAAATCAAGTAACATTTATTTTGTAAAAACATATACCAGCACCAAATGAAAGAGGTTTTATGTGGCAAAAAAGACGACAGATTATTTTTATATTTTTTTGTAGATTTATTGAAGTCACCAGATTCTATTTGGCACTTCATCCCAAGTCTTTAAAAAGGTGGAAGGTCTTAAGATTCCATGAACTGGCTGTCCTGTCATGTAAACTTTGTTTTGTTCACAATTTGTCCCCTCACAAGGCAAAGATATGGAAAAACTCTTTTATCACAAAGAAAAAAATCAATTTTTCTTAACAGTTGGAGCAACAGATGCTCTTGGTCTTGTTCAAATAATGAGAAGTCACTTATCATTTGGAGAGACTGTAAAGACAGAACACGAATTCTTAGTCGAAGGTGTAAGTACAGTATCTATGATCCAAAATGTAGTAATAAACAAATTAGAAATGTTTTTCATTTAATATTATATAACAGATAATATTTATTGGAAAAAGACATGGCTTCTACCATACAAATTCTGTTTCTCCAATAAAGTCAATCAAGTACACCTTAAAATCTTTCATAGTATATACCCTACTAATGACCCCTAAATTTAGTTATGTTCATTTGAATTGCTACTTTTGTCAAATCAATCATGAGTCAGCAAACCATCTTTTTTTAAGTGTCCCCTTACATCAGAATTTTGTGTTGAATGGACCAGTTTATTTTTACCTTAAAAACAAATTAGCTTTAACATTATGTGATGTAATATTACTTTTCTAATCGTAATCATAACATACTGTTTCCATGGACTCTTATTTTGAAGTGTTTTTTGTCCTCTGTCTTCTATTTCCCCAGACTACATTTCCCATAATTCACTGCCCTCATCACTGCCATCTGTTCCAAGTTGTTCTCACCTGTTCTCCATTACCTCATTAGCCCTTGTGTGTATAAATACCCTCTAGTTTTGTTCTGTGACGCTGCAATTAGATCTAGCATCTCACGTCACATCTCAGCAACTACTCGTTACAGAAGAACTGACCAACATGGATCTAGCGGCTGTCCGATTCTTCTGCTCAAGCAAGGGGACAGTCCAGTTGAGGATCACGTCTGTGAGTTTTTAGAACTAGCGAAATTAGTGCACTATCCTGACCGCTCTCTGGTGGTTTTTTCCAGACCGGTCTGAATAGTGCACTGAAGGAACTGATGCCTCCAGCTGATCCTCACTGGACACTCAGAGTATGTGCCAAGGCTCTGGAACATTGCAGTTCCCCTTACACAGTGGATTATGGCAGGAACCCCGAGCCAAACCCTGCATCCATGGCTCCTTGCTCCAAGCCTCCCAAGGCTCCTTCGTTTTCAGCGGCCAATGAGCCAATGCCCGCACCCGGCCAACGAGCCAGCCTCGTCTGTCCCAGACAGAGCGTTCACTCCTGTTTCAGCCCTAGTGGAATTTTCAGGGGGGCACCACAGCTCCGCCCTTCAAGGTGGTCGTTCCACAGTCGCTGCCAGTGCTCACTAACATCTCCATTCTCAGAGTCACCCTCCTTGGCTCTGCCCCAAAAGGCCTCGCTCGGAATCTTCCATCTCTCACTCTTACCCCCTGAAACTCCACCTCCTACGGTTCAGCCCGCTCTGCCACTATCACCACCTCCTGAGTCTCAAATCCCCAATTCTACTCTGGTTCATCCTGCTCCACCTCCGGTTCCTCCTCTCGACCCAAATCCTCCATCCACCTGTGGCTCCGCCCGACCCCATTCCAGGTCCTTCTCCTGAGTGTCCAGTTTTTGATCCTCCAGCAGCTCCACCTCCTGACTCTCAAACTCTGGCCCGCTCCGTCTCCGGACCCATCCCAGGCCTCCTGACCCGGTCCTTGCTCTGTGGCCGCTTCCCAGGCCTCCTGTCTCTGCTCTGTGGCTGCCTCCTAGGGCTCCTGACCCAGTCCCTGCCCTGTGGCCACCTCCCAGGCCTCCTGACCCAGTCCCTGCTCTGTGGCCGCCTCCCAGGCCTCCTGACCCAGTCTCTGCCCTGCAGCCACCTCCCAGGCCTCCTGATCCAGTCTCTGCCCTGCGGCCGCCTCTCAGGCCTCCTGATTCTATCCCAGCCCTGAGGCTGCCTCCCTATTCTATCCCTGCCCTGGGATCTCCTACCTGAGCATCATCCTACCCTCCTCATCTGCCTTTTGGTGCACCAGAAGTCGCCCCTTCAAGTGGGGGTTAAATGACACAGTGTGTTTCTGTCGTGTTTCCAAGGACTCTTATTTTGAAGTGGGTTTGTCTTCTGTTTCCCCCGGACTACATTCCCCATAATTCACTGCCATCTGTTCCCAATTGTACTCACCTGTTCTCCATTCCCTCATTAAACCATGTGTGTGTATAAATACCCTCTAGTTTTGTTCCCTCTTAGTAAGTTCAAGTTTGTTTGTTTTACTTTCATCTAAACAATCTTTCATCTTCATTAAAAGCCTGCAATTAGATCAAGCATCTCCCATCACATCTCAGCAACTACTTGTTACACATATGATGTAGCAACATTATTGACAAAATATTTTATTCATAAATGTCAATTCTCATCAGCTATCCCGTAGTTTGACACTTTGGGATAGCTGAATAGTATCTGCC
The DNA here is from genome assembly GCF_025860055.1 of Xyrauchen texanus. Taxonomy (NCBI): domain Eukaryota; kingdom Metazoa; phylum Chordata; class Actinopteri; order Cypriniformes; family Catostomidae; genus Xyrauchen; species Xyrauchen texanus. Next base: position 4,137,517 of record NC_068305.1, read on the forward strand.
ACAAAGCGCAGCTATTTGCACTCCAATAGACTGGTGAAACCACCAAAATGTATGACAAACTAATCAAGAGTTGTCGCTGCAGTGGCGTCCTGGTGCCCGTGGTTCAAATTCACGTTTTGTCCCACTCTTTTGGGGGTTTTTTCATCCGATTTCCTGATTCCACTCTTAAAATGTCCTTTAATACTATATATAATAATAGATAAAAATTTACATAAATGTTGATTTCATCTCAATAATTTGGTTACAGTCAATGTTGAGGAGTGCAGAGAAGGGTTTGATCTGGAGGCGGGGCCTTGCGATCACACTCGTTCCCGCAGCTCGGCGTCGCTTATGTGTACACTGCTTCATGGTATTAGTAATATTGTAGTAACCATGTTTTTTGGCATAAACCATAGATTTCATGCTATTAACCATGTTAGTACAGCATTATGATGGTAATATAAGTAAATTTAAAATAAAAATACCATGGTTACTAAAGTAAAACCAAGGTAATTTTTTTCTAAGGTTAGGTTTAGGGGTAGATGTTATTGTAGTGTGTATGTGGGATTGTAAAACACAAACACACTGCAGTGATACACATACTGTATGTTAGTTTTTAAATATGGGTGCAATTAGTATCTAACAATATCTGCACCAGGGTGCTATTAGTATCTACCATTATTTGCACCAAGTTTAGGGTGAATATAATATCTGCCAACTCGTAAATTATGTACGAATTTTCATGAGATCGGGTTGTTAGTTTTATAAGAGGTTCCTTCTCCAGCACTTGATCATTGGCATGGACTCACTGTTGTGTATTTGAGTTTAATGTCCCCACTAAACACATTGCAAAGGACCCGCTCTCTAATAGTATTATCAACTCACACAGAGCTGAATAAAATGTCAGAATCTAATGACAAATCGGTACATGCCTCAATCAAGATTAAAACATTTTCACAAGTTAAAATATTTTTAATTAATTGCATGTGTTAACGTGGACAGCACTATAATTTTTTAGTTATTTATCTTTTCCTTTTGCTTATTTTCTTTCTGTTTTCAATGTCATCCAATGTTATTCATTTCACTATTGATGGAATCCATAGTTTGTTTTTTTTGTCTTTGTATTTACTCTGTAAACCTGGCATCCTTACATTAAAAAATTTTATAAATAAATAAATAAAAAAGGTTGGGACTGTGTATGAATGTCATGACATAATTTTCCAGCAGCTCAAAAGTGATAAGTTACATGGCATTTAAGGGAAGGTAATTGGCTCAAAAAACACAGAACGGAGCAGAGCAGATGAGCAGAGATGGCAGCATGCAGGTCATTTACTCCCAGGTACTGCATGAGCAGCTGCCATTGCAGTGAATGGGAATGCTAATGGATAGAAAGCTCCAGATATTATAAGGAACTCTTTGCAATATTAAGTTCAAGGCTATGTTGTAATATTAAGGCTATTAGTTATTTACGAAATGACTAGCTTATTGATATGTCCCCAACATCTCATTTCAACAGAAAATACAGATAAAATGGCATTTGTCAAGCCACTTCATGGGTTCTTTGGGGCAGCTGTGGCTCAGGTGGTACAGCGTGTTTGCTACTAATCGCAGGGTTGGCGGTTCGATTCCTGGCCCACATGACTCCACATGCCGGAGTGTCCTTGGGCAGGACAATGAAACCCAAGTTGCTCCCAATGGCAGGCTAGCGCCTGGCATGGCAGCTTTACCGTAATTGGTGTGTGTGTGTGAGTGTGTGTGTGAATGGGTGAATGAGTCACAGAGTAAAGCGATTTGAAATCTGCTAAGGTTAAAAATCCACTATATAGGTGCAGACCATTTATCATTTTACCATTTAAATGTGAATGAAAATTTCTGTATAAAATCTCTGTTCTTCTGATGTCTAATACACATGCACATAAATCCATACCTTGTTCTGCCCCAGCGCTGGTCTTCAGCAGTGAGCGTGTGAGCAGCAGCTCTTGTCTGAGACGCAGCAAATCTTCATGAAGCCCTTGAGCTTTAGTTTTCCAGTCTTGGTCCTGCTGTTTGAGTCTGTTGGCCAGAGACTGAGTAAAGAGTCTGACACCTCCTGATGGTCTGATCTTAATAAGAGCCACAGCTACAGCCAGTCTGCACACTCGCATGTACCAGCTCACCGCTCCTACATGCATCATACAACAATTAATTAAAAAATTATTACTACTGAACTCACTATAATCTAATTCATTATAATAATTAATGTGATGAGTCTATGGGAATATTTCACAATGTTCTATCATCCACAGGGTGAAAATCACAAATCTGATCGCTTAGAAAAGTAATAGAACGCCTCTCAAAAAGCTGCATGATTTGAGGTATCAATAGAATACTATTTAGCAGCTCATTGGTCAATATAATTATCATCAGTAATTGGACATACAGTATGCAACAATAAAATGGGAATATTAGCTAAAGTTATTTATTTAATTTACAGTTAATTTATAAAGCCTTTCTGTTGATAATTTGGGAAATAATTCCATCATACAGCCATTAACCACAGACATTTATTAAAGCTAACATCATAATTAACTACTGAGCTTTATAAGAGGACAGCATCCGCAGATGACTTGTTTCACTAACAAAAACACTTTTTTGCGATTTGTACAGTTTGAAGTACATTGAAAACAACGTAGTATACAGTGACCCTAAAACGTTTGGACACTCAAGTCATACTTAAAAATGTGTGTATAAAATATCTAATTTCATCAGCTAGAAAATGTCAAATTACATCAAAGCACAAAGATATAAGCAAAGTACTTTTTTATTAACCGTTATCAGCCCTTGCTAGAATGCCATTTACCTCAATGATCGGTCAAATATGAAGTTTATTAAAGTTGTAAGTTTAGTTTAATGTAGTAAATATAGTAGTGATGATTACGACGATGATTATAGTATACAATGAATTAAGTGTATGTTAATACAGTTCGCACATTAACGTGTGGGTAATCTGGGATTTTACCTTCATAACAGGAGGCAGATTTCTCCTCCATTCTCCTTAAAACAACAGGATATAAACCTGACACGTTTACATGCCGTATTCTCGTTTTAAATTATTAAAATAAACGTAATTTAATTGAACTTTCGTTAAAAAAAAAAACAGCGCTAATTAACGGCTGCCATCAGTGAAACTTTACCGCAAATCAGAGGAATCGCCCCGCCCCACTAGAATGCTGACATCTAATTGGTCAGTTACGATGAGTCTCTATTCTCCTCTTTTAATTCTTCGCTATTCTTATGTTTAATAAATGTTGTCATTTTTATTTTTGAGGTGTAAATTATTGTCCTGAACGTGGTCATCAAATACCATTGTAATCTAGTACCTGTTGTTTTTCTCAGCACATTCAGGATGGACCAATCACAGTACAATGCGTATTATGATGGTGGGTTTGGGGTTTGAATAGACAGTTTTTTTTCAGCCATCAGTCCAGATCTGTAACCCAAAGGACTACTGTGAGTTTTATGACACTGTATAAGAAAAGCGCAAAACAGATGTTGGAAAGTGTTGTTATGATGAGATTTGTAACTAGAGGTCGCCATTACCCCACTTGAACCTATTATACTGTTATGGCAAAACAGGCAAAAGACAAGCTGTTAGTTAGATAATTTTGTCATCCAATGTAATGCACATAACTGTTAATCAGAAGGTCGCTGGTTTGATCCCCACAGCCACCACCATTGTGTCCTTGAGCAAGACAATTAACTCCAGGTTGCTCCGGGGGGATTGTCGCTGTAATATGTGCACTGTAAATCGCTTTGGATAAAAGTATCTGCCAAATGCATAAATGTAAATGTGAATGTACTTTGTTGAAGCACCTTTGTCACCAATTACAGCCTCAAGTCTTTTTGTGTATGCTGCTACAAGCTTGGCACACCTATTTTTGGGCAGTTTCTCCCATTCTTCTTTGCAGGACCTCTCAAGCTCCATCAGGTTGGATGGGGAGCGTCTGTGCACAGCCATTTTCAGATCTCTCCAGAGATGTTCAATCGGGTTCAAGTCTGGGCTCTGGCTGGGCCACTCAAGAACATTCACAGAGTTGTCCCGTAGCCACTCCTTTGTTATCTTGTCTGTGTGCTTAGGGTCGTTGTCCTGTTGGAAGATGAACCTTTGCCCCAGTATGAGGTCCAGAATGCTCTGTAGCAGGTTTTCATCAAGGATGTCTCTGTACATTGCTGCATTCATCTTTCCCTCAATCCTGACTAGTCTCACAGTTATTGCCGCTGAAAAACTTCCTCACAGCATGATGCTGCCACCACCATACTTCACTGTAGGGATGGTATTGGCCAGGTGATGAGCGGTGCCTGGTTTCCTCCATAAATGACGCTTGCCATTCAGGCCAAAAAGTTAAATCTTTGTTTCATCAGACCAGAGAATTTTGTTTCTCATGGTCTGAGAGTCCTTCAGGTGCTTTTTGGCAAACACCAGGCGGGCTGTCATGTGCCTTTTATTGAGGAGTGGCTTCCGTCTGGCACTCTACCATACAGGCCTGATTGGTAGAGTGCTGCAGAGATGGTTGTTCTTCTGGAAGGTTCTCCTCTCTCCACAGAGAAACGCTGGAGCTCTGTCAGAGTGGTTCTTGGTCACCTATCTGACTAAGGCCCTTCTCCCCCGATCGCTCAGTTTGGCTGGGCGGCCAGCTCTAGGAAGAGTCCTGGTGGTTCCAAACTTCAGAATTTTTTCTGTACCCTTCCCCAGATCTGTGCCTCGATACAGTCCTGTCTTGGAGGTCTATAGACAATTCCTTGGACTTCATGGCATGGTTTGTGATCTGACATGCACTGTTAACTGCAGGACCTCATATAGACAGGTGTGTGCCTTTCTAAATCATGTCCAATCAACTGAAGTTACCACAGGTGGACTCCAATCAAGTTGTAGAAACATCTCAAGGATTATCAGTGAAAACAGTATGCACCTGAGCTGAACTTTGAGTGTCATGGCAAAGTCTGTGAATACTTATGTACATGTGATTTTTTTTTTTTTTTATAAATTTGCAAAGATTTCAAACAAACTTCTTTCACTTTGTCATTATGGGGTATTGTTTGCAGAATTTTGAGGAAAATAATGAATTAAATAAATTCTGGAATAAGGCTGTAACATAACAAAATGTGGAAAAAGTAAAGTGCTGTGAATACTTTCTGGATGCACTGTATTTTATTGGTTACAATATGAAAAAGTACCTCCTACTGAAAAATATACCTATTTGCTTACCTGACTGTGCAAGAGAATTGGCATTCCCCATCTGTCGCTCACTTCGAAGTTGTGTCAAAGAAGCGACACAAGGGGTCTCTCTTGAGCGCCGAATATACCTCTGATCTATGAAAAAATGCCAATGAGAAGTTGGCAGACAGAATTTGCATGTCCCGCCCCCGGACATATGGGTATAAAGGTGGGGAAATATGTCTGTTTCATTCAGAAATTTCGGAGCTGATGGTCGTGTATGCAGCGAGCTGCGAGTCACACACACCTGTTCCTCTTACCTCTGATGATCTGCTGTTGGATCTACGGCGCACTTCAGCGGCTTCCTCCTTCTCTGCACGGCTGTGCAGTTTGCCCCTGGGCACTTCAACAGCGCAAACTAAAAGAGTTTATAAAAGAGTGATTTACTCTAATAGAGTATTTTCCTTTAAAAGAGCAATACACAGTGGCATTGAATGTCCTTTTTAGGATGCGTCTTTATAAAGATGCCTTTTCGCCCCTGTGTAGCTCCTGGATGCGGAAGAGTGCTCTCCGCTTCAGACAGCCACAGGCGCTGTCTCGTGTGTCAAGTCAAGTCAAGTCAATTTTATTTGTATAGTGCCTTTCACAACACACATTGTTTCAAAGCAGCTTTACAGAAGATCAGGCATTAACAGACGATAAAACTGTAATGTCTATAATGTCGATGAATCATCATTGTGTAATTAGATAAAATACGATTGTTTATCATGTTTAAAAATAAGTAATTAAATAATAATTGTATTAATAACCCCAGTGAACAAGCTGAAAACGACTGTGGCAAGGAACACAAAACAACAAAACAAATTAATCAACAAAGATGTTGATTAATGGAGAAAAATAACCTTGGGAGAAACCAGACTCACTGTGGGGGCCAGTTCCCCTCTGACTAACATCATGAATATAATGCCAATATTAATTATGTATAGTTAAAGTCATGGTTTAAAATTATTAAACTAAGTAAGTGTTAAGGGTCAGTGTTTAAACATCGATTTTGTTTGAACTGTAAGATTAATGACCAATGTCTTTGAAGTCCATCCTGGATTAACTGCAGAAGTTCACATAGGTGCAATTGTCCTTGTTAATTGGCTGATGAAGGCTTTTGTTGGCAATTTGTTAGTCTATGCATTCCATTTCAAGATCGTAGTCCATCAATAGACCGAGGTGATGCAGGCAGAGATCAGGGACGTGAAATGTAGTTCAACCTGGCCGGTAATTTCAGTGAGGTTTGGTGTGGTCCATCCTAAATCCTAAGGTTCAGACAATGGCATATGAAGTATCCCATGTCTTATGGTTGGAGTTGGCATCAGTTCATCCTCTGAAGTCCATCATAATAGACTGAAGTACTGTTGTCAAAAATACCGGTACTCCGGTACGAAGTCGGTACTGAAACAAATACATTTTTACGATACCAGAATTTCTGAAGGTACCGGAGTACCAAGTATCGGGTCTACCCGGTACCCATGCAGAGTCGGGAACTTTTGAACTCTCACAACAAGCAAAAGATGGCAACAAGCAAAGCTGCTGCAGAGTCTCAACTAAATCTTGTCGAAAAGAAAAGTGGAAAAAGCCAGGTTTGGAAATTCTTTGTATTTGAGGCTGATGAAAAGCAAAACATAATTTCCTCTAAAAGAGCAATACACAGTGGCGTTGAACGAAAAACCTATTTGTAAACGCTGCTTTCGCAATTTTCTGACGAAAGGAGGAAACACATCAAACTTAATAAAGAACCTGAAAGACAAGACACCCGGATTAATTCAAGCAACCAAAGCAGGTTAGTTTAGGTTAGGTTAGTTCACGCCTGACGGAGGAGAGGAATAATTACACAGATCACAGTCCAGATGCACTCTAAACTTGCACAGCTTCTTCTTATGTAGATCCCAAAGTATTAGGGAATTATAAAAAAAAAAAAAGGAAATTCAGAAGCAGTCTCGTTTTGGAATAAGCGCAGCCGGAGCTCTTTAAAGGAAACATCCTGGCGTTACAAATACAGTTATATTTAATGTGTTATAGCTTTATTAAAGTTCAAATAATACAGGACCAGCTCATGTTAATAACTTTAAACTCAGAAACTGGCATTTCTCTGTGTGGTAAGTGCCTCTTCAATGAGTTGCGCGAATGTCCCGATCTAAGGGGGAGAGATTGAAACTGCACCCGGCTGAGAGACTCTGCCTCGGGGACGCTCATCCCTCGAGCGCGCACACTTAATGCAGCTAGATTAGAATACGATGGCTTGTGACTTATTTAATCATAATATATGTCACTGTGCATTTCTTATCGTGAAGAAAAATGGCAATATGCAGCTTTATTAATACAAGAGCACTTTGCATATTAGTTTGGAAATTGTTTTTTATTCATTCCATTGTATGCTTGTTTATTTTGTTTTTGTACTTGGTAAAAACTTAAAGTAAAAGTTGCAAAAGTTTAAGCAAATCTTGTATAAGTCTTCAAAAATACTTTAAGCATACATTGTACAGTTTTGTTATAATTCAAAAATAATATATTTAAATTAAAGTGTTGCTCAATGGCATATTTCTGTTCTTAGTTCTGCTGCTAATGTTTTGTTAACTTTGTTAATAAAAGAGTGTTGTTTAGTAACCTGTTTTTGCTTTGGTACCGAAAATGGTATGGAGTACCGTGAAATTTCAATGGTATTGGTACCGACTACCGAACTTTTGGTACCGTGACAACACTAGACTGAAGTGATGTTTGGCTGGCACCGGCTGCATTTAGTCATCATCATTCAGCGACACATAGCAGTGGAGTTAAACACGAAGCATGAATGGTGCTGGATCCAGCCGGTTCTGGTGACCTCAGGATAGGAGTTATAAATCATGATCAATGTTTCTGGTGTCTGGTTCCGCAAGACCCAACTAAAACAGCCTTATTGTGGGTTGGAGGATAAATTAGGTGTATGCTTGGCTAAATAGATGAGTCTTTAGTCTAGACTTAAACTGAGGGTGTGTGTCTGCATCTCGACCAGGGTTGGGGAGACTATTCCATAGTTTAGGAGCCAAATATGAAAAAGATGTACCTCCTTTTGTGGATTTTGATATTTTAGGAACTATTAACAGGCCAGAATTTTGCGATCTTAATGAATGTGTTGGAATATAGCGTGGTAGAAGGTCACTTAAGTACTGCGGAGCTAGACCATTCAAAGCTTTGTACGTAGTTAACAGAATTTTTTAATTAATACTGAATTTAACAGGTAGCTAATGTAACGATGATAAAATGGGGCTAATATGATCATATTTTTTGGTTCTCGTTAGCACTCTGGCTGCTGCATTTTGAACCAATTGAAGTTTATTTATTGATCTTGCAGGACATCCTCCCAGTAATGCATTACAATAATCTAGTCTTGACGTCATGAACGCATTAATTAGTTTTTTGGCATCAGCAACAGAGAGCACATGGCTTAATTTAGCAATATTTCTTAGGTGGAAGAATGCTGTTCTACAAACATTGATAATTAGATTTTCAAAAGACAGATTGGTATCAAATATAACACCTAAGTTCTTCGCTGTTGAAGATGATGTAACAGTACATCAATCGAGAGACAAATTATATTGTAGTGGCTTATATTTAGAGATTTTTGGTCCAATAATTAGTACCTCTGTTTTGTCAGAATTGAGTAGAAGGAAATTTCTGGTCATCCAATCTTTTATTTCATTGATACACTCTACTAATTTCGAGAATTGTGAAATCTCATCAGGTTTTGAAGAAATATAAAGTTGTGTATCGTCGGCATAGCAGTGGAAACTTATTCCACGATTCCTCATAATATCTCCCATAGGAAGCATATACATGGAGAAAAGCAGAGGCCCTAAATCTGATCCCTGTGGCACTCCATATTTTACTTTTGTTTGATTTGACAATTCCTCATTTACATAGACAAAGTGGTAGCGGTCTGCTAAATATGACCTAAACCATGCTAATACAACTCCACAAATGGCAACATAATTCTCTAGCCTATTCAAGAGAATGTCGTGATCTATCGTGTCGAATGCAGCACTAAGATCTAAAAGCACTAGAAGAGAAATGCAGCCGCGATCAGTTGATAAGAGCAAGTCATTTGTAACTCTGATAAGTGCAGTCTCTGTACTGTGATGAGGCCTGACTGAATCCTGACTGAAATTCTTCATATATACTATTTCTCTGTAGAAATGAACATATTTGGGAGGATACTACCTTTTCTAGTATTTTTGACATAAACGGTAGATTTGAAATCGGTCTATAATTAGCCAGTTCTCCAGGATCAAGTTGTGCCAGTGGAGGGCCGGGAGGAGAATCCTTGTTTGAATTTATTTCATTTGCCCACATTCCCACATTCTCATTAAAATAATTATTTCCTTTGTCTCTGTGTCACCTGGCCCGTAAATGCCGTTCTCACGGCACTCTGCCGCCACACTTCAACAGTCCCGGCATGCTGGACATGGACCCCCCACCTTCAGCCCCACGACTGTTCCCCGGCTGGCCGGTTCTGTAGAGTCTAGAGGACTCCTCCACCGGACCTCCTCCTCAGTCACTAACCCGCCCCTGCCGCGTGTGCGGAGCAAGGTAAGTGCTTCCAGTCTTCTCTCAGCACCAGAGCCTCAGATCGCACCTTTGCCTCCCGACGCCGTACTACCTGCTCCGCCCCACTGCGAAGCCCCGTGGGGTACGGCAAAAATAATCGTCCCGTTAGTGCCTCTAGCGCACGTAGCTTGGATGCATGGTTTTCACTTCCCAAGGCCCCCAGTCCCCCCACACCCCCACCCCACCCCTTCCGGGAGTCCGCTTTTCCGCAGTACACGGCGAACATGCCAAATCCCTGTGCGCGGAAATCGCGACCCTCTTACTCAAAGACGCAATAGAGCCTGTCCCTCCAACCGAGATAAAGAAGGGTTCTACAGCCCTTACTTCATCATACCCAAGAAAGGCGGCGGGTTGGACTTGCGAGTTTTCAACCGGGCTTTGCACTCCCGTTCAAATTGCTCACGCAAAAACACATCTTAACTTGCGTCCAGCATCTAGATTGGTTCGCAGTGGTAGACCTGAAGAACGCATACTTCCTCGTCTCAATATTGCCTCGACATCAACCCTTTCTACAGTTCGCGTTCGACGGCCAGGTGTAGCAGTGCAAGGTCCTCCCCTTCGGCATGTCCCTGTCCCCTCGCGTCTTTACGAAGGTCGCAGAGGCAGCCCTTGCCCCGCTCCGAGAAGCCGGCATCCGCTTACTCAACTACCTCGACGACTGGCTCATCCTGGCCCACTCCCGAGAGTTAAAATGCGCCCATAGGGACCAAGTGCTCAGACACCTCAACCGCTTAGGGCTTCAGGTCAACTGGGAAAAGAGCAAGCTTGTCCCGGTTCAGAGAATCTCTTTTCTCGGCATTGAGTTACACTCAGTCTCAATGTCAGCATGCCTCATCAACGAACGCATGCAGTCAGTGCTGGAATGCCTCGCTGCTTCAGGCCAGGCACTGTGGTCCCTTTAAAACTTTTCCAGAGGAAAGGGGCCCGCTGCGCTGGCACATCAACTGCCTAGAGTTGTTGACTGTATTATTTGCCCTGCGGAGGTTTCTCCCACTGGTTCAGGGCAAACACGTCTTGATCAGATCAGACAGCACCACTGCGGTAGCGTACATAAATCGCCATGGTGGCGTACGCTCCCACCACATGTCACAACTCGCCCGTCGTCTCCTCCTTTGGAGCCAGCAGTGACTCAATTCGCTGCGCGACACTCTCATCCCCGGCAACCTCAATGTGGTGGGGGACGTGCTATCACGACAATGCTTGCCCAGTGGAGAGTGGAGGCTTCACCCCCAGTCAGTCCAGCTGATTTGGGAAGGTTCAGCAAGGCTCAGGTAGACCTGTTCGCCTTCCAAGAGAACTCTCACGGCCCGCTCTGGTATGCCCGAACAGAGGCTCCCCTCGGCGCCACATGTCACAACTCGCCCGTCGTCTCCTCCTTTGGAGCCAGCAGTGACTCAAGTCACTGTGTGACACTCACATCCCTGGCAACCTCAATGTGGTGGGGAACGCGCTATCACGACAATGCTTGCCCAGTGGAGAGTGGAGGCTTCACCCCCAGTCGGTCCAGCTGATTTGGGAACAGTTCAGCAAGGCTCAGATAGACCTGTTCGCCTCCCAAGAGAACTCCCACTGCCCGCTCTGGTATGCCCGAACAGAGGCTCCCCTCGGCGCAGACGCACTGGCACACAGCTGGCCCACGGGGCTGCGCAAGTACACATTTCCCCCAGTGAGCCTTCTAGCACAGGTGGAGGAACAAGTCACTCTAGCGGCTCACTATTGGCCCACCCAGGATTGGTTCTCGGACCTCGTACTCCTTGCGACAGCCCCTCCCTGGCAAATTCCCCTGAGGAAAGACCTTCTTTCTCAGGGACGGAGCACACTTTGGCATCCGCACCCAGACCTCTGGAACCTCCACGTCTTTGGATGGGATGCGGAAGATCTAGCTGGATGGGACGTGGAAGATCTAGCTGGTCTACCACCTGCCGTCGTAGACCTGATCAACCAAGCCAGAGCCCCTTCTACCAGGCAACTTTACGCCCTAAAGTGGCGTTTGTTCGCAAATTGATGTTCTTCTCGGGCCGAAGACCCACAGAAGTCTGCAGTCAGGTCAGTGCTCTCATTTCTGCAGGAAAGGTTGGGTAAGCACGACTTGATTATCAGGTTCCTAAGAGGCGCCCGGAGGTTAAATCCCCAAGGTTCCTACCATGCCCTTCAGAGACCAGGTAGTGAACCTGCAAGCGCTGTCCAATACACGCTGACAGACTGACCGGGTGAATAGCTTGCATCTAGCACCCTTTCCCTCAGCTGAGGTAAAACCGTGCGCTTTTTCTCCCAGGTGATCCCACTCACTCAGCTCCCTGGATGACTCCTCCCTAGCCCTTTGGGTCCGCAATTCAGTGGAGGAATTTGCAGACCCAATCCACTGCGGGTACTCAGATCTTCCCTGTACTGGAATAGGTGCTCCACAGGTCAGGGCTCCTACGTGGACTTTCCCCCGCAGTACGGTCCCCTTACGAGTGATCCCGCGTCTCCCTTGGCCAGTTCACACTGGCCCCCAGTCGCCGTGTCTGTAGCAACTCCTCCCTCCGAAGAGGCGGGATCTACCACCACGCCACTTCACACATGTGACCTAAAAGCTCATATCGTGTATGTCACCACACTTACCTCCCCATCTCTGGGCAGGTGTGGTCTCTGCAGTGTCCTTTCCCCCTGAAAGAATAGGAAACTGGGTAAGACCCCCTTCCCCAATGCGCATAAGGGCCCCAACCGTTGACTCTATGCGAGAAACATAGAGGGAAAAGAGGGCCGGCTAGGCTTGGCCCGTTCCCAGGTTGGGAAGCGTCGCCTTGTTCCCCTGTCTAGGGTAACTATAAGGATTCTGATGACTTTATGGGGCATTGGGGAAGGGTATGTGCAGTCTGATACAGCTGGTCGTTTTGGCACATCAAGTACCTGCCCGCTCCTGTGTCAGCAGTACACGTACACGGCTCAGCGCATGGCGTGATTTAAATTGGACCCCTAGTGTCGCTTCTTCGACACAACGTCGAAGTGAACGACAGACGGGGAACCTCCAAGTTACGGATGTAACCTCCGTTCCCTGATGGACCATTTCCGGCTCCTCAGAAAAATCCTGAATCAAACAGATGTATTTCCCAGCCTTTATACCCGTATGTCCGGGGGCGGGACATGCAAATTCTGTCTGCCAACTTCTCATTGGCCTTTTTTCATAGATCAGAGGTATATTCGGCACTCAAGAGAGACCCCTAGTGTTGCTTCTTCAACACAACGTCTCGTTCCCTCCATCAGGGAACGGAAGTTACATTCGTAACCTAGACGATTTCTTTCCAACTCTTCTCTTTCTCCACCCGGTTGTGGTACAGTTCAGATGAAACATCAAATAGGCACTGGTGCTCCTGCCAATGTTCCACACATTTTTCTTCCATTTCTTCGGTCCAATGAGACTTTCTTGACACTGCAGCCATGCTAGTTGATGTTCTGTTGCAGGTACTGTCATCATGCAGATGTTCCGTCATCAGGACTCCTCCCATTGAAACTTCCCGTGCCCAGTTTCTTGCTCTCTCATTGGCTGTAGGTCAACACTGCAGTTGTATTCAGTCAAAAATCATTTCACATTGCGTGATTTGGAATCGCAGACATGTCCAGATATTAAAAATTCTAGATATCTTGCTGACATCAGGGACGTGTCGGCGCTTCTCTCAAATCACATCTTTAATAATTTATACATTGGGATCATTGCTCCGAATTGCCTATGATTTCGGGCTTTTGTCGGCGATCTCCACAAAATTGTCAGCGAGTGAAAATCGGGCCTGAAATTGTGTAGTGTAAACTCTGCCTAAGTTGATCAGCTAATGTATACGTTTTCAGTATTTTCATTGATTGCAAATTATAAAACAGCTCATGTGGATTTTTTATTACTCTGTCAATGTTAGCTACATATATTGCTGGCTTCCATGGCTGCAGCGTTTTGTTTGTCTGCTATCTTGTCTCAAATCTGGCATTCCGGGGTGTAGAAATAATATTGGGAAATGGGCAGTGGATCACACAGACCAAAACACAAACAGAATTTCTGGCCGGAACAGACATTTCAAGTAGAATATGCTGTCTGTAGCATTGTTTTCGCAGAAGCCAGTAAATCTCTGATAACATATTATGATAATTTTATGCTTTAGTACAGTAAATATATTACATTTTGCACCTTTATTGTGCTGAGCTCCACCTGCTGTTGCTTGACACCTTGACACTAGTTGCTTCAAAGTTATTGCAAAAATGTCTCACAACAGTGAAGTTAATCATTATTTTCTCTGTGAGCAGCACCTGCATCCTGAAATGAGTGACAGGTGGCATCTAGTGGCAGAAATGACTGAGATTCATTGGAGGGACCTTGGCTGGGTAGTCACAGTGCATTTGACGATCAGGTTAGAGAAAACTGCAGGATGTTTTGGATAGCTACCTCTCAGTTTAATACTCTGAAAATCGAAAATCATTAAACACTTGTAGAAGATCCTGTTGTAGGGGATTTTCCCTTGAAAAATGGAACCAGGTGAAACCGTTGAAACTCACTGTGAATTCTTTTGCTGAACTATATATTGGTTTGCTTTAATCTGCATCGAATTGCTTTCACATACAATGGATAGAATGATTTTACATAGTTGGGATAAGGTGTTACAATAGAAACTACTATTAAACAGCCTATATGATTTTAAGCAAATTTTATAAAAATATAAATGTTTTGGTCAAAAGATTTTGTAGTTAATAAATCGTGACTCAGAACCTAACAGTGACTTTCCGTTTATGACAACTACCACATGTGACGAGTAGCCCCAATTTCCCCTTTTTCCAGGTTTAAATTCTATTCTGAATTCCAGATTTTCAATGTGTTCTTTTGGCTGCCACTGTATAAAAGACACATAATTCTTACAGATTACTTGAAAGACTCCACTGAGTGATAAAGCATTGACCAGACTGAGCAGCTCTCCAGTTATCAAAACAAGATGGTCTAATCGGATTAGATTTACTGACAAAAAGTCATAAGTCCTTTATCGTGAATTCTGTTAACATAGTGAGATTAAATCAACAGCAACATTTATTCATTTATTAATTTACATTATTGCAGATGTAGATTTATGCAATACAACCACAACAATCTTGTGTTGTTATTCTGATCTTAATGTACATTGTGTGCACAAATAATAAATGTGAGTTATGTGTTAATGGAAGTGGATATATGAGCATTAGAGCCAATTAAAATCAACGTAACGGAGGAGTCTGGGTCACAGTCACGTTGAGATCCTCAGCATCTGATGATGTAACAACCTGGCCGTCATTTAACGTGTTCCTGTAAATCTGCCCCAGTCTGATCTGATCTACCTCTGATCAGTTGAAGAGTTTTTGATGCCACCTCTTTGCTACATTTGTAGAAACTGGTATCTAAAATGCAATTAAATTAAAATGAATAAGATAGAATTTTGGTAAAAGACTGACTTCTTTAAAAAAAAAAAAATCATTAAGGTTATCAAAATTTCGTATGAATTTTGTCAAATTTGTAGCTTTGTGTTGGGATGTAATTAGGGGCTGAATTAAGCTTTTTATCAGTGGCGGTTTTAGCTTGTATGCTGCCCTGTGCCCCCAAACACACACACACACACACACACACACACACACACACAGACAAATGTGGGTATACACAGTGCACAAACATATTGTTTAGACTACAATTTTGCCTCTCAAGTAAATTAATCCTGTTTTAAAGATGTTTACATACACAGTATTTCCTTGAAAACAAGACAGATACTCATTGCTGTGTGATCAGGAAAACAGCAATGGCACGGACAATTCATGTGCTGCCAATGGGGCTTTAGTATTTATAGTCCAAGCCACTGAAGCCTCAATGGCACCTGTAAATACATTCCTCTGCTCATCCCTGTCACAGTGGTCATAGTTCAGGAGCATACAGACTCAACAGACTTTGGACGGGCACTACAGGGGATTCTGAGCATGGACATCCATTTTTGCAGATTACACTCTTAAAACTCAACAGCAAACTCAACTATCTGCCCTAAAAATGTAGGAGATTGAACCAGCCACAGTGCAACGATCAGGACGTAATCCCGAGGTCAGAGTCTGTGTTGCGGGACACGTCAGGCTGGAGCGGGTGACAGAGCTGACACGGTGGATGACAGATTGAATGGAAAAGCCACTAATTGGATGAGGTGGGTGGGTCAAGGATTATGTCTGAGCCCCAGATAATCAGATTATTCCAGAAACGAAGTTTGCTTTTTTAACTACTTCACTGTAAACGGTCACGCCTGGACTAAATCGCTATCCTCTCTCGTCCCTCTCTCTTGCTTTCTATGCACTTTTCACTTTGTGTTCTGTAAGTGATTGACAGTCTGGCTAGATGGCCAGGATTTTTGGGGTGTCAGTGTTTGACAATGAAATAGATATCTAGCGTATCATGGACCATAATGGTTTTTCCTCCATCTGACAGATATATCCAAGAAAAGGGACTTTGCACCTGAACGTCTTTTGCAGCCTAAATACAGTATGGGGTTACATGTTCGACTTAAAGTCATCATGTCTTTGAAATGTGGCCGTCTCTTCACACTTTTGCTCTTTATTCTGCCTGTCACAGGAATCAAAGGTAAGGTTCTTCGGCATGAAGAAAGACTCTTTGTGTATCCATTTACACTATTATCTTTTTCTACACCATAAAGAAAGTGCACTTTGATTATGACACATATCATGAATATTTTTTATAAATTAATGAAAGATATGAATTTATGATCTCATCCAAGCACCAAACAGCTTGCAATGTAAAGTAGAAAGCAACCAAATGTTTGTGTTGTGTATTTAATTATGATTTATTTTTTATTTATTTATGTATTTTTTCCAGCTCAATATACAGAGACATTAACAGTACATGTGACTCTGTGGCACTATCAAAACATTGCTTTGTTTGTTTGAGTATCCCGACCAGCCTGGCAACATTGATTCAACCAGTGGTTTAAATTTGAGGAGGGACTATCGGTTTTCCAAACAGTGGCAGACTGGGGAGTGTTCGGGGGAAACCTATTTGAAAACATCTATTCAAATCTATATGGATGAAACAAGCGGTGTTGTAAATTGCACTACTTGTGTTGGTTGCAGACTGATCTCATTGGGAAATCGGAAATAGTAGGTTGACTTTTCTTTTGGTCAAATCGATTTGTGCTAACCAAAATGTGAAACGGGTACGTGTGAGCTCCTTTTTTTCAGGTGAAATGTCCACTGAGGGGCGCCAAAAGAGAGTTGTGAATTAAGTTGTTTTCAGCTGTAGAGGATGTAACAGTGAGGAGGAATGCATATTTTACACATTGATCCCCACACCCCAAAGCTAAACCCAAAAATCAGTGGAGTAAAAATGTAATGTTAAAGGGAAAAAGTGCAACCTCTTAATCACGCTTGTGAATGTGATTACTACCTGGTTTCAATGCGGGATCTTAGCCTGAGTCTCTCACACTGCT
The DNA here is from genome assembly GCF_025860055.1 of Xyrauchen texanus. Classification (NCBI taxonomy): domain Eukaryota; kingdom Metazoa; phylum Chordata; class Actinopteri; order Cypriniformes; family Catostomidae; genus Xyrauchen; species Xyrauchen texanus. The sequence goes on from NC_068305.1 coordinate 4,154,785, forward strand.
GACTTGACACACTTCTGATTGCGCCACAGGGGAAGGTAAACACACTGAAGTTGATGTGAAAATGTCTAATATTAGATGCCACTTGTCAGTGAGTCGGCGTTATGTGGCCGATCCTAGGGTAGCGTAACTCTCGGAAACAACATGCCGACTTCCTGTGTGATCATGTTGCTTGGTGTTTAGACGTAACGTCACCTATAGGCGGATTTGATAAGTCCTCAAAATGTTGGGATGTCTGTATGTGCATGAGTTTTGTTAAGTTTAATTTTCTTATTAATTATTCATTGTGGGCCACAAACAATAATTGTTTTAGCTTATTTCTGCAAACTGAAAATTCTTTTGATTATTTTTGTTTTACTTTTGCTGCGGGGTGAATAGACAATACATGAACAATGGATTTGTCAAACACATCAATACATGACGGTACAAGCGAGACAAGTACGAAAAGTATGTTTTTAGAACGTTCAAAATTGCTAAAAAATATGAATAGGCTCAAATGGAATGACTGATTCCTAAGCACTAAGATTCAGAGGAAAAATGCATTTAGATTTTAGCCCATATGATCAGAATAATAAGGTTTTGTCTTTCTCAAATGTGAAAGTTGCATGCAGTAAAAAATATTTCTCTAAATATGCATGGAATCGGCACATCAAAGATCCATAAAGAACAAGCCCAGAAACAAGTCTGTTGGCATAGAATCCAGTTATTGGTATATGCCTGTGTGGGTGAGAGACAATGAGAAAAAAAGGGGATTTTGTTGAAAAATATCAGAATTATGATTATTTATTTATTTTGCATTATTATTTTCAGACGGAAGAGGGGAAACCCCGTTAGAGACCCTTCAAGCTATCAACTTAACAAACATGTCAAACCCATCAAAGCAGAATTCAGGGGTCAGATCTTTATTTGAAATGGAACGACATCGAATCAAGAGGTCAGAATTCTTCCACTCAGAGGTGAAAGTTTGTCCACAGGATTCAGTGAGAGAGGTCATAGCAAGCCATAAAGCGTACTACACACTTCGAGGTAACGCATGTTTTTTTTTTTTTAAAGAAGGATAATTTTTACCCTGTATGTTTGTGTTAATATCAGGGTTGCATGCTATTCAGAGCTAAATTGAAAATTACTTTACATTTCAAAATACTGAATTTGATTGGAAGTTAAATTGGGGTAACAAACATGATGTAGAATTGTAATTTTCTGAATTTAAGGAAGTAGAATTAAAAGCGAGTAAAATTCAAAGAAATTCATAAATGCTGTGAGTGTAGTTTACAAGCTTTCCCCAAGAACAAAATATGAACTCAGATTTAAGTATATGGCTTCCCATGTCTTTATTTTCTATACATTTATTATATGTTATATTCATGTTCATTTTGACGAAATATGCCCTGTATGTAGAATAGTTTTTATCCTACATCTCTCTTAGCTAAGTTCAGTACTGTCCAAACAATTAACACATTCATCATAACATTTTGTATTCTCCTATACAGCAGAACAAAATGTCCAGAACATTGTTTTCTCACAATTTCAAACATTATTTAAAATATTTGAAACATTGATCATCTAATGCTTCTAAAACTAGCCCATTTAAGTGTTTTATGAAAAACGTCATGGTTACTGTTGTAACCTGCGTTCCCCGAGGGAAGGAACGAGACGTTATATAGAATGAAGTGACACAAGGGTCTTCCTGGGACGCCAAACGTAACTCTGAACCTGAGAAAAGGCCACTGTCAAGTTGGCAGACAGAATTTATGTGCCCCGCCCCAGACGTACGGGTATAAAGGGAAGCGGGGCAGCGAGTGCCAGTCAGGATTTTGAACTGAGGAGCCAAAAATAAGGTATGGCCATTTACAGTGGTAGGTCTAGTACTGTGTGGAGTGGTGGCGGCGTAGTGGTCTAAAGCACAGAACTTGTAATCCCCACAGCCACCACCATTGTGTCCTTGAGCAAGGCACTTAACTCCAGGTTGCTGCGGGGGAACTGTCCCTGTAATAAGTGCAATGTAAGTAAGCTTTTGGATAAAAGCGTCCGCCAAATGCATAAATGTAAATCTAAATGTGGAAGAAGGTACACAGTAGGTTACAGAGGTTACAACAGTAACCATGACGTTCCCCTTCTGTCACTCACTAGACATTGTGTCGAATGAAGTGACACAAGAGGTCCCATATAAAAACGCCACGCACTGACCATGTTACGTGAACTGCAGAGACAGGTGCAAGCAGGCTACTGAGTGCTAGAGGCAACTGTGTAGGCTGCACGTAGCCCTCCCCAATTCCCCCAAAGAGGTGTCACATACAGACCTTAGGTTTCCTGCACCCCTGAGGGGGGGAACAGGCGCTACATGACTAGCATGGGAGCAAGCCCGGCAGCTGCGCCTTTTCTCTCACTATGTCTCTCACATAGGACGTGAAGTGGCTGGGGCTATCTTAACGCTATGAAATGCGTCGGGGAAGGCGGTCTTTACCGGTCCTATAGGAGGATCTTTGTTGACATCTTTGTACGCATGCGCGAGTGGTTGTGTGGCAACAAAACAAACAGTATGGCGGGTTGTAAAGACGCGACGAGCACTTTCAAGAGAGTTAGCGGGCGAAATCCACAATATATAAGCACTTTAACATCTGAAGACCGGAGGAGGTTTGGAGAGAAGCTCAAAAGTTGTATTGGTGACAAAATCGAAGTTATTCAAAGCCCATATGAGATCTGGGATGACAAAAAACGTTGGTCCGACTCGCCCGTGTCTTGGCCACCAATCTGCTGGGGAGACATTCATTCTTATTTAATAGAAACCCCTGGACCCTTCACTCATGAAAGATTAAAGGCTTTCAAAAGTCTGGAGGCCTATGATTATTTTGTTTCTCGAAAAGTTGGGCCGATCTATTCTGCCAAACAGAAAGCAGTGATCGTGCTAAAAGCAGAGGTTCGACCTGGCCAAGCAGAGTCACAGCGTGATTCGCATCTCCCGTGGGTGATCGCCAAAGAGAACGGCGAAATAATCACTGCTCACTGCGACTGCAAAGCCAGGTAAGTCTTCATTGATCAGTGTTCTTATTTATTTATTTATTGAATATGTAGTGACTGTTCTACCAATTCAGTTGTGTTCAGTGTGAGACTTTCAATGGCGTCTGTACTATGGTGAAAAATTGTATATCACAGCTTACACATTTCTCCTTCTTTCAAATCCAGTCTTGGAGAAACATGCAGTCATGTAGCAGCTTTAATGTTTAAAGTAGAAGCAGCTGTCAGGATAGGACTTACAAATGCTGCATGTACTAGTGAGGCTTGCAGGTATCAAAGCACAGCTACAGAATGTAATTGCACACAACCATTTCTTTCGTTTTTCGCGATCTTTTTCGGAGGGAATTCGAAAAAACTTTTTATCAGGCCCCCAACGAGCCGTACAATCGACCACACAGCAAGAGTGAACCATCCTCTTCTCTAAATCCTCCTCCAAACGTGCAAAACAATCAAATTACAGGTATCTAGCGGTGTTTCCTGCCACACGATTCCCATGATGCAACGCGACAAACATAAACAATGACGTCACAAAAGAGCCGCCTATTCTTTCAGGGGTAAAAGACCCTGCGGAGGCCACATCCTGCCGTCTAGGGGGAGGTAACATGTGGCAAATACACCATGAGGGTTGTGAGTGTGCTCAAACCCGCAAGGGGGCGGGCACGGCCTGGGTGTGATAAGCTAAGGAAATAGCATCAATAACCCAGTGAGCTAACCTCTGTTTGGAGACGGCGTTCCCTTTCCGCCATCCACCGAAGCAGATAAAGAGCTGCTCAGAACATCTAGAGCTCTGCATGCGGTCCAAATAGATACGCAAAGCAAGTACCGGACACAGCAACAAGAAGGCTGGGTCTGCCTCCTCCCGGGGCAGCTTGCTTGATTGCAGGCTTACAACCTGGTCCCTGAAAGGGGTCGTAGGAACCTTGGGCACGTAGCCCGGTCACGGCCTCAGGATAACGTGAGAATGTGCTGGAGCGAACTCCAGGCAGATGTCGCTGACAGAGAGCGCATGCAGGTACCCAACCCTCTTGATGGATGCTAACGCAATCAGGAGGGCCGTCTTCAGGGAGAGGGCCTTGAGCTCAACTAAATCAAGCAGCTCGAAGGGGGGTGTCTGAAGGCCCGAGAGGACCACAGAGAGATCCCAGGAGGCTAGGCCTGGGAGGGTTCTCCGGGCGCCTTTCAGGAACCTGATAATCAAGTCGTGCTTACTAGGGACTTGCCATCTACTGTGTCATGGTGGGCTGCGATAGCAGTTTTATGCACCTTCAAGGTGGATGGGGACAGCCTCCCCTCCAGCCTCTCCTGCAGGAATGAAAGCACTGACCGAACTGCGCACCTCTGCGTGTCTTCGGCTCTAAAAGAACACCAATTCGCGAACAAGCACCACTTTAGGGTGTACGGTTGCCTGGTGGAGGGAGCTCTGCCTTGGTTGATCGTGTCTACGACTGCAGGTGGTAGATCCACTAGATCTTCTGCATCCCGTCCAGGGGCCAGACGTGGAGGTTCCAGAGGTCTGGGTGCGGGTGCCAGAGGGTTCCCTGTCCCTGAGAAAGAAGGTCCTTCCTCAGGGGAATTTTCCAGGGAGGTGCTGTCACGAGGAGCGTAAGATCCGAGAACCAGGCCCGGGTGGGCCAGTAAGGGGCCACTAGGGTGACCTGTTCCTCGTCCTCCCTGATCTTGCACAGCACCGGTGCAAGAAGGCTCACTGGGGGAAATGCATACTTGCGCAGTCCCCGGGACCAGCTGTGTGCCAGCACGTCTGTCCCAAGAGGAGCTCCTGTCAGGGAGTACCAGAGCGGGCAGTAGGAGTTGTCTTGGGAGGCAAAGAGATCTATGTGTGCCTTGAGTAGTGTGCAGCGACCTGAGTCACGGCTGACTCCAAAGGAGGAGATGGCGGGCGAGTTGTGACATATGACTAGATCGCGAACGCCGGCATGACGATTTATGTACGCTACCGTCGCAGTGCTGTCTGACTGGATCAAGACGTGCTTGCCCCGGATTACTGTCAGAAACCAGAGAGCCATGGCATGGCAGGGCAGATGCGGCTTGTCCGGTGGTGCTGTAGACTCTCGAGGTCAGTGATGACGTCATTCTACAGGCTCTGGAGGCTCTGAGGCTACCTACCTGCGGTGGAAATGAGCGGCGCCCTGACCCGAGGAAACAATCGAGTAGCCTTGAGGGGGGGACGGAGGTTTACAGTCCAGCCTCGTGCTCACGTCAGCCGGGGAAAGCATAGCGGACATCTGCAAGCAAGCATGCCGGGGGGCGAGTGGTTCTTTGGGATTTACCCGGCGAAACCGAGCCCGTCATCATCCCCAAATCGCCTTCATTGCCAGCCGGGTCGTCCTCAATCCCGTGGGAAGAAGGAACAACGTGGGGGGCAGCTGAAGTGGCTTTTTCTCGTGAGAAAAGAAAGCCGCACCGCAATGTTGCCATGGCTGTGTTCTCGCACTGAGAACATGAACCATTCATAAAACACTGTCTGCATGTGATCACAGCCCAGGCATGCAAGGCTGATTTGTCAGAATTGGAGAGGAATTGGAAATAATCTCTTTTTAGGAGGAGAAACACTCTTTCAGGCAATGAAAGTGCTGTCGAAGCACCCAGAGGCGTGGACTGCAGAGCGTGCAGAGAGAGAGTACGCCAGCTGGAAATGCACTGTAGATCCAACAGCAGTGCTTATCGCCAGTAGAGGTGAATGGAACAGTGATGAACTCAGCTTGCTGTTGCACAACCGGCTCCGAAGAAAAATTCTGACTGGCACTCGCTGCCCCGCTTCCCTTTATACCCGTATGTCCAGGGCGGGCATGCAAATTCTGTCTGCCAACTTGACATTGGCCTTTTCTCAGTTTCAGAGGTACGTTTGGTGTCCCAGGAAGACCCCTTGAGTCACTTAATTCGACACAACTTCGAGTGAGTGACAGAAGGGGAACTACAATTACAGCAGTTATATAGGAATTTTGTTGAATGTAATTTTATTTTAATTCTATTTCCTTAACAGAATTATTTAGGATTGAAAATAAATATGCTTCCTGTTTGCTACCTCAAATCAGTTTCTATTCAAATGTAAGAATTTAAAAGTAATTCTCAATTCAATTCTAAAAGATGCACACCCCTGATTTTAACTCAAAACAGATCCACAAAGTAAGATTGTGTGTATTCTACCATAATTATCACCTGCACATTTTTTTATTTAATGATTTATTTCTTGTTTTTGTCAGTTTGTCAGGAGGCAGTGTGGGAGGCATTTCGAATCTTTCTAGACAGAATTCCCAGCAGCTCAGAATATCAGAAATGGGTCCAGTCATGTCAGCATGAGTCGCTGTGCATCTCTGATCTTGCTATGAACTTCAGCAATTCTCAGGAACATACTGATATGGTCTACAGGGTAAACTAATCCTCATACTACTATACAATACATCAATGTGTGTGTGTTTTTTTTCTTCTTCCATATAAGATCAGCCATTACAGTCAGATCTGTTTTATCTCTAAATTTCACTCAGAAAAATAATGAAATAATGGCTGGCTGTGACATATTTTTATAATGCCATTGGTAACCAAACTTTAGTTTTGCATGACACATGCATCCACACCTCTATGTGTCAGTGTACTGTATAAGTCCAAAATGACCACCACAAAATTTAGTTGTGATCTTGTATTGGCAAAAGTGTTGAAATAAAAGAGTGTGAAATGTAAGTTATAAGCTGAGAGCCACAAAAACTAAATAACCACACATGGTGCTTATAAATTAAACTTTAAACGTACATTTACAACCAATGTAGCACAGTTTGATTTGAGTTTGATAAGTTTCCTTTTGCTTTTCAGAGGGTTAATCTGAATAATGAAAAATTGCTAGAACGGTGAGTCTGCCTTTGAAACATACAGTATTCTTAAACCATCTCCAATCCATCTATAACAAAATGATGAACTATGTATATTTTAATAACATGATTCCTATTCATTTTATACTTACAGAAAAGTAACTGAAAAGCCAGAAACAGATGGAACACAAGGAACGGAAGGTAGAGAGTGAATAGATTTTGGTCTTCATTTAAAGGGATAGTTCACCCATAAATTAAAATTCTATCATTATATACTCACCATCATGTTGTTCCAAAACCATATGAATTTCTTTCTTCCATATCCCACAAAAGGACATGTTAGGCAGGCTGTTACCAGGGGATGTCAGGCAATTTACGTTTTTATTCAATGAATATGTTCCTCATACAAAGCTATTGTATGACTTCAGAGGACTAATATAGCACAGACCAGTTTTTATGATCCTTTTTTAGTGCTTTTTGTCATTTATGGAACTTGACATCCCATGGTCACCATTTCTTCAATTGTAGGGCCCTATGTTTTCTGCGTTGTGGAAAACACAGATGGAATCTAGTCATAAAAACTGAATTAACTATGAAACATTTAATGTCACAGAATTTTTACATATTTAAGATAAAATGTATGTATAAATGCACTATTAATCAAATTAAAATCATGAATCAGGACAAATCATGAGATTTAATTAAACAAATGTATGGTTCACTTTAAGCTGACGATAGGGGTTATCCCTGCAGGCGTAGCCAATCTCTGAACCTCTTTAAAATCTCACCAATTTGAATTGGCAGATAACACTTTGTCCTCCGCCTCTCTCGTGGGATTATATGGCAGCACACAGCGCTATCTCCTCAGAATTTTCTCCCTAAGGGTAGCGATCTCTCTCATACTTTGCCCAAAAAATTTATTTTCTTCTACTAGAATCACCATCAAGATTGCACCTCTCACAGCAGGTGGACCAAAGTTTTCTTCTACACCCTGTGGTGCTCCAGTAATCACGGATTACTGCCTTCACTGTTGAACAGCAGTGTTGGAATTTTTCTCCTGTGGGAAAGCAGGCAGACTTCAGCATCTTCACCGTTATCACCCCCTCATCTGTATACTGTGCACAATCTAAAAGAGCCGTTTACTTAACAACATCTTTTTGAAGATGGCGTTTCATAAATGTTTCCTGCCGTGTGAGCTTTTTCTCCCCTTATCCTATGGGCACGTGTCCCGCCGTCCAGTAATGTTCTTCCCCAAGCTGCATGAAGAGGTCTCTAGGACATGGCTTTCGCCGTAGTGGGATATACATTGATTACCCCGGTTGAAGAGGTGGAAATGGCCCAGTGCCCCTTCTCGACCCCGGCGTGGAAATCCATGCATGCTCATCTGTCCAAGCCCTGTAGGATGACGGGGAGTCAGATCCCCGGTGAGGTCCCAAAGTGCAAGATTGTGGTCCTGAGGTGCCTTTGTACGGCGGAAGACCTCCTGCCAATCCGGAGAAGCATTTCTGAAGTCACTGGCATACACACATCCATGAGCGGTGTGCAGTCAGACACAGAGGAGTCTATTTGGATTCAATGCCAACACACTTGTTTCTGGGCTCGCCGATTTGCCGATCAGAGATATTGAATCTCCTTCAAAAAATGCAATAGAGACGGTATCAATGGACAATGCCCACAGCAGATTCTACAGCTGCTATTTTGTAGTCACCAAAAAGGGCAGAGGATTACATCCCATTTTGGATCTGAGATGCTTGAACTGTTAAATTGTCTGGAACTACTCGCTGTATTTCTAGCATTAATGGCTTTCCAACCAGAGGATTTCATGTTCTCAAGCAGGCAGGGGGCTACACTTTGGCATCCACAACCAGAATTGTTGAAACTTCATATGTGGCCACTGAACAGTACTGGTGCTAAACACCATATTTAAAGCCAGAGCCCTTTCAAGATGTTTATACACATTGAAATGATGGGTGTTCACTAATTGATGTTACTCTTGAGGCGAAGACACTTTACAATGACCCATACAGCCTATACTTCACTTTCTGCAAGAAAGTTTAGACGTGGGTCTCACCCCATCTATGCTCAAAGTGTATCTGCCATGGCAACAAGACACTAGGTGGTCTATCAATAGGCAGGTTTGGAACTTGGTGCTTGAGTTAAGCCATCGGATACAGTAAGTTTACACACACTCTCATTAAAGACTGAGCTGCATCTCGGTTTGGCTTCAATAAAATGCATCTGGACCTTCAAACGTATCGGTCAATGACTCCTGCTTAGAGTTTGGACCAGGCTTATCAAAAGCTGTTCTTAAACCCAGGAAAGTCTACCAGGAGAAAGTTCTGACCACTCCCATCAGGACGCAGATTATTACCCTTCAGGCTTGCTTACAACACGGCAGCTCATTTAATCTTATCGCGGCACATTCTGCCTGTTTCCCGGCCAGCCCAGTTCTCCCGATGGCAGCAAAGTGCGTCGGCCCTCTGGGAAAATGCCGGTATTCCAGATTACCAATCCAGCCCTGGCAATAACCCATAGCGTCAGTTTAAAGTGACATAGCATTTAATTCCCTCCTTTTAAGGAACCATGGTTACAGTCCTAACCTTATCGTTTGGATGAGCTGCACGCTTCAACAGTAAGTGAATGTGAGTGTAAAGAAGTCAATGGAAAGGAGGAGGCGAGAACTGGCTTTTCCATATAATAGTTTAATAAAAAACATAAACAGAAGACACAAACACACATGACGGACATGTCCGTAAACTATCTCTCTCTCCTGCACAATCCTCCGCAGTTGGCCTTTATCCCTCTCGGAGGCTTCATTAGCCTGATAAGGGACCGGGTGTGTATAATCACGACCCGGCCCCGCCCTCCGCCCTGCCACAGCCTGAAACTTAAAAAATGCAACAGAAACATATTACATCTTAATAGTATAATGTAGTATTCAATGTAGTATTAGTAATAATATTAATAATAATAATAATAATAATAATAAATCAATTTATAATTGTATTATTAATTATAATATATATACAGTATATATATATATATATATATATATATATATATATATATATATATATATATATATATATATATATATATATATATATATATATATATATATATATATATATATTATATATATAATTGTATTAATATATAATAATATATATATATATATATATATATATATATATATATATATATAAATTGTATTAAAAGCAATATTACAAGCCTGAGTTTCATCACTGGTTTCATTAATACTGTGATGCTCTACTGTGCAAAAATTAATGGATAAAATTAAATAAATACATTAAAAAAACTCAAATATTGGGTGTTTGATTGCACTGTAAAGATGAATATATAAGCTCTTCATTTATTAAAATAATGCATGTTATGTTGAAAGTGATTGTTCTGTATTCATTTGATAAAAATTCTATGAATTCCTTTGATAAGACAGGTTTTTTTGTTAAACCTGTCTTATCTTTAAACTTTAAAACTTGAAATTCAGTGAAAATACAATTTTAAACACGGAATTCGGAAAAAAGTAGTGTTAACATTATGCCAAACTGTTTTTGTGATTCACTTAAGAAAGTTATATATGTTGGACCTAAATGAGGGTGAGTAAATGATGACAGATTTTTCATTTTTGGGTGAACTATTCATTTTAATGTTGTTCTTTTATCATTGTGGGAAAGTGATTAACTCAATCTATGTTGTTTAGGTCCAGTGGAGGATCTGACTAAAGCAGCCGTAGATGATTCGGTTCCCAAATCCGAATCTACTTCTGTCAGCACTACAACACACACCTCCACTGCCTCACAGGTAAATGCATGGACAACAAATGACATTTGTACAGAGAGCCAATAGTCAATGAGAATAAGGATTTCTTGCCATCATGTTGACTAACATTATCATAAGTTATGAGGATGAGGACATTCTACATTTACATTTATTTACATTTATTAATTTAGCAATCACTTTTATCCAGAGTGACTTACAAATGTGGAGAACAGTAGAAGCAATATATTCTAAGGGAGACAGTAGGTAAAAACATGCTGTAATACATGTTTACAAATTTCTTAGAGAAGTACACATAGTGAGGAAGGTGAGAGACAAAGGAAGAATGGAAATATAAAAAAAAAAAAATTTAAGTAGAGAGAGAATTATTCGGGAGGGGCCAAGTGCTCATGAAGTGAAGTGAAAGTTCAGGTAAGTGATTTTGTGTTTATATGAGATGGCACAACGAGGCGTCGTTCTCCTGCAGAACGCAAGCTTCTGGAGGGCACATAGACCTGATGTAGTGAGTGAAGATAGGGAGATGTGGAGCCAGTGGTTGTACTGTAAGCAAGCATCAATTCCATTAATTTAACTCGAGCAACCATTGGCATCCAGTGCAGTTCAATGAAGAGAGGCATGACGTTCGCACTCTTGGGTTCGTTGAAGACCAATTGTGCTGCCGTGTTCTGGATCATTTGCAGAGATTTGATTGTACATGCAGGTAAACTTACCAGAAGACCATTAGTCCAGTCTGGATAAAACAAGAGCCTGGACACGGAGTTGTGTAGCATGCTCAGAGAGGAAGAGTCTGATCTTCCTAATGTTGTACAAAGCAAATCTGCATGATCGGGCAGTCCTTGCAATGTGGTACGAGAAGTTCAACTGATCGTCGAAAACAACACCAAGATTTCTGGCTGTCCTGGATGGTGTAATCATTGACAAGTCTAGTTGAATGTTGAAATTGTGATGAACCACTGGGCTCACCGGAACCACGAGAAGCTCAGTTTTTGCAGGGTTGATTTGGAGGTGGTGTTCTTTTATCCAATCTGAAATGTGTCCAAGGCAGGCTGAGATCCAAGCAGCTACCATATGGTTGTCAGGCTGGAATGAGAGGTAGAGTTGTGTGCATCGGCGTAGCAATGAATGGAGAAGCCATGTGCCCGAATAACAGATCCCAGTGATGGCATGTAAATGGAGAAAAGGAGGGGTCCTAGCACTGAACCCAAGGGTACCCCAGTAACTAGTTGGTGAGACTTGGATACAGCTCCCCTCCAAGACACCCTAAAAGACATTCCTGTGAGGTAAGACTTGAACCAGCAGAGCGCGGTTACTGCGTTACCCTTTGCTGTGAGGTTTGACAGTAAAATGTGGTGGTTTACTGTGTCGAAAACAGCAGACAGATCCAGAAGAATGAGAACAATTGCATGCAGCCCTTGCCCATCTTAGAGATTCAGTAATGGACAGCAGAGCCGCTTCCATAGAGTATCCACTTTTGAAGCCAAACTGGTCACTGTCTATAAGGTTGTTCTTGGAGAGAAAATTATTCTAGATTGATTCTAGACTGATGATGATGTCATAGTGCATTATGAAGTGTGGAATTTGGCACTAGCTTCACCAAACTTTTTCCCAAACACTCCCCCTATTTTCAAACAGATTGTCCCACATGAAGCATTTCAAAATGCATTCCTAACTGTCAAACATTACATCAGAACTTTGTGAGTGTGGCAGCCCTGATGCAGTACCTACGTGATTCTTTAAATGGTATCTGTACTACATTTGCAGGAGTTGGACCTTCAAAATGTGGTTCCAGAAAATCCAGTTCATCAGGTGATAGAGTTTACCATTACACTGATGGACTCTGGGTACCAAGAGATACTGAGTGACAAAGATTCACCTCAGTATCATGACCTATCACTACATCTCCAAGATCAGGTATGTGAACAAATAATATACCTGAACGCAATGTTTTTGCAATGTTTTGAGGAATCAAAACAGGTTAAGAGGCTTTACCAAGGTAAGACTGCAGGATCTGATGGCATCTGTCCCAGAGTCTTGTGGATGCTAAATATTTGAGTATTTAACTCTGCCTGGAGAGACTATATGGACCTTGTGTCCATATAATGGGATGCCCACTGTCTGGTTGAAGACTATCTGCATATTGCACACAAAACTGGAAAGAATTTTCTCTATTCTGATTGACTGTCTTTACACAGCATATGGGAACAAGGGCATACAGGTTTTTTATAAGTCTGCCTCGAAACAAAGTAATGGTTATAATGTACTGGTAATACCTTAAACCCCGGTAGCCCATCCCAGCAGCGCCCATGATAGACACCATTGGGGGCATCTAGTGCCAGAGTCAGCTTTACTTCCTAAGGGGTCCCTCTCGAGCATTCTGACAGGGAGGGCCTCTTAATGTTTGCCAAAATATACGATGTCCCAGCTAGTACAGGATAGTTGTCAACCATAGTATCCACATATGTCCAAATAACATGTTCAGCTTCATGTGCATATTTATCTTTCTATTTGTTTTTGTTTATTTATTTTTTGCAGATGCAACAAGTTTTGGATGGCCTACCTGGATTTATGGATGTCCAAGTGTTAAGAATTAGGTAGGTCTACTCACAAAAAGAATAATCAGAATTGATCATCAAGTTCATTATAAAGGCAGTGACTAATTCCTGATCACCTGACAATTTTATTGCTGCATGAGAAATAGTTATTTGCATTCACACTGAATTGCATGTGTGTGTCCTGTTTGTTGATATTAAGTAAGACTGACTTCTTGTTTCAGATGTGTTTGATTTCCATCTTTGTTTCTCTTTTTTTGCATGCAAGTGAGACAGAACCATCTGAAGGGTAATCGTGTTATAATGTGTATAATGTACCACCTATGGTTTTACAACTTGTTCACACCTTTGTGGTCCATTGTGTGATGTGATGTTTGATTTGATTGGATCACATAAGCAAAATTACTAAAAGGATACCATACTTTGGAAAGATACTGTTATGACTGCGGGAAGCAGGAGAAGGCAGATGGGTGTTTAGGATCCAAACGCAGTTTTATTTGAGACAACACAAAGTAAACAAACTCAGGAACAAATGAAAAGGGGGGCATCAACTGGGCAGGGACAGGTTCAGGAGGCCCGGGAGGTGGCCACAGTGTGGGGACAGGTCTGGGTGGACCGGGAGCTGGCCACAAGGCAAGCACTGGGTCAGGAGGTCTGGGAGTTGGTTATGTTACTATCCCTTGTCGTCTGCACCGTGTTTCTTGTTTCGATCCCTTGTTGTCTGCCCCGGGTTTTCCGTTTCACCCGTCACCGATCACGTTCCATGTCACGTTTTCCCTGTTGTCCGCCCCGAGTCTCACTGTCCTTGTGTAAACTACACTTCCCGTCTTTCCCGGCCCTTCTCTGCATTATTGTCCGCACCTGTCTGTTGTTTTGTCATTACCGTGTCTCTTTATTTAAACCCCGCTGTTTCCCCTTCCCTTTGTCGTTCATTGGCGTTTTCATGTCGATGTCTGGAGTTTCATGTTCGTGCCTATGCCCGTTACTGCTCTTTGTTCGTGTTCCCTACTGTTTACCAGGTCGATCGTGGATTACCCTGCCCACTGTGGATGTTCTCTGCCCAGTCACTCCTGCGCCCCTCCTGTGTTAAATCCAGTATTTCTAGTTTGTGTTTTCCCATCGTGGATCTTTTCATTTGTTCCTGAGTTTGTTTACTTTGTGTTGTCTCAAATAAAACTGCATTTGGATCCTAAACACCCGTCTGCCTTCTCCTGCTTCCCGCAGTCATAACAGATATGCAGTATAGGCTCAAACCATCCATCCATCCATTTTATTGTCAAGCTGTGTCTATTGCATCTGTTTCTCCAGGGCTGCAGGAATATCAGTGATCTACACAGTGGTTTTTGAGACTACTACACTTAACATTGCTGATGAAAGTTTAAACACTGGCACAGTGGTTTCATCTACAGGACCAAGTCTGAAGGATACAATAGTTAAAGCACTGATTGAAAAGTCATCTCTTCTTGATCTTGATTCACTGACATTTGAGACAGGTAATTGAAATATTTGGAGAAAAAAATTCTAAATGGCATATTTATTCATGTTTCAGTAAAAATAAAAAAACAAGGTCATGGACTCCATGTCAGTTTGGTGCATATATTCTTTCATCAGGCAAAGACCAATCCTCAACCAGACCGCCTGTTTTTGAGGTATCTGAAGACATTACAGCTAAGCTACCATATTATTTTGTTCTATGCAACTTATTCTTTATCTTGCTGATACAGAGCAGACCACTCACATAGCCTCCTTTAATGTGTATTACATTAAAAAGTAGTATGAAGCAAACTTATAATTGTACACCTGTTAATTTGTAGCCCTTTGATGAAGACTCATATGATGACATCAGTTTCACAACAAAAGAAACAGTGGTTGAAGTTCATCGTTCATCAGATGCTGATCAGAATGCTCTGGATAAAATTTGGGATCAAACAACTGCCGCAGAGATAGCCATCACCCCAACCCATAACCCAACACAGCCAATAACTGAACCAGAAAATGGGGCCGTCATCATACATCTGCTAGAAACTATTCAAGGTGAAACTGGTGAGCTCATAATAGACATTTTACATGTTCCACCAGTAGAGGAAGCTCCAAGTGTGGAAGACAGCAAATCATTAGTCATTGTTGATGAAGACAAGAATCTGGCTCCATCATCTTCACATGATTTCTCAACATTAAACCCAAGTGACAAACTGCCTAGAACTACAGAGAAACTTTCATTAGATAGTGACTTTAATCTCAACACAATTCCAGAGGATGACATCATATTTAACCCAGTAACTACCACCAACATTTTGTTCACCACTGCAACAACGTTTAGTCCAAGGTCTGACAAACCAAATTTGCCTGTCACTACTGACTTTGCCATCACCCTACAACCTTCAACTGAACCAATTGATCCAATAACCGAAGTAATGGATTCTAATGAAATTCCAGATGTGGTTCAAACAGTAGACACTAGTACAGTTGTAAGGGAGGAAGAGGACACTGAAGTACTGACAACTGAACCAGAGGAAAATACTAAAACTGAGGTTGATATACCTGAGGTTGTGACAATAGAGTCTGTAGCAGTAATTGGATCTGAGGAAGATACTATAGTACTGCAAGACACTGTGCCTTTAGAAGATCAGGTATTAAGACCTGAAGAAGTGACTACTGTAACAGAACTTCAAGCTGAGTATGATACATTAGAAACTGAGGGAACAGTTGAGGTAGCAGGATCAGAGAAAGATGAGGTTGTAAAGTCAATCGAACAAGATGAGGCAGTAGGACAAGAGGAAAAGGATGTGGTAGCAAAACCAGATGAAGATGGGACTGCAAAACCAAGAGAAAAGGATGAGGGCACAAAACAAGTGGAAAAGATTGAGGTAGCAGAACCAGACAAAAAAGTAGTTAAAGAAGAATCAAAAGTAGAAGTTAAGGAACATAACACTGACAAAGAAGTTAAAGTGGAACAAAAGGAGGATGTTCAGATAACAGAACTAAGAACCATAGCAGAGGAAATACGACCTGAAGAGGAACCTCATTTAATAGAAGAAGAGGTTGAGGTGGTGGAACCTCAGAAAGAGGCTGATGTATCAGAACATTCTGAGGTAACAGAATATGGAAAAGACATCAAACTTGATGATTCTGATGTGGAGACCGCAAGTGAAGTCTCTGAATCTACTAAAGGATCTACAGAACCTCCTGCAGAGATGATTAAGATTAAGCCACCAGGATCCTCTGTAACAGAAATGTACCTGATTGAACACATGGACAATTACCAGCCTGAAGAAACAGGTAATTTGCCCTTTGTGCCAGTTGATGGTGTTCAACCAGAGATAGACATTAGTAAACTTGAACATGTGGAAGACACTGACCTTGAGGACCAACTCTCCAAACCTGAGGTTGAGGGATTTCCTGAGATTTCAGATATGGTTACAGAGGACAAGACCACAGAACCAGAAGAGACAGTGACTGATGTTCATCCTACTGAGTCTCTACCAGAAATTATCAAAGAATTAGCCTCAAAGAAAGATGAAGCCTTACTATTTGTTATTGGCAAAAAAGAGGAGCCAGAACTCATAGTGATGGGTGAGAGTCTATTTCTTCATATAAATATTTGGTCAAACAATTTTTAGAATTAACTTGACAATTTACTGGGGAATATACACTACACTTTATGGCCGCAGGTGTAACCAAACACCACACCAAACTATGGACAATGATAGGAAGCTGGTCCTCTCTATCCTGCCCAAACAGCTTTTACTTTCTGGGAAGGCTGTTCACTTGAGCATAGCTCCAGAGTTTGCTCCAATACAGATAAAAGAGCATTAGTAATGTGATGCACCAGTGTTGGCCAATGGCATGCAGTATGTGTTTTGGGCTGTAGGCCAGTCTTTCACACCAGAGTCACTAATTCATTTAATTGGTGGCATCCTATGACAGTGCTTAAGTTACATGTCAATGGGGTCCTTGGAACACCTAATTCTACTGAACATGTTTGCCTAAGGAGATTGAATAGCTGTAATCTTTTGTTAGTAATGTGCGTAGCTTAAATAACCAAACACGTTCATTGGAAAGGGGGTGTCTACATGCTATTGACCCTTTAGTGTGTAGTAGTTGACAGTCACAGATCTGATCTGCAGAACTGCAGGGTCTTATTAATGTGATAGTGATAGAGTTCAGAATGGATGAGGTGCAAAGCCAAAGGTAATGCCGAACAGGAAAACTAAGTGGGGAAGCAGTTATTTTAGGTGGAAGTCATCTATTGTAAATGGAGCTGAGCGTATGAAAATTTTTGCTTGGTTGTGTTTTTGATCCACAAATTTTTTCCAAATTTTATTTTTAACACTTCAATATTGTTTTCCTAGAGGAAGACACTAAGGGAGAGGATGTCCCTAAACAACATACACTACCTGTGGAGGAAACTGCTTCCCTGCCTATGGAGGAGACAGCATTAGTGCCTATGGTCGAGAAACCATCATTACCTGTGGAGAAAACTGCTTCCCTGCCTATGAAGGAGGCTGCATTACTATCTATGGAGGAAACTGCAAAATCACCTGTTGAGGAAACTGTCTCACTGCCTATGGAGGTGACTGCATCACTACCTGTGGAGGAGACTGCATCATTACCTGTGGAAGTGACTGCATCATTACCTATGGATGAAACTGCTTCGCTGCCTGTGGAGGAGACTGATTCACTGCCTGTGGAGGTGACTGTATCATTACCTATAGAGGAGACTCCATCATTAACTGTGGTGGAAACTGCAAAATCACCTGTGGAGGAAACTGCCTCACTGCCTATGGAGGTGACTGCATCACTACCTGTGGAGGAGACTGCATCATTAACTGTGGAAGTGACTGCATCATTACCTGTGGATGAAACTGCTTCACTGCCTGTGGAGGAGACTGATTCACTGCCTGTGGAGGTGACTGTATCATTACCTATGGAGGAGACTCCATCATTAACTGTGGTAGAAACTGCAAAATCACCTGTGGAGGAAACTGTCTCACTGCCTATGGAGGTGACTGCATCACTACCTGTGGAGGAGACTGCATCATTACCTGTGGAAGTGACTGCATCATTACCTATGGATGAAACTGCTTCACTGCCTATGGAGGAGACTGCTTCACTGCCTGTGGAGGTGACTGTATCATTACCTATGGAGGAGACTCCATCATTAACTGTTGTGGAAACTGCAAAATCACCTGTGGAGAAAACTGTCTCACTGCCTATGGAGGTGACTGCATCACTACCTGTGGAGGAGACTGCATCATTACCTGTGGAAGTGACTGCATCATTACCTATGGATGAAACTGCTTCACTGCCTGTGAAGGTGACTGTATCATTACCTATGGAGGAGACTCCATCATTAACTGTGGTGGAAACTGCAAAATCACCTGTGGAGGAAACTGTCTCATTGCCTATGGATGTGACTGCATTATTAAATATTGCAGAGACTTTTTCACTACCTGAGGAGGAGACTGCATCATTAACACTTGCAACTGATTCTCCTTTGACAACTATGTCTGCAGACCTTGGACCTTTTGAAGTAGTTTTAACAGATGCACCTGTCATTACTTCAACACCTGTGGAAGAGGAAGAGGATTCTGGTTCGCCAACTGAAAGAGTGGAATCACCTGTTGTCCAGGACACTGTACCTAAGGAGTTAGAAGTTGTAAGAGTTCAGAAAGTGGAAAATGAGGACCCCTCAATTAATTCAGAAGTTCTAGCCACTGATTTAGACCAAATGGATGTAGTAAGTACAGAGACCATTGACTTGTTGAGTTATGATGGTGGATATTCTTTTCCAAATGAAGGACATCCATTGCAGACAACACAAGCACCATCACTGAAGTACATGACAACTCCCTCAATGACCACAGCTACCAAAGGCAAAGAGCTAGTAGTGTTTTTCAGTTTGCGTGTTACAAACGTGATGTTCTCAGAAGATCTTTTCAATAGGAGCTCCGCAGAATATAGATCATTGGAAAACAGATTTTTAGAACTGGTGAGTGCAACTATTGATTACCTAATTTTGTCAAATAACATTTTCATGATCTTTTATCTAAGGATTCTTCACTTTGAGATTTTACGGTGCCTGTTATATAATTGTGTAGTTCTTAATTTCTTAATTCGTCAGAGCTTATTAAACAGAAGTAACACCAACATCAATCTTAACATCTCATTCTCATTCATGACCCATTATAACAATATTTTATTAAACTGCCAAAATGGACCATATTTTCTTCAGAGATGATAACTGGAAGTCACTCACTGAATTAAACGTGCAATGAATTGAGGTCATGTGAAAATAATTTAGTTGAATCATTTAAGATAAATCAGAATGTAATAGGACCTTGGGTTCTAGAAAAGAAATATACAAATACAATATTATTATTAATGTAACACTGCAGTTATTGTAAGTTTATCGTTGCATCCTACATACAGTTTTACACATTATTTTTTAAGAACAGGAGACATAAACAGGAGCAATTTCTTTGTCTGCCTATAGCTAGCGTTGGCCCTGCCTGATAATATGTGTTAGACCTCTTTGTTTAAAGAATTACTATAGAGGAAAACAAGATTAGTGCTTAGGCTAATGGGAGGCCCTTCTAAGTCTACTACAATTGGTGTAAATACATAAACCAAGCTTTTTTCGTCTTTTTGCACAGCTACTCCCGTACCTACAGTCTAACCTAACAGGCTTTAAGCAGTTAGAAATCCTAAACTTCAGAAATGGAAGCGTGGTGGTCAACAGCAAGATGAAATTTGCCAAGTCTGTGCCATATAACATTACTCAGGCGGTCCAAGGAGTCTTGGAAGACTTCTGTGATGCTGCGGCCCAGCGTCTGGACATAAAGATTGACAGCCATTCCTTAGATATAGAACCAGGTAAGAGTTACTGGTGCACAGGGGTTTGCTGGTCATTTCTATTCATTTCAAACTGAATCAGTATGGTTGGATAGCATTACTCACAAAAGGTCAATAATTGCTACAAATTAGATTACATTTTCTTTTTAATTTTAGCTGATGAAGCGGATCCTTGCAAGTTTCTTGCCTGCAATGAGTTTTCCAAATGTGTGGTGAACCGGTGGACAAAGGAAGCTCAATGTTTGTGTGAGCCTGGCTACGTAACGCTGAATGGACTGCCATGTCAAAGTCTCTGTGTTGTCCAGCCTGATTTCTGTCTGAATGGAGGAAAGTGTGAGATTTTACCAGGGCATGGTGCTGCTTGCAGGTACCTCAGCAAACAATCACAGTTAGATTTAAAATTTAACCAAGTCTCTAAATTCAATTCTATCATATATTTGAATAAAAGTTATTATATTCTCTCTACTGTTGCTTTAGTTTTTAGCTAAATCAAGTTTCTGACTGTATGTTGGCAAACCTGTTTACTACTATGATAGTGGGACAATTTGTTTCAGCACTTCAGTAGTTTTGGTTGTGCTTTGTGGTAATTTATTTAAAGGTGAAGTATGTAATTTATGTGCTACTAGCATCACAAAAGGAATTGCAAAAATAACAATTGCTTTCAAAGAAGTTTCTTGTACTCTCCCCCTTATGCCGTTGGTTAAAAAAAACAGGGAGTTATGCCCCAAGCTCATGCCATTTGTTGGGAAATGTTGTTATGTTGGGCTGGTGAGAATGCTATAACAAACCACAGAGCCACACTGCTTGTGAACCGAATCAATCTACGAATTGCTCGATTATACTCTAGTTGTCTCTCCATATTAAGGTAGGAGAGAAGAAAGTGTTTTAACATCCAAAAAATTACACCCTTCACCTTTAGGAAATTACTCCAGACTTAGAAACATGTAAACATTTGGATGTTGCTGTGTAAAGGCTCGGGTATACTTCTTCCCGTGTTCTGGGTCATCTCACAGACAGTCTCAGCCTTTTTAAGTACAGTATACTCTGTTGACCGCAAACGAATATCAACATGTTCAACTCATACACACTATGACCGCTACTCTTTTATTAATTTCAAGAGTAAACTCATATGGTAACAATGTGCATAGAAGAGGACTGTCCAGGTGTTGAGAAAATCTGGGCCCCACGCAGACAGTCCATACATACTGTGCTGATGACGAAATTTGCTTCAGACATACTGTGCGTGTTCCGATCAGTAACAGGAACAACCGAAGTATACTTTGGCCTTAACTGTGCAAGAGCTCTTTAAGATTAAGTCCTTTTGTATATGTTCTAACTGTCTCTCTTGACCCTTTTAGATGTCCTGTAGGTAAATTCTGGCACTTTATCGGGGAGAGATGTGCAGAACTGGTCGTGCTGCCTCTAGACCCCTTTCTTTCCCTAGTTTGCCTAGTGGGGGCGCTCGCCTTTCTTTATGCCATAATTTCTCTCATGTTATCTATGTGCAGGAAATGTGTACGGACCAGAAAGACACTAACTCTAGTGTAAGCAGGTCTTTTTTGTCAGATTTATTTATTTTTTATATTTGCATTTAGATCATTTGTTGTTTTATCAAAGATCACATAGACAATACGTACACATAATTAATTATCTGAAGATTCAACAAGACAACTTGATATTTAAATGTAAGCAAAAAATATAATAAAGGCAATCTGGATAATCTGTGTGTAAATTTGTAAGTCAAGTTTGTGTAATACATTTTTAAGTCTTTAACACTTCAAGTAATGCTCTGGGCACAATACAAGTTAAGTTATCATATCCTCGATTACAATGGAAAATTATTTTGGCTTATCCTTCAGCATAAACAAATACAAATTGCATTAGAGTACTGCACTTACTGTTTTTACAAACTGACAGATGAGTCTAAATTGTTTTCTATGGTAATCAACATCATGTTACAGATGCTTTTTCAGAGCTTAATGCATAATTATGGATTTGATAAAAAGCATGTGAATTATAATATTTTTAAGACATATAACTTAGGCTATGTAAAACCTTGCCTTGGGTTGATTATTAAGTAAGTAAATTGGAATTATAGCAGTGTAATGTGATGGGACAACGTAACAATGTAATTGCAGGTATTTTAACAATTTGTCTACTGATTCCTCTGTCTATTCTTCATGTCATTTTGTTATATGAGCACACTTCTTTACACCATAAACATGCTCTATGCAAGTACATGCATTCCATCAGAGCACATTTCATAATGCAACACAAGTATAAATTGCATTCTCAGCATTGTCGCAAGGGACACTATCATTAGCGCAACATTAGTGGACATTAGCATAAACTGTCTCCTCCAAAAAATTGCTTGTTGAAATTACTTAATTAAATTGTTTACGTTGGTTCCAGATGTTAACTGAGGACTTAACTGGAACTTGATCATTTATAATATTTTTTTTATGTCAAAATAACTCAATTGAATCTATTTTATTTAACATCTAGAGAACATTAGCACATGTTAGCATGCTAAATGTGATTCCCTTTCAAGTCGGTCACTTCCATAGTGTCAGTTGCTGACACTATGGAAAGCTCTGCCCAGGAGTGATGATGTCTAAAGCCCTATAGAATCATAATAATTTATTGTCAGACAGCACTAGACATTCCACCCCTGGTGCGTTGATCATCACGAGCATATAAGGTGAAGCACAGTGCTATTTGATCAGACATCCTTCAGGGTCACAATTATGGATGTGCATGGTTACTGTTTTAAACTTTCAGGTTAACCACATGGTTTCATAAGCCATTAATTTGTTTTTCTTACGGAGTTGGGATGCGGGAATAAAGAATGTCTATTGCAATTAAATTTCCTCATACTACTGAAAATAGCAGCAAATAAAGGGCATAGTGATCTATGAGCCTAAATAACACAATACATAGATCATCAAATGAAAACTTCTCATATCGAAGTCCTTTTCTGCATATCGCGTCACGTTTATCCGTTCTCCCGATGGCCAGTCTGCCCCTGATCAGCCCCACAGTGCGTCGGACAACAGGGAAAATGTGGAAACATTTCTTTTAACTTTACTTTTTGTCTAAAAATTTGCTGATCCTGTGCCACAAAGACATACGTCCAGCGCATTAACAGTATATAGAAGTAAAATGCAGACACACACACAAAAGCATGTTTGATTGGCCCCTAACTCACCCTATATATTGAAAAACTGACCCAAGCCTGGCCAAAATCACAGCGGTTTGTTGGAACTTGTTGAGTTTGGGTCGGTTTGAAGACCTCTATTGCGCATGTAGAATAACAAATAGTGATTTTGTTATTCGAATAATGGTGCACCGAATTGTTAAATGAATGTCGATTATCCATTCACACCCTTAGATGCAATATCATCTCTTGTACACTGGGCACCCAACTGTTCACTCCGTCATTTGATTCTGCACAACCTCACTTCCCTGTGGTGCTTCAACAAACAACATAACACTGTGTTTCGCCGTTGAGCTTGTACATCTCAGATAGTGGATTATTTTCTGCTTCCTGTATGTTACTGGACAGACAAGACTTCACTTCGCTGTTGATACTGCACTTCATCAGCGAGAAGATTATTTTCAGCTTCCTGTTGTGCTTCAAATGACAGTGTATCATTTGATTTAATGCATTTCATAATGCTAATTGCAATTGTGATTTGAGTGTGTGTCTTCATGGTACAAAAGAACATAAAAGAGCCTTTTGCATTACAACATCTTTTTCAACATAGCGTTTCGCAAATGTTTCCCACCATACGAACAATATATTCTTCTGCTTGACTGGCACGAGTGCTGTGTTATTTGCCCAGGCCAAGCTCACACAGAGGCTGCGCTCGGTGAGACTGATTGTGTTCATTGCAAGCACACGGTACTCAAGATGGTTCACTCTCATCTTGCCTTTTTTATGAAGGATTATGCCAGTCCCCTGCCCTCCCACCATTCTCCTTCTGTGGCTCCTGAGGGACCACACAAGGGAGGTGTGCAGAGGGTGGGATATAGAGCAAGGAGAGTTTGAGGAGGATTTGTTACTGGTACAAGCCTTGCTTGCCTCCAGGTCTCCATTTAAAGCATCTTCTCACATTGAGTTTGCCTGCGCTGACACTGTCGGCACGCGTATTGCAATCACGTTTTGTGGTAACGACAAAGACGGGGATGCTCAACAAGCTCAACTTGAGTGGCCCACTCAGAGTGCACCCATGCGTTCTCGACTTGATGATCGGTTTTGCTGTTTCTCAACGAGTTGCATGAACAGCTCACAAAAAATGCTGTTCACCTTACTTTGCGTGAACACTAGTTCTAGAGCTACAGCCTTTACAATGCTTGACCATGCTTCGAAGAAGGTTTATACTGAGATTCCCCTGGTGGAAGAGGTAGTGGCAGCCCTCCTGTGCCCCTCCTCTGCAACGGGCTGGATGACCAGCCCACGCACCCATCCAAGTCTTGCAGACTTACATCTGGATTCTTAAGCAAGGGCTATAGAGCTATGTGACAAGGACAAAGCTGTGTTTCTTGATGTTCCAGTGTCACAACAGGGCCTGTTTGGTGACACCATGAGTGGTTTCACCAAGCGGTTCTAAGCAGCCAAAAAGAAGTCACAAGCCTACAAACACATCTTGCAGAGGCCCTAAAATCTGTATTCCTGGTACTCTGCCTCCCAGCGGTTAGGTCCCAGTGGCCTTGACCTAAGTGGAAGATCGTGCTTCCAAATCACCCTCATCCCAGCAAAAAGACTGCTTCTGGGACAGGCCAGCATGACGGTGCTAGTACCAAGCGAGAACCATGGATCACAGACCTGATCGCTCCAGATCTAAAGAAAGCACTGACAACTCCTTCGTGACCCCACAGACTTTCCCTCAATATCCCCGCTAGTTACTGGGATACAACACTTTTTCTGTTTGTTCTGTTGTTGGTTTCATGCCAAAAAATTGTCATGTTCCAATAAAACATTAATTCACAAAAATGTCCAATACCCAATGTTAAAATGTTGTATGGCCGTTCCCTGAGGGTGGATGGCGTTCGGTACCGGTGGTCACAGGTATCCTCTGGCCCATTACGTGGACGCATGCAATGGTTTTCCAGGCATTTCCAGATAAAAAAAAACCTGGTTTGCCTGGTTTTAGAACTTGGTGGTTCCCCCCTTTCTTCTCAGGTTCTTGCTGTAAAGGAGGGCTAATTTTTCAGTGCTACTAACTTGCAAGCTAGTGCATTGTCTCTTGACTATTGGTCTTTGGACTCTGCCATTTTTAATCAGCCTCTATCGAGTGTTGTATGTTGAATGTCCTATTACCCTGATGGATAGTGGTAATATGTCAGCTGGCAGTCAATGACTACCTTGTGTCTTCCTCAGCACAATTTGAATTGACATAGTTTGCGATGCTTCACTACCTGGGTTGGTTAATTTCACTGCCACATTAAAATTATTGTTTTATCCTCCCTCTTCCTTCCCCAGTTTTCCTGAGCAACCACTGGGCAATGACATGATGATTCTTATTGCCTGTTTTCTGTTTCTGGTCTCAAGAAGCAATGTAAAACCTACCAAAAAGAGCAATCCAGATGGAGAACAACAACCATTTAAGTGTTTAAGTTAAGTGTAACAATAATTTCAGGCTCAGCTTTTTCAAGTTTTTGCAGTCATAACAGGTTGAATTAGTTAATGATATCAAATAACCTCAGACCATCACTTCATGTCATCTACCTAATTATCTCGATTCTGTGAAGTATATGCACTATAGTGCATATACTTCACAGAGCCACGTTTTTTATTTTTACAAAAGTATTACTTTAATCACTTGACCCGCTAAGATTATACGCCGATGCAAGTGACAACACTGGAAGTTGAAAACGCACAAATCCACGTTTAGAAAAAGATTTATTAGCAATATGAAGGGGAAGTTCTGTCAATTCCTTTAACTACCATACTGGCTAGTAGGTATCGCTATTGCATGTGGATCAGTTGCACGGCATGATGGTATAAAGTTCCCAAAGCGTCAGCAACTGAGGCAGTGTCAAAATGACCGACATGAAAGGGAATGGTGCGATTACGACTGAAACCTGGTTCCCTGAAAAGAGGGAACGAGACGCTGCGGGCGCTGGCCACACTACTGATTTCTCTCTGTAAAGGGTCCAAGAGATGCACTCTCTTACCTTCAGTCAAAATTCCTTATTAAATAGCACTGTGGTCCACTTCATATGCTTGCAATGACACATGCATCAGGGGAGAAAGCATCAAGCGCTATGTGCCAATAAATTGCCGTGATTCTAAAGGGCTTCAGAAATCATTATTCCTAGATGAAACTTCCAGTAGCGTCAGCAACTGAAGAAGCATCTCGTTTCCATACCTATCAGGGAACCAGGGTTACAGTCATAATCATCCTGCGTTCTTTAAAGATGTATAATGTTGCAAGTAGTGAGACAATTAATAATTGCACTGGCATGTGCAAGTATTTGCTTTATAAGTGTAGAAACATACAAACGTATTTCACTGGCCCGATCTGTACTCAACCTACTATGGTCATTTTGTTTTTGCACAGAAATTTTAAGGTAACTCTATTGTCACCTTGAGTTCTGAGTTTTGTTACCACCAAAGAAACATTAAGTATGTTCAACAGAACTCTGTGCTTGCGGTATGTTGACCAAGCATTTACTTCTGCTTTTGTCAACTTCTTGTACACAGTATGTTTCTGACCTTACCCCTCTCAGATTTAACGAATTTCTCGATGTTATTCTGTGCCTTTTATTTTTATTTCAATATTTTCAATATTTGTTGATCTTTGTTTTGCAGATAATTTCAGTCTTAGGTATGCCATCTGTTCGTGATCATTAACAACATTACAGTTTCAAAATCTCTTATTGACACATTGTTAGAATGCCTAAATTGACAGTGATGGCATCATAATGGCCTTTGGATACCTGATGTTGTCATAATAACCTTAGGCTCTCTAAGGATGTCATAATGTCTCATGGAGACCTGATGACATCTCAATTGCCTTTCAGTACATGATGATGTCAAAATATCCTTTGGGTACATGATGATGTCATAAAGGCTGCCTTGCAAACACATTCTTGTTATACAAACCTAGTTAAACCTTGTTTTTACTATGACATTATAATGCTGTAATTATATTAATTGCAATAGAAAACATTTTGCTCCCCATAACAGGTCTGCAAATGGGGAAAAAAGTATACAATTTCCAGCATTTTTCCACTACAAAACAAATGTCTGTTTTGTACAAAAGAATGTCTAAATGTACTAATGTCTTTCTTACAGAACTGCTTGACACCCCTGTGAGTTTTTCCTGGATAATTCAATGCAATGTTTTATTTTTCATTCAGGTGATCTTGATGTGTTTCTTTAACATTTGACATCAGTCCTTCACACAGCTGCCTGTGTTGTTTTGTTTTATAGAGACAGACAGCAGTCCACAATACCAGGCCTGATGAGTTAATCACTGAAGATTCACACATTAGAATACCTGGCTGTTTGTGAGGTAACAAACCAAACTATCAGTCCACATTTAAATTAAGCACATTAAAGGAACAGTTCACCCAAAAATTTAAATTCTCTCATCATTTACTCACCCTCATGCCATCCCATATGTCTGACTTTCTTCTGCTGAATACAAATAAAGATGTTAAGTAGAATGTCTCAGATCTGTAGGTCCATTCAGCGTAAATGGTGCCAGATGCTGTTCGCACCTTAGTTTAAAAACTAGCATACACTTTTTGTATTTGTACAATAATATACCTGTTTTATACTTTAAAATTGTTTTATATAAGAGGGGCATCACTGGTAGCATGACACAGTGCACCTGAGGTCAGTGGTGCCTCATCACTGCTGCCTTTAAATACATAGTGGGCTCTTCCAGGCTCTTCCCCATACATGCACAAATTCCCAGGGACGTAAACATTTTTAGAGAAATCTGAAAATGTTTGGTCCATACAATGCAAGTGAATGGGTGCCAAATATTTGAAGAATCCACACAAAGGGAGCATAAAAGTAATCCATATGACTCCAGTGGTTAAATCCATGTGTTCAGACACTATATGATAGGTGTGAAACAGATCAATATTTAAGTCCTTTTTATATATATATAAAAAATATCCTCCCTGTCCAGTAGAGGGCGATATACACAAAGAATGTGAATCACCAAAAACAGAAGAACAAAGTGAAGGAAAGGGGACTTAAATAATGATCTGTTTCTCACCCACACCTATCATACCACTCCAGAAGACATGTATTTAACCACCAGAGTCTTCTGGAGTACTTTTATGTTGCCCCAAAAATTTTCAGAAGATTGAAAGTCATACACATCTGGGATGGCATGGGGGTGAGTATATGATGAGAGAAAGTTCATTTTTGGATGAACTAACCCTTTAAGACACCATACTTGTTATCTCAACTGAAAGCACAAGGTGCAGAAGATGCTCCTTCAGTTATAATTCAATTGGGCACTTTATTTCACCCTTTTAAATATTTGATGTTTATTTTAATTTAAATAAATGTTATTTAAAAAAATTAATTAAAAGAGATTTGAACTTGAATTGCCCGACTATATGAATATAAAGTATATTTACATATAGTTTTTTACCAACTCCATTTCAACATCAGTGTCTTTGTAGTCTTTGTAGTTTTCTGTGTTCCACCAGACTATTGAGGTATAAACAATTGCTGTGTTGCAAGTGTTATTTACACTTGGGTGCGAGTCACTCTGAAATATTTGTCACATCAATGCAAAACTATTTGTTTGTCTATTAACAGAGCTGGGATGATGCATTTTATGTTTTCCTCCAATGATGCTTGACTCATGAAGACTCCAGATTCAGAATGAGCAGCAAAACTTCCTGAACAAATGGGTCAAGTCTAGACGCTGTTGATTCATATTTGACCCATCAGAAACACTGAATGTCAAAAGTGAATGTTTGCACATGATTGCAGAAATTATTTAGTTTCCTCACAATGAGGAAATTATTAGTCATTCTCAGAGAATACATAATGTGTTTCAACATTCTTAAAATGGGAACATATTGTGATTTGGTATTTAATTATTATAAATTAAAGCGTACTTAAGCGTAGTGAAGGCATTTTTGTCATTTAGCATGGTTGTCCTGTGAAAAGCAGAAAAGTACAGACTTCTTTGGAAACATTCTTTGATTGATATACTATGGGGTGCCGAATGTAAAATAAGTCAGGTTGCAAAAACATAAAAAAATAAACATTTAAAAATGTCACATTTGCCCAAATGACTCATAAAATGTCTATAATTTTGGCTAAAATTCTAATGTAAATCATAAGTATAGAACTTGCTAAACGTAAATCTCATTATTGAGCCACACTTAATCGGATGCGAATTTCCAAAGCAAATGAGATGAGTGTGACTGGCATCAAGTTCTTACTGTTAAGACCGCCCAGTGGCATCACTAGTTTGCATGTTTTCTAAAAGGTTAGTTTAAGGTTTCAATTTACATATATTTTACCGTTATTTGTAAAAAAAAAAAATAAAAAAAAATAATATATATATATATATATATATATATATATATATATATATATATATATATATAATATAATAATAAAAAAAACTTTTGGTAAAAAATTATTTTATTTATTAAATGCTTGTTCAGGTTTTTTTCCTGCCAAATCTGGACCCTTTTTTTTGTAACACTTTATTTTATATTTGGCACCAAATGTAATGTTACATTAACATTTATTAGTACCATTCTAGATTAGTTACATTTGTATGCATAACAGATTCACTGTAATGAATGACTTGTATAAATGTTTTGTTTTTTCTTCCACTATTTGCACTGAAACAGAAACTATTATTAAGGCTTTAGTTTTTATTTGAAAAAATGTAGTCATTAATTATTTCATATTTATTTTATTACTTAGAATGAATAGTCATTAGCATATTTTTGAATATTCCTCATTCTAATGGGAATTTTATATCTTCTGCTGTAGTGTGTCAAGAGGAAATATTAATTTTACATTTCCAAATGTTTGTTTTGTAACTACAATAGAATAGAAGTAGAAAAATGTGTTTTGCAACAGATGGTATGACCCCCACCGAGCCCGGATCTCAACATCATTCAGTCAGTGTGGAATTACATGAAGAGACAGAAGCCTAAATACAAAGAACTGTGGCAGGTTTTCCAAGCTTTGAACAACCAACCTGCCAATGACCTTTAAAAATTGTGCAAGTGTCCCCAGGACAATTGGTGCTGTTATACAGGCATATGGTGGTCACACCAAATATTGACATAGGGTTTTTATTTTTTTTATAATGCTTCCTGAATAAATACAATTCTAAATAAAAATAATTCATGGTATTATTTGTAAGTGTGTGTGTGTGTGTGTGTGTGTGTATATAATTAGGGCTTTAAATATATCATTAAAAATATATTATTAAAATCATTTTTATTAAACATTTTTCTTCCACTCAAGTCACATTTAGTGGTCATTACATACCAGAGTTTTGTATTTACTGTATTATAGCTTATTGCAAGCTGTTAAATTGACAGTGAATATCAAAAGTCAGAATAGTGTAAAGTGCTGAACCATCTCAGTATTTACGTCTACATGTCTTTATTTCAATTCAAGACTCAATTAAATGTTAGGAAAAGACACACTTATTGAATTTCTTCTAAGGAACATTCCCAATGAATTATTTGTGGATTATTCATATACCAAAATGTTTTACTTAGACTATATTAAGAGGCAGTTTAGAGAAAATTACACTGTAAAGAACAGTAATTTAAGTCAAATCAATGGAATGATTCAATGTGGCAGAATTTAAAATATGAAAAAAAAAAAAAAAAAATATGAGACAGTTACTAAAGAAATACTAAAAAGAAAAAAAATTTTTTTTTTTAAATGAATGCTTGTTAAGCAGGCTGTCTTCCCTTCAAATCAAATTACAGAGCTAAGTTTGTGTACACACAGACCAGTGTATTTTCACAGCAAAAAAGACAATTTTCTTAATCAGTTTTTGTCTCTTGTTTTCCTCAAAACAAAATACATTTATTTGGGAAGCATAATTTTCAGATTAATCAGAAAATACATCTTGAAATAAGTTATTTTTCAACCCCATTTACAAATCTAATCTTGTTTAAAGCATAAACCTTACTAAATGCTGAGAGATTTCTGCTTTAATCAAACTATATGCCAGTGTGGTAAGACAAATAAACATCAAGATATATCCTCTGAAAACAAGTCTTCCTATTGTACACAATTTTGCAAGCATGTTGTTGTTTTTCCTGGGAAACAAGACAAAAATATGATTAAGAAATTCTTCTTTCTTGCATTAGAGATGCTCTTCAGATATAGAGTGTGTGTGTGTTTGTGTGTGTGTGTGTGTGTGTGTGTGTGTGTTTAATTGAGCATGCTCTGCAGCATGGCAGTGGCGTAAGTGGGCCGGGCCTGTCTGCTCTCGATGGCATTTCTAAGGTACTGAATTCCTCCACAGCGTTCCCAGATCTCTTCAAACTGGCGGGGGAGAATCTCAGCACCACGCTTCCGTGTCAAACCGGTCTCCTCCAAACTCAACTCGCACATCTCCATGTCATCCTTACCTATACAGACAAACATGTACAACAGTTCAGATAAACATTCATTTACAAACCCGTATAACATATTTCACAGAATAGGGAGGCACAGATATTGAACTTTTGGCAAATAGAATTAAAACATATTTTGGACGATAACGTATAGGGTGGCCAATTTTAAAAACCTATCCATATAATATACAGAACAAAATTAGGATTTGGTGCATAATGCCAGACTTTTTGCACTCAATTAATGCAAATAATGGTTTATGCTATTTACACCCCAGTGCAAATAGTGGCACAAATGATTTGCACCCCAACCCTGGTGCAAAAAAATGGCAGATACTAATTGCACACTGGTAATATTTGCACCCATATTTAAATACTAACATACAGTATATGACCATCACTGCAGTGTGTTTATCTTGTTTATTTAGAGTCCCACAGACACTACATTAACTTCCACCCCTAAACCTAACCTTAACCTTACCATAGAAAAATTAACCTTGGTGTTTACTACAGTAACCATGGTTTCATCACAGTATTTTAAAATAACCACAAAATTAACCATGGTTACCATATTACCATCATATCATTGTACTAACACCATGGTTAACTGCATTAAAACTATGGTTTCTGCCAAAAAAAACATGGTTACTACAATATTAATAATACAGTGATGCAATCTACACATAATGCCGAACCGAGGGAGGGAACAAGTGCGATCAACAGACCCCGCCTCCAGATCAAACCCCTCACTGTCATTCACCATGACCAAATCACTGAGATGAAATAAACCTTTGTATTCATTTTTATCTATTATTTTAAGTAGTATTAAAGGAAATATTAAGAGTGGAAACCGGAAATCAAATGGGGAAAAAGAGTGGGACTAAACATGGATTGGAACCGCGGTCAGTAGGACAACAGTATGCATTCACACTCCATCTTCACACCTCACGTCACATCTACTGTTCAGTTTATCGTATATTCTGTGGGGTGCAAACAGTTGCACTGTGTGGCAGATGCTATTTACGCCGAGGACTCTTATTTTGAAATGTATCAAACAAACTCACATGGGAAACAAAACCTGTGCTCTTATCTAGAATGTTTTACAAAAGAATCACTATAAGGTAAACATTGCAAATTGTCCTGTGTGTCCATTTTATAACATTTCATATTAATAATCATGAATTAATCCATAAACAGTGATGGTGACAGATTCTTGGCTCAATCACAATGCTCTGTATGTAAATATTCCCCAAATTAAGCTTTTTGTAACCTATATATTCACCAGATAAAGAGCTTTGGCCACAGAGGAACACGGATGTCGATTATTGCCAATAACCGATAGTTCTAAAAAGCAACAGATTAACTGGTAAAACCGATATATCGGTCGACATCTACTCATGTGTTATGCTACACTGCTATGCACTGGAAAAAGTGAAAAATCTTAATAGTGGGAATGCAACACTGTTTTAAAACTAATGTCACACTACTGAAAAATGTAGTTGAGATAGCACTAATTATAGTTAGTTACTCCACAATTCAGGACCTGATAAAAGCAGGTTTTATATTTCATATTCTGATAATTCTGAAAGAAAAACACATTGCCCGACAATGACATGGTAACCGATATATCACATATCATAAACACATGAAGCACTTAAACAGACAAATTTTTTTTTGTAAATAAATAAATAAATAAATAAATAAATATATATAATTAAAATATTTAATGTATTTAAAGGTGGATTGTGTACTTTTATCTATGATAATCCTCTCTTTTATCCAAGTTTAATATGCAGAGTAAAAACATTTCAAAACATCCCCACCGGCCTGTCACACAGTAGCGACACTGACTCAACCAATGGTGTGAGTTTTGGGCAGGAGTTTCTGTTTTCAACCAATGGAAGATGGATGAGTGTTTAGGAAACCTGTTTGAAAACATTCATTTATGTCATTCTGTCCCTTCAGCTTTAAAGAAATGTATTTAAAGTGAATTAGACCTGCCACCAGTAGAATGGGGTGTTTTTCTGGGTGCAGCTCCATCTGTCGGGCGATCCACGGCCCATCAAAGTGGGCATACCACCATCCTTTCTTATTGCTCTGGGGGTCTTTGTATTGGTCCCCTGGGCGGATGAAGGGAATGCGGAAGAATCGTTGCTGTCGATTCATCATGATCTCGTGCTTTTGATGCATGACGGGTGGAGCTGGGTTCTGCTGGGCTACAGGGTGATAAATACACATCATTCATTAATACTGTAGTGTCTGGAAACCACCCAACTATTAATTAAAAGTACATTTTTAAATTTTTCGAGAGAAAATGTCTCTCACAATGGGTGAATCTCACGAAAACATGACAAAAACATTAAGAAATAATATATATGATGAGTTTTCTGTTGTTGTTTTTTTAAGACTTTTGCATTATGACATTCAAGTTATATGGCAAGTATGCATATATGCCCATCAAACTGTCATCAATGTAATTGCATTGCTGAAAAAAGCTCTCGTTTCCTTTGTTAACTACAAAAAATTATGAGATTAAACACTTATATTATAAGATCACAATATATAGTTAGAAATTTTTACACTAATTTAAAAAATCTGAATATTTTTATAGACATTTAAATTTATTTTAAGTAATTGATGACACTTTATATACAATGGCCCAAAAAGTATTCATCCTTTGTTTGAAAACTTGCTTGTCATTTTGCATCTAATGTGATGACATTTTAAGTGGCCAACACTGTCTGCTTTTCATATTGTTGAAGCGTGTGTTATTTGTTTATTTGGGTTAATTTGAGCGATGCCATTCTGTGCATATTGTAAAAAGTTATTATAATTAGGAAAGCTGGACAGGGTGAGCAGTGCTTGTTTAAGGTAAGGTAATTATTGTATTTACAGTCATTTTTCATAAGTCATTAAGTTATGTGTTGGGGAGTTATTTAGCTGATGGTTTATTACTTTGGTCTTACCTCTGAAGCCTTGGCTCCCAACTATTCCTACTATTTCATAATAAAATAGAAAAGAGATTCTGTTTACAGTGTGCCATTTATGTTGCACCCTTACACTCTTACAATGAGTGTACGCCTAGCCAGTCTCAATGTTATAATGAGACCTCCTGAATTTAATACAGTGAACAAATGACCAGGATAAAAAAACGAACACTTATTTTTATTATTTAAAATAAATTCACCTTTTGCGTTACACAGAAGAAATAACATCAAACGGAACAACGCAAAGGCGAGTAAATATTGACAGAAACTATCCCTTTCTCTTTTTTCATGTTTTTAAGACAATGGAAATGGTTTATCAGATTACTAAAAGTGAATAGGTTTGTTTTTATAAGATATTAGACAGTTGCAGTCACATTGATAGCAATCAAAATAACCTTAAGATTATCTATCAGGACAAATGGCATCCCATAATTCTGTTTGGATGTGGGACATGGATCGAAAATCGGCATGTCTAGTCACTCTATAAATATGAAGCTGTGGTATTTCTAACCGTAGTCCATGACGACTTTTGGAGCTCTCTGTTCATCCTGAACGTTGCGTTTCTTGTTCTTTGACTTCCATGCGTGATAAACCTTCAGTCTGCGGTGAAACTCCTCACGACATGCCGCCAACAGCTCGATATCTGGAATAATAATTTAAAAATTTTTTTTAAAAAAGAGTTAAAAACAAGACATTTCCATAATAAAAAATTTCCATAACCACAAACAACAACCAGTTTCCAATTGCTATGACAAGGTTAGCAATGCTCATTCCATTTTTATTGTTGTTCTGAAATCAAAAGAGACTAATACAAACCAACTAATGAAATCTATATTGTTCCCATTTATGAATGAAACTGACAATATTTCATTGATATAATTACAATTAATTGTTACATTTATTAATTTATTAAAATATGATTCATTATGAAAAAGTACTGCTTATATCAATGTACTGAGTAAAACCCCCAAAGGAAGATAAATACATTAGCACATTACTGTGGCAGATGAGTGAAGCATTGTACATACAAAAAGAAGCTTGAGAAGTCCATAAATTGTTTTATTTCCATTTCATTGAACACAAGTCTATCACTGGCCTACAGTCCACAGCAATCCATTTTGCAAGTTTGTAAATCTGTCTAAGGTAGACTTAGGGACCATTTGCACAGGATGTGTTCTTGTGCTCTGTCTGACCTTTTTTTTAATTGTTTGTCTATTTATTATATGGCTGTCTTTGACCATTGCGATGCATCTGGCCTTGAGTGTTGCATTTTTAAGATTATGTGTCAAGTTATTATTCGTTCAATGTACAACCCTGAAAAAGTTGGGAAGGTATGGAAAATTCTAATAAAAACAAAAAAGGAGTGAATTCTAGTCACCCAGTGCTGTACTGAAAGCACTACAAGAACACAATATTTGATGTTTTACCTATGATGTGAATATAGATGTTTTTTGAAAATGTATACTAATTTCAAATCACATGATTGCGATATGCTCCAAAAAGGTTGGGACAGTCGAGACTTACACAGAAAAAAATGTGTAACATCACCATTTCTTCTAATAACATTTATTAAGTGTTTGGGCACTGAAGACACATTCTCCTTTTTATTAGCATGTTCCATACTGTCCCAACTTTTTCAGAATTGGGGTTGTTTAAAATGTGTATCAAGACCCCAGTTTCGAGTTCCATTCTGTTGCTCTCCATCCAGCTGTTGTACTAAATTAACAGCCCTAGAAAAAAAAATATTAAATGAAATCTCTTACCACAGGAAGTATTGATGGCATCTCGTAATTCAGCATACTTCCACTTGCTCAGTCCATATTTCTTGACATCAGCTTGAGTGTTAGTGGCCGATACCTGTGGACCTCTGAAAAACCAAACAAAACCAAATGAAGAAATTAAAAAATAAGGGGACAAAAATGCTAATGAACAGTATTAAAAATGCAAATGGCTTTCAGAGAACACAATCAAATACAATACAATGCCTGTAACAGAATTTCCCATCTAATTAGAGCTGGGCATTTGAGTAACATATCTGAGCAATATTTATACATACATTAAATACATAAAGATAAATGTAAAATACCTCTCAGGAAAATGGTCTATTTTAATTACTAATTTGCTGAAATGAATCAGACTTCCTAATGTTACTAAAAAATAATCATTAATAGCATCACTACATTTACACTACAAACATGCACCACCAGTCAAAAGTTTAGACAGGCATTAATTTGATCTCATAATCTTACAAATATTCTGACCATAAAACATACATGGGAACTCCTTCAATGCGGTTTAAAAAGCACCCCAGGATGCACCTTGTAAAGCTGGTTGAGAGAATGAATAGAGAAAATGAACAGGGTGCAGAGCTGTATTCTAGACAAAGCACATTGAAGAAGTTCAAATAGAAGATTGTTTTGATTTATTTGAACATTTTTGTACTTCCAATTGTGTTATTTTATCAACTATTATTCTAGAATATGGAGGGAAAATATATATATATATATATATATTTTAATAGAGAATGAGTGTCCAAACTTTTGACTTGTAGTGTGCAGTACATGATTTGCAACAAAATACATCTACTGTATAAACTTCAATATAAAAAAATTATTTTTAAGGATTGATGTTACTGTCAGAGTAACCAATGGTTTAAACCAGTGGTTCTCAACCATTTTTGAGTACTGGATCCCCATCATATGTCAAACCAGTCTCAACAAAAACAAAACTTTATATTTCAGTAACAGAACAGTATTATAACACTGAATTTACTTACATGGCTTGATACAATTGACACATAAGTGAGTGAATTGGTCTTATTTGTAGAAAACAAGATACCTTTGTATAATAAAAACTGAGATTTTCTGTTTTTGAAAATTAGATTGTGGTGCCAAAATATAGCCAATTAAAAAATCCTGTATCAAAAAATATTTATTTCACATAATACCATCATCAGTGAAATATTTTTTTTAAACGATTATACAGACCCCCCTGCAATTACACCATGGTTACACTGGTTGAGAAATACTGGTTTAAAGAACCTCAGAATAAAAATTACAATAAGTCTCAATAATAAGAAATCTTTCACGATCAGTTACAGAAACAGAACAAAAGCATAGCAACTTGTAATCAGATTAAAGAAGGAAACAGATTCATTCTTGAGCAGAAATGAAACTATAATTTGACTAATACAATAACTATATAGCCTATAAAGTAGTTATTAATAATTATTAATATAAACTATAGAATTTGGAATAATTGAGCAAGATGAAATATTGTGATTGAATTGGATTATCTGAATTGTGCAAAACATTATTATAAACCATTATGTATCAATTTATAGTTTTTGAAGTGATTTTTCAGAGGATAAGATACAGCCTTTTGGTTGCAAACAGATCTGTAGTGATATAAACAAACCCCTCTACCCACCGAGCCAGCAGATCAGACATTTCCTTGGCCATTTCCTCCCTATAGGACATGATGATTGGACCGTACAAATGTTAGTATATGTATGTTTGTGTTAATTTATGTACAGCATGTGTTTTATATCAGGATGTTATAACAGAATACTCCCCTGATATCCGCATTTATGTCCCCATCATCTAGATTCCCAATAATTACTTCTGTAGATATTTAACACTACTGTGTACTATGATAATCTAATAATTAGCAATATACAATAATGATGATTTTCAAAAGGAGACATAGTGTAAAATGTAACATACATGGTCAAGCTCTTGAGATTTTGTTGTGGTGCAACACTGTAAAAACACAGAGGAAGAGTGTTAAATAGAGTGATGGAGACAAAGAATCTCCATCATTAAATGGACAATACCACCACCAGTAATGCTTTAAAGGAATGTTCTGTGTTTAATACAATTATAGCTTTATCCACGGCATTTGTGAAACGTAAAGCTTGCATTTTTGTCAAAGCTCTTACGTGAATTATTCAGTAAAAACCCTGTTTATTATTTGAGCTGTAAAGTTGTCTTAATCATTTGAGGTGGCACTACTTTTCTAGGCGAATGAACATATGGTTCTGCCTTATAGAGGGACAAATGACTCAAAAATTGATCATTTTATTTGCTCTGCCCATTGGGAATTGTATAGGTAAGATGGTATCTATAAGGGATGTCAAACTCTGTTTCTAGAGTTCAGCTCCAACCCTCTATTTAAAAACACACCTGAACCAGTTAAATCAAGGTTGAAAGGCAGGCGTGTTTGAGCGGAGTTGGAACAAAACTCTTACTGTTATGTAAAATGACTCATATGGTGAAAAGATTTTTGGTCACATCGAAATGAAATGAAACAAAAACAGCTTTGAGTCTTGTCAGATGCTTGGATACCAAATGTGCAGGTGTGACAGTACCTGCGCAGACCTGCGTCTGCGGGCATCTCCTCTGGAATCAGCTCTGCCTCACTCTGGGCGATCCGCAGGGCGAGCTCACGATCTCGCCGCTCTTGTTCCAGCATGGTTTGCCGTGCCGCGTCCTGCTCTTTCTCTGCATCCAACTGCAGCTCCATCTCCTCCTGACAGACACAGTAATACACGTCACACATCAACCACTCCATCATAAATGGCATTTATATTTATGCATTTGGAAGACACTTTTATCATATGCAACAGTGTATTCAAAGTACACACTTTAGAAGTCCATGTATCCATGATGTTACAAGCGCTCTTCTGGTTAAAGGAATATTCCGGGTTCAATACAAGTTAAGCTCAATCGACAGCATTTGTGGCATAATGTTGATTGCCACAAAAATGTATTTGACTCATCCCTACTTTTCTTTAAAAACAGCAAAAATCGAGTTTGTCAAGTGGCTAAACTTTTGAAACAGCTGCAGAACCCTTTTGTTTGGGGTGGGAAATTAACACTCACCATGCTGCAAACATAAGTAAAATCTTACCAGTTGGCCTGTACATGGTTTAAAAGTTAAATATGAAGTTTTTTTTTACGTTAAAATACTAAAAAACTTGTGGTGCAACCAGTCTGACACAGCAACAATGGCTCAACCAATGACTTGTGTTTGGGGCAGGACTGTCTATTTCAGCTGATCAATGGCAGATGGGAGGAGCGCCCTTACAAAATCCCTGCAAATTTGCTGCAAACTCTCCACAGATATTTTCACATGCAAATGAGTATTGCGGCAAACTTGTGGCAAATTGTTCAAACTTCTGGCAAACATTTGCGGCAAATCACAGGCTCATTTGCATGTAAAAAATAACAAGCTGCAAATTAGATTTTCTGAGAGAGTGTTCAGGAAAACTCTTTGGAAACAGTTATTATTTTTGCAATACTATTTGGTGACACTAGTGGTGCAGAAATGACACACTTAAGCTTTAATGTACAGTGGGTACGGAAAGTATTCAGACCCCCTTACATTTTTCACTCTTTGTTATATTGCAGCCATTTGCTAAAATCATTTAAGTTCATTTTTTTTCCTCATTATTGTACACACAGCACCCCATATTGACAGAAAAACACAGAATTGTTGACATTTTTGCACATTTATTAAAAAAGAAAAACTGAAAAATCACATGGTCCTAAGTATTCAGACCCTTTGCTGTGACACTCATATATTTAACTCAGGTGCTGTCCATTTCTTCTGATCATCCTTGAGATGGTTCTACACCTTCAATTGAGTCCAGCTGTGTTTGATTATACTGATTGGACTTGATTAGGAAAGCCACACACCTGTCTATATAAGACCTTACAGCTCACAGTGCATGTCAGAGCAAATGAGAATCATGAGGTCAAAGGAACTGCCTGAAGAGCTCAGAGACAAAGTTGTGGCAAGGCACAGATCTGGCCA
Organism: Xyrauchen texanus; assembly: GCF_025860055.1. Taxonomy (NCBI): domain Eukaryota; kingdom Metazoa; phylum Chordata; class Actinopteri; order Cypriniformes; family Catostomidae; genus Xyrauchen; species Xyrauchen texanus. The sequence continues at coordinate 4,195,210 of NC_068305.1, forward strand.
AGGTTACAAAAAAAAATGTCTGCTGCCCTTAAGGTTCATAAGAGCACAGTGGCCTCCATAATCCTTAAATGGAAGATGTTTGGGACGACCAGAACCCTTCCTAGAGCTGGCCGTCCGGCCAAACTGAGCTATCGGGAGAGAAGAGCCTTGGTGAGAGAGGTAAAGAAGAACCCAAAGATCACTGTGGCTGAGCTCCAGAGATGCAGTCGGGAGATGGGAGAAAGTTGTAGTAAGTCAACCATCACTGCAGCCATCCACCAGTCGGGGCTTTATGGCAGAGTGGCCCGACGGAAGCCTCTCCTCAGTGCAAGACACATGAAAGAACACCTGAAGGACTCCAAGATGGTGATAAATAAGATTCTCTGGTCTGATGAGACCAAGATAGAACTTTTTGGCCTTAATTCTAAGCGGTATGTGTGGAGAAAACCAGGCACTGCTCATCACCTGTCCAATACAGTCTCAACAGTGAAGCATGGTGGTGGCAGCATCATGCTGTGGGGGTGTTTTTCAGCTGCAGGGACAGGACGACTGGTTGCAATCGAGGGAAAGATGAATGCGGCCAAGTACAGGGATATCCTGGACTGAAAACCTTCTCCAGAGTGCTCTGGACCTCAGACTGGGCCGAAGGTTCACCTTCCAACAAGACAATGACCCTAAGCACACCGCTAAAATAATGAAGGAGTGGCTTCACAACAACTCCGTGACTGTTCTTGAATGGCCCAGCCAGAGCCCTGACTTAAACCCAATTGAGCATCTCTGGAGAGACCTGAAAATGGCTGTCCACCAACGTTTACCATCCAACCTGACAGAACTGGAGAGGATCTGCAAGGAGGAATTGCAGAGGATACCCAAATCCAGATGTGAAAAACTTGTTGCATCTTTCCCAAAAAGACTCATGGCTGTATTAGATCAAAAGTGTGCTTCTACTAAATACTGAACAAAGGGTCTGAATACTTAGGACCATGTGATATTTCAGTTTTTCTTTTTTAATAAATGTGCAAAAATGTCAACAATTCTGTGTTTTTCTGTCAATATGGGGTGCTGTGTGTACAATAATGAGGAAAAAAAATGAACTTAAATGATTTTAGCAAATGGCTGCAATATAACAAAGAGTGAAAAATGTAAGGGGGTCTGAATACTTTCCGTACCCACTGTAGAGGTTGACCGACAGTCGATTTTGACGATACCGATAACTAAATTGGTGGAAAAGGACGATAACCGATTAATTGGCCAATAGTTTTTAAAATCAATTTATTTAATGTTAAAAACATGCTTTAAGTCTTTCCTTACTGTGATTGGCAAGGACATAGAGGCTACAAGAGTCCAAAATGGGTCAAATCCCAGATGTGTGTTTGTGGTGCAACCAAAATCCCAATAATAACCAGAAAAAAACATATTTGGTGCATAACGTGGGACTTTTAATTATAAACAAGCCGAAATACACCGGCATTCTTATTTTGAAATGTTTATGCTTCCAATACACAAACACACATGGGAAGTAAACATGTGCTCTTTAATTAAACCATTACAATCGAATAGCTATTAAAATCAATGTCATATGGACTAATTAATGCTGTATGAGCAGTTATTTATCAACAGCTGATCATTGTTCATCAATAGTAAATCATCAGAAATAGCTTGTCAATTGTCATGTGTTTTTTGTTTTTTTTGTATAACATTTCGCTTTAATAATTATGAATTAGTCCGTAAACAGTGATGGTGAAAGTGTCTTGGCTTCATTACAATGCAGTATATAGAAATATTCACCAAAGGAAGCTTTTTGTAGCCTTTATATTCACCAGATAAATGTTTTTGGTAAAAAAAAAAAAAAAAGATTGGCAACTATTGCTGTCAATTTTTGCAGATATCTGATACTTTCCAAAAAGCAACTTTCTGCTCTGATTAATTGGTAGAACCAATATATCGGTCGAGCTCTACTTTAATGTTAATAATAGTTCCCTCCATATGAGGGAAATACTTAAAGGCTTTAAAGATAATTATGCTTGGTGTATGTTCTCAATTCAGCCGAACATGAATTGTGGACCTGTTGTGGGTAAAAGTGATGGAGTGATATAGTGAAGTGTAAATCTGAGGTCACCTGCATTCTCCTCTCCTCCTCTTCCCTTTTCTTTCGCTCTTCCTCTTCCTGTTTCCTCTTCAACTCCATCTCTGCTTTCCTGAGAGACACAGATCAATGGTCATTTACACATAGAAGTCTTAAAGGTGTATCAGCAATAACAGTCATTTTAAAGGTCAGAGAGAGGGTGGAAAATGACACACTGACACACCATTCACTTTTATTTCACTTCCATCATTTTCCACAGAAGACAGAAAGTAATTTGGGTTTGGAACACATAAGGGTGAGAAATTGATGGCGTAATAATTATTCTCAGGTGAAGTATCCTTTAGAGGCACATTTTCATGAAGTGTGCAGCTGTATAGAGGTAGAACCGATATAGGTGTTTCACTGATTAATCAGTGTCGATAGTTGCTTTTGGGACTATTGGTTATCTGTAAAAATCTTTGCATATAGTTTTTTAATTATTATTATTATTATTATTCCTCTGTGGCCGGTGCTGGAGGATTCTACATTTAAAACAGCATGGTTTTAGAAAATTACTAGAGGAGAAATAAAAACAATCATGTTGGGATTTGCTGTATCTATATCTTTTATCATTGACAATATTCATCCATATTTTTATCCTCACTTCAATGCATATTTTGTTATTTTGATTAGATAATTAAGGGCATGCAAAGAAAAACGCGACATTATGGAAACCTTCCCCGTCAACACATACATTGTGTCTCCAACTTCATATCTTGTGAATAAATCTTGTAATAAACCTTATTCCTCATTAAACCTCATATGGTGAATATAAAGCTTAATGTGGTAAATACTTCACTGTTTTTACTTTTAAAAGTTGTACTACTTCAGAAATGAATTGTCATTTTGAAACATGTGAATAAAATCATGAGCACTCAGATGAGATGGAGACTCCAGTCATATCAGTAACCTTATAAAAGTTGTTTTATTCAACATGGAGAGGGTCCCCTCGTGGGGGCGGCCATGTTTGGATTACATGACCAGCCGAATACTACTCGCTTAATCTCTGTAACCACCCTGGTATAGGACATTTTCAGTCATATATGATTAATTTAATCATGGCTGACTGTGAATAATGAATTTCTACAATGGCATTTGTAACTGAAAACAATTGTGTTTGAATGATACTTCATCCACATCCCTAAGTGTCAGTATAAGTCCAAGACAAAATACATAGAAAATGACTGAATGAACCTATAAAAGTACCACTTTATGCACTGAATATTTTTGAAAAATAAACTGCATCTAGTATTTTAGTTATTTGGACTTTTGTAGCCTCTACGTCTGTGCCCATCATAGTAAAGAAAGATTAGGACAATGTTTTAACATTTTATAAATCGATTTTAAAACCTAGCAGTCGATTATAATTGGTTATCCGTCTTTTCCCACCACCTTAGTTATCGGTCTGTTGACTTCTGCTGTATACTCACATGCGTCTTTCATCTTCCTCTTGTTTGCGTCTCTGTTGATCTTCCTCACGTCTCTTTCTCTCTTTCTCCATTTCCTCTTGGATTCGTCTGAGACGCTCCATCTCCTCCTCCTCCTGTTTCTTCTTCTGCATGTTGCTGAGCAGCTCTTGTGAGCGTGTGACCAGTGCCTGATGCTCATGATCAATGTCAATACGGCTCATCACAATGCTCTAGAGGATGACACATGCAGTACAGAACTGAATCAAACTTTATAGGAACATTCTGGGTTCAATACAAGTTACGCTCAATTGACAGCATTTGTGGCATAATGTTGATTAAAGCAAAAATGCTTGTCCCTCCTTTTCTTACAATGGAAGTGAATGGGGCCAATTTTTGGAGGGTATAAAGGCAGAAATGTGAAGCTTACAATAAAAACACTTACATTAATTCTTCTGTTAAAACGCATGTATTATTTGAGCTGTAAAGTTGTTTAAATTGTCGTTTTAGGGTTTCGGTTCGAGAAGAACACCAATTCGTGATTAAGCGCCACCTTAGGGTGTACGGTTGCCTGGTGGAGGGAGCTCTGGCTTGGTTGATCGTGTCTTCGACTGCAGGTGGTAGATCCACTAGATCTTCCGCATTCCATTCAGGGGCCAGACGTGAAGGATCCAGAGGTCTGGGTGTGGGTACCAGAGGGTGCCCTGTCCCTGAGAAAGAAGGTCCTTCCTCAAGGGAATTTTCCAGGGAGGTGCTGTCGCGAGGAGCATAAGATCCGAGAACCAAGCCCGGGTGGGCCAGTAAGGGGCCACTAGGATGACCTGTTCCTCGTCCTCCCTGATCTTGCACAGCAACGGTGCAAGAAGGCTCACTGGGGGGGCGTGACTACGAGTGGTGCCATGACCCGAGGAACCGATCGAGTAGCCGTGAGGAGGGGACGGAGGTTTCTAGTCCAGCCTTGCGCTCATGGCAGCCCGGGAAAGTATAGCGGACATCTGCGCATCAGCCTCAGACTGCTGACTGCTGCATCGGAGAGTGTCACAGCGTCTATAGCTGATGACTCGTCTGAGCTGCCACCTTCGGGTCTGCTCGCAGCCCAGACGAGTCATCAGCTATAGACGCCGAAGTAATGCTCAATCCCGTGGGAAGAAGGAACGACGCGGGGGGGTGGCTGAAGTGGCTTTCTCTTCTGAGAAAAGAAAGCCACGACCGCAATGTTGCCATGGCTATGTTCTCGCACTGAGAACATGAACAGTTCATAAAACGCTGCCTGCGTGTGATCGCAGCTCAGGCACGCGAGGCTGCTTTTATGACCATCAGAAGTGGAGAGAAATCAACCGCATACAGGAACTACACAGAGGCGGAAAGACATCTTTAAAAAGATGCGTCCTGAAAAGGATGTTTAACGCATGCTGTGTTTTGCTCTTTTATGAGTGGGAATTCAAACGCTTTTAGAGGAAATAAACTCTTTTTAGGACTCTTTCAGGCAATGAAAGCGCTGTCGAAGCGCCCAGGGACGTGGAGTGCACAGCGTGCAGAGAGAGAGAGAACGCCAGCTGGAAACATGCCGTAGATTCAACAGCAGTGATTCTGGCCAACAGAGGTGAATGGAACAGTGATGAACTCAGCTTTGCTGTTGCACAACTGTTCGGCTCCGAAGAAAAATTCTGACTGGCACTCGCTGCCCCGCTTCCCTTTATACCCGTATGTCCGGGGCAGGGCATGCAAATTCTGTCTTCCAACTTGCCATTGGCCTTTTCTCAGGTTCAGAGGTACGTTTGGCATCCCAGGAAGACCCCTTGTGTCACTTCATTCGACACAACGTCAAGTGAGTGACAGAAGGGGAACTTACAGTTATTTAAACATGTATAAAACATATCAAAGATTAATGTTAAGTATGTAAAATAAAATAACTTGAGAAACTTTCCTAAAGACTTGATCTCCTGAAATAACAGCATATAATGAATTTTGAAGTATTAACTACTTTTTAGAAGTTATTTGTAAAGAGTTTAGGTTACTGCATTATGGAATTTTTATAAAAAACTGTGTGATAATCCTCATTCTGCAAGTTTTTCTATCGTTGACAAAACAACACCTTCATCAATAAACATTTTCGTCAGTAATTTCATTGACGAGATTTACACACCTTAATCTTGAGAATATGTGCATTTATAGAGGAATCTAGTTCCTGCATGTGTTTGCTCATTTCCTGTTTGCCCTCTTTCAGTCCTGAAACCACCTCATTCAAATTCTCCATCCTCTTCTTCAGGTTACGAGCTTTCACCAACCCTTCAATACTAACAAACACACAATTACATACCGTAAGTAAGAACGATCAAATGTTTAAAGCTGCTGCTGTGCATTTTCTGTGCTAGAGTATTTCCAAGGTTTTTACAATTCTCTATGTACAGCATCTGTTACATGCAGTTTATAAACACAGACATGTGACTCATCCTTCAGTTTGTACAAATGAAAGGAAGACTTTACAATAATGCATGTACTGTGGAAGTCTATGGGGCAAGTGCACTGGGGAGTTTTAAAAGCAGAAATGTGAAGATTGTATTTTTGTGAAAGGCCCAACAATTTAGTAAAAATTTGTGTTTGAGCTGTAAATTGCCTGTTTTGAAGTGAGACAACTTTTCTAGGCTGGTGAACTTTTGGTTATGCATAACTGATGCATAACTGATATAATTCCAGAGTTTTCTGCATTAAAAGTGCTTAACAGAGAGTTACATTCACGTCCTTACAGTACAGCACGCCACAAACTTAATGAAGTAAAGGACAGTGTAGAGGAGTGAAGGTGCCGCTCACCGTGGTTTATGTTTCCTCTTGCAGAGCCACATGCGAACATTTTTCTGCATCTGGATGCACGCTTGAGCTCGATACAGCATCTTATTCTTCACTGATAGAGCAAGAGAACCAAAGTAAAGAATCACTTCTAAGAAACATCTTTTGTTTCTCCTGAAACATTTCTTGAGGACTTGAGCTTGTTGTTCAACATTCAGAATTGAACTGAGAATGCTTTTAAATTTCAGTTTAGTCCCTGACAATTGAATTTGTATTGAGGTGGCATGCAGGATGCAGAATTGTTATTTGGATTTTAATTTAATGAAGTGGAACAAGAATGGAATGAATCTCAAAAAAATGCATATAACTGCTGCAAGTGTAGTTTTTCTGTATGACATGGTGTATACTATGGAGGGCCATAGTACACACACACACACACACACACACACACACACACACACACACACACACACACACACACATACACAACTTTGGAATAATGTACAGATTTTGCTGTTTCGGATGGAAATTGGTACTTTAATTCAACAAGGTGGCATTCAACTGATCACAAAGTATAGTCAGGACATTACTGATGTAAAAAACAGCACCATCACTATTTGAAAAAAAGGCATTTTTGATCAAATCTATACATGCCCCATTTCCAGCAGCCGTCACTCCAACACCTTATTCTTGAGTAATCATGCTATAATTTGGTCATTTTCACTTGCCATTATATCAAACACAGTTGAAAGCTATTTGGTTCATTAAATGAAGCTTAACATTGTCTTCGTGTTTCATCAGTCAATCATTGTTTTGAGGAATGAAGGCTATACAATGCTTGAAATTGTCAAAAAGATTTCATACAAAGATACACTACAGTCTTCAAAGACAAAGGACAAATGGCTCTAACAAGGACAGAAAGAGACGTGGAAGGCCAGATGTGCAACTAAACAAGAGAAGTACATCAGAGTCTCTAGATTGAGAAATAGATGCCTTACATGTCCTCAGCTGACAGCTTCATTTAATTCTACCTGCTCAACACCAGTTTCATGTACAACAGTAAAGAGTAGACTCAGGGGTGCAGGTCTTATGGGAAGAATTACAAAGAAAAAGCCACTTTTGAAGAAACAATAAAATGTTAGAGTGGGCAAAGAAACACAGAAATTGGACAACAGATAATTGGAAAAGAGTGTTATGGATCTTAACCCCATTGAGCTTTTGTGGGATCAGCTAGACTGTAAGGTGTGTGAAAAGTTCCCGACAAGACAGCCACATCTATGGCAAGTGCTACAGGAAGCGTTGGGTGAATTGTCACCTGATTATCTGGACAAACTGACAGCTAAAATGCCAAGGATCTGCAAAGCTGTCATTGCTGCACATGGAGGATTTCTTTGATGAGAACTCTTTGTTTTTTCTGAACATTCTGGATATTCAAGTTCTGATTTTTTTTTCCAAATTGTAATAGTAATTTTTCACGTTATTAATGTCCTGACAATACATTGTGATCAGTTGAATGCCACTTTGGTGAAGTAGTACCAATTTCTTTCCATAAGTGCAAAATCTGTACATTATTCCAAACTTTTGGCTGCCAGTGTATATTTCTTCCCTTATATAATGATGGGGTATGCTTTCACATTCAAGCATAAATATTGGCAGAAATGTTTTTTTTGTTTGTGTACATTTGGTCCTCCATAATAAATAATTTAAGCCAGTGCATTCTAACACTTAAGATCATAATCAAAGGGAACAGAACTGTAGGTTACATACGTTTAATAACGGACAGCGCACACCACTGCACCTTCTTCCAGCGGCTGCAGATGAGCCATTTATTAACACGTTTGACAAGCTCAGCCAGATGATCAGGATCTGACTTCATGATCTGATCAAACTCTGCAAACTGACATCAGACCAAGACCACAACAATCAATTAATCTGTACAGTTCTCACTGATTGACTATCGAGGGCCTGTTTAATTACAGCAGTTCATCAATGGAAAATTATTAAATGTTTAAATAATTATTAAATTATTAAACTTATTCAAATAAACAGTATAGATATATAATTACCTTTCCAGGTCTGAAGAAAACCTTCGTCAAACCAAACTTATAATCGTTTTCATTCAGGCCGAGAGCTTTGAACAAAGCCTGGAGAAAAAAAACACACCAATACAGTAAAAAAGCTTTCACATTTAGTTGTGTTTATTAGAAGTACTGCGAGGTAAATACTGAGAGGTTGTTGGTAAAAGTCAACTAACACACACAAACACTGAACAATCTGATTCTTCACATACACATCCCACTGTAATAACACCTTGTTGTTTGCTGACCTAGACACACACACACACACACACCTTGCAGAAGAGTCGTGGGTCGAGTCGTGTGAGCTTGGCAGGCATGTACTCTTTGTACATGTTGTAGAGCTCGTGGAAGGGTGCACGTGAGGGGAAGCCACCCTGCATCAAATCCAACACAGACACCATACCTGACCACACAAAAAAAAGTCAGACACGGTCAGAGATAATACACATAGCACACACACACACACACACACACACACACACACACACACACAAGTAAGTGGACTGATAGATCTGATAACTTAAACCAGCCCATGATGGTTTGCTGGCCTAGCTGGTGATTAGCTAGAGGTACTCTGAGCCTGACCAGTGATTTTATCACAGCTAAGGTGTGTACTTCAGGGAGTAAAATGACTCTTACAGTACAAACTAACTTAAATGTCAGTTCGATTTTTTTATATATATTTTTGTGATTTTTAAAAGCACAAGGCTCATTCTTAGTCCTTGAGAACTCACAATCTGCAGAATATGCGATATATAGGCCAATCTATTTTGACTGTGACATGCTAAGGCAGTTTTGTTTAATCAGACGAAATGTGTACTGGTATATGATGCTGCAGTGTGTGTGTGTGTGTGTGTGTGTGTGTGTGTGTGTTCACCTGAGCACTGAAGTTGTGACAGTATCTGAGCTCCCTCGAACTGATGACTTATCATCTTTAGATTGGGCTTCACACAGCGGATAAAACTTGAACCCTGTAACACACACACACAATCATTACCAGCTATGAAAATACAAAAAGACTTCACAATGTAAAATATTTTCTCATCAATTAATTATTTCTTGTTTTCCTTTAAAATATTTAAAAATCCTTCAAACAAGATGAACTTAATTGAGTAGTAAAATACTTATGCTCCCTTAAAGGGATAGTTCACCCAAAAATGAAAATTCTCTCATTTACTCACCATCATGCCATCCCAGGTGTGTACGCCTTTAAATAAACATTTTCTCTGTAGAGCTCTGTAGGTCTATAAAAGTGCAATGGTGGCCAAAATTTTGAAGCTCCAAAAAGTACATAAAGGCAGTATAAAAGTAATCCAGATGACTCCAGTGGATAAATCTTCAGAAGCACAATGATAGGTGTGGGTGAAAAACAGATCAACAGTCCTTTTTTTACTATAAATCTCTCATTTCAAACAGCCCTCCTAAGAATTCTTCATGCATATTGACACCTACTGAGCAGGGAGGAGAATTGATGGTAAATAGGAAAAAAGTTCTCCAAAACATTGATCTATTTCTCACCCACACCTATCATTACACTTCTGAATACATGGATGTAACCCTCTGGGGCCTGAGGGTGTTATTGGGCCCTGGAGATGTTTTGACATGCCTTTGACGTGCTTTTTTCAGTTGCTTAAAACATATTAATGCCTAAAGTCTGATACCACTGTATTCAGCACAAACTAGGCTACAATAATATGTGAGCAACATGTGTGTACGTGTTTGTATTTTTGAGAAAATAACGTATATGCATGGTTTTAGAAAAAACATTAATTTTAATAAGGCCATATAACACATACTAAACATTTGTCCACAAGACTTTTGAAAACTGGATCTTGTAGTAGTTTTTGATACAAAATGATGTGAAAACCATCCTGATCACTCATTCATAAAAAACAATATAGTCATTTAACTTTTGTAGGACACTTTTAGTGTTAGAAAAGCCATATGTGAGGAAGCGTGAATGATCATGAATATTGATGTGATTCACACCTGATGAGACAAAGACCCCTCCCCTGGGAACAGAATAAAATTTAATATCTGATATGGGGCATATACACAATACATAAAAAAAATTTCAGGATACTTTGATGAATAGAAAGTTCAACAGCATTTATCTGAAATAGAAATATTTTATAACATTATAAATGTCTTTACTGTCACTTTTGATCAATATAATGCATATTTGCTGAAAGAAGTGTTAATTTCTTTCCAAATTTAAAAAAAGTAAAAATAAATTCTTACTGTCTCCAAACCTTTGAATAGTAGTGTATAATGTTACAAAAGCCTTCTATTTCAGATAAATGCTGTTATTTTGAGCTTTTCATCAAAGTATCCTGAACAAATGTTTACACAACTATTTTCAACATTGATAAATAATAATAAATGTTTCTTGAGCAGCAAATCAGTGTGACACTGAAGACTGGAGTAATGATGCTGAAAATTCAGCTTTACATCATATATATATATATATATATATATATATATATATATATATATATATATATTTGAATTGTTTTATTTAAAAGTAGAAATTAAGCTTTCTTTAGACATATGTTTCACATTTGTGTGATAAGCATTCGCGGAGTTTCAGTTTATTTTTGTGACGTGTTTCACGTCACGGAAACAGATACTGCTGAAAGCGCACCCAGTTTATTTTCTTTATTTTACAAAAGCACAAGGTTTTGTTGTTATTGTTAGAGTACACAAATAAAAATGACCCTTTATAGTTTCTAATGATGTCTTACACTTATCTGAATGCCCAAAAATGTATTTTAAGTTGTTTATGCTGTTATGAGGAAAAAATCCAGCAGGACGTGCCGGCCGTCGACCCCTGAGTGTTAACCACCAAGGTCGTATGGATTACTTTTATGTTGCCTTTAAGTGCTTTTTGGAGCTTCAAAGGTCTGATCATCATTCACTTGCATTGTATGGACCTACAGAGCTGAAATATTATTCTAAAAATATTTGTGTTCTGCTGAAGAATGAAAGTCATACACATCTGGGACGGTATGAGGGTGAGTAAATGATGAGAGAATTTTCATTTTTGGGTGAACTATCCCTTTAAAAGACAGTAAGATTTTTTTTCAGAGATTACACTGTTTCTTAAATTAAGTTTATTTTTCTTAACCCATTAGAAAGGTATTATTTTTTATTTTATATTCAATCCTATATTAATTAACACTTAGTGAGGTTTAGGTTAAAATCAAGAAAAAATTATCTGTCAATGGGGCAAGAAAAATAAACTTAATTCAAGATATATTCTACTATAAAACCTAAATATCTTTCGGCAGCATAAGTATTTTTGCTAATCAAGTAAATGTATTTTGTTTTAAGAATGTTTCAATATTTTAACTTTTTGCTGTGTATACTGTATGTTTACTCTATGTATTATGATGTATCACCTAAGCTAGAATATTTCTTACTACATACTGTCTAGAAACACTGATTTAGCTCAAATTGAAAGAAAAAAAGGGGTTTGATAACTCACGGTACTGCGCAGCTTGTCCAAAAGGATATTCAACTGTGTCTGTGAGATACAGTGAAAAAATATGACAAAAACAAATCAATACATGCCTGTTGATTTTCGCAATCAACTTTCTTAAAACCATGTGCCCACAGAGTAGTCTACCAGTACAAAGAGTATTTGACATTTACACAGATAAACACACAGCTAAAACTAAAATTCACCTCCACAATTCTCAGGTGCTATATGTGGTTTCAACGGCATTCTGATTGTTTTTACTGGCTAAATTCAAAAGAGTCCAGCTCCAAGTCTCTATGATATTATGGTCTATAGATATATTTTGTGTCACTCATTGTTTAAGTTTATGGATTTTTTCCACCCATTTTATTGTCCACCAAGCACAAATCAAATATCCAATCGCTTACAAAAGTAACAGCACACCTAAAACCTAAACAAGCCACATAATTTGAGGTAGGCCATTATTCATGTCTGCAGAACATATTGTGCAGTACAAGATTCATTCTATTAGCAATTATTAACATAATTAGGGTTAAGACTTTAAAATCCCTGAGAGCAATAGTAATATGGATGCTTAACAAACATTTTATGAACACAGCTGGAAAATACATCACATTACATCTAATATGCCACTTTGAGACATACCTTGAATTTGTTGCCCACACTAATGAAGCTGAGTTTCCCTGCTTTCTGTTTGGTGACTTTGGAGTTGTTGGAGTTTTCAAAGAGATTTCCGATGAATTTATCCTTCGACTCGCTTACCAGACATGCCAACGACATGTGAAGGGCATCATTATTCTTCTCCACAAACTGAGTCTGAAAGACAAACATTAAATACTCAGGAAAATATATTGACATCTAAGGCTAGTACATAAGAATAAGAATTTTCAAGAAATTCCTAAAACAAGACTAAATGCCTATTTTATCATCTCCAGATTGATTACCAGTGCCTGATCAGATCCTTTTCTGGCATGGTTATTGTTTTCAAATATTTTTTATTGAATTTCAAAGAATATTTAACAAAACTACTAGTGACTGTAATTTTGCTTAATACAAGCACTAATAGTTTTATTTTACAAAAACATTTAAAAATCAGTTGTTTTTGTCTTATGTTTAATATGTGATGATAATCCTGATTAAAGCACTGAACAATTTGTATCAAGAAAATATTCTATAAACATGCACATTTTCTGGCCTAAAATGTTACTGAAGTACTCTGATTACAGCCGCTACTCTGGGTGCATTTGCATGTTTAGAACTTCAGTAAACTTATACCTTCTGTTTCCTTTGTTGCTAATTGCATTCAGCACAAATTTTGTGGCCATGTTTGCACCATTAACAGATTTGCTAAATTTCTCAAGTGAATTTGGTGCCAAAACAACATGACATGCAACAAAAAAATGCCCAAACTTTTTTTAAATGTCATTACCAAAAGTGCATGTGTTCTTTAGTGACCTGAGATATGTTGTATAGCAATATATATTTCCACTTGTATAAATCATATTTTTATGATTATTTCAAATCTATTTAAGTTTACGGTCACATGACAATCTATTCATTTGTCAATTACAAGAAAAATTTGTGCCATATTCATAAAAAAATACTACTATATCGTTTTGATTTTCCACGCAATGATGGTAAATGATCAGTATCCCATAAGCGTGTACACGTGCATATTATACATGTTACATTTTCCTCAAGGTGGTACTGATATTTTAGTGATTGACTTGATTTACATTTGACATTGCTATTTTAAGTTTTATTTTTAAGTTGTGCATCTATTTAGACTCAAAAAGTGCCTGAGAAAATACATATGTTCACCTTACATGTAGCTTATGCATTATGTGTAGCTCAAAATGTGTTTGATGGCCTAAAATTTTGCCGTGAATGTAATGAATCCCGTTATATAATTTGTTGCATCATCCCTTTGATATATGAGAAATAAACACCAAAATATAACAGAATATAGTCTACTCTATTATTTTCTAATTGTCTTATAAAAGTGACACTATTTAGTCATTTTGTACATCTATTTGTGATAGATATATATGCCAGGATGCTAAAGACACGAGGTAGGTAAAATATGTTAGGTAAAATACCCATCCTTTTACCCAAAAGAGTTCAATACAAGTTAAGCTCAATCGACAGCATTTGTGGCATAATGTTGAATCCCACAAAATTTGTTTTTCCTTTATATAAAAAAAAAAAAAAAGCAAAAATGGGTTGCAGTGAGGCACTAAAAAAGGAAGTGAATGGGGGCCAATTTTTGAATGTTAAAATACTCACTGTTTCAAAAGTATAGACAAGACATAATGTGTGAAAAACAAGATTTCAGTGTGATAAAATTACTTACCAACCTATTCTATGTTAATTTATAGCCAATTTTACAACTTCGTTGCCATGACAATATAATGTAAACAGACCCTAAAACGACAGTAATTTTTTGATGATTTAAACAATTTTAACACTCAAATAATACATGAGTTTTAACAGAAAAATATATGTGCGCTTCTATAAAATAATAAACTTTAAATATCTGCCTTTAAACCCTGCAAAAATTGGCCCCATTCACTTCTCACTGTAATCTCGATTTTTGCATTTGTTGCAATGTTGAGTCAAAATATTTTTTTTGTGGTAATCAATATTATGCCACAAATGCTGTCGATTGATATATGATTTCCTTTAAGATTTATTAATATACAATATGTAGTCGCAGTTGTGCAGTTATAGTCATTTTACAAAGGTTTTAGAACATGGAATCAGAATTGAGTTGCAACAACCTGTTTTATAAACAAAAAGCTTGGAATGGGAAGACACATTGTTTGTGTGTGTGTGTGTGTGTGTGTGTGAGAACTGTCTCATAGCATACTGTCTCATAGCAGACTGCTCCAGCAAAGTGTCTTATGATGAAGCCTTCATCATCTCTGACATTCCTGTGCACAGTCAGCTTGGATTTCCTGGGAACCTATGAGACGAGACATTTAACAACAAAAGTTTGTCATTTTGGTAAAAAATGTTTAGCTGTCAGCAGATATAACTAGAAATCAATGTTGAAATAAGATCCAGTGTGCAACATGGCTGGGCAATATGACGATATATATCATATCGATGATATAAAGTCAATCGATTGAGATTTTGTACTGCCGTGTATATCATATGTAAATATCCACATGCGCATGTGCGTATCTATCAGCCAGAGAAAACTGAAGAGACACGGACAGGAAATTTCAGACATTGAAATATAGATTATATTCAGCAAATTCAATGAAATTCATCTTGCATTCATAATAGGGATGGGCATTTTGGTCATTTTGTCTACTCGTCGAGTACTTGAGGGGAATGACGTGTACATAACTGTGTATATATAATAACATGTCTGACAAACGTCTTTGGCTGCTGCATTGTGTCTTGTTGTTTTAGTGTATTGTTTATTCATTATTATAGTCTGTTATAAAATAATCTGTTACAAAATGTACAAAAGATTGCATAATCAAAATATAATGCATCATATTTTATATGAATCATTATGTGAAGATTTGCTGCCCAACTCAATGAAAGAATGCGCATCTATCTGTTCTTCCTTCAGGTGACCATAGTAATCTAAGTAAGCACACACCAGTTTTTTTAGTGACTGTTTGAACAGTCTTTTTTCAAATCACTGTTGGCTTAACAGGAGAGCCATAACCATAGCGTGTTTAATATGCATGTTAAGTTGAAATTTAGCTTTGAAGACCCTGCATTCTGTTTCATTTAGCTGCACTCTATATAGCTGTTTGAAACACTCGCAGTGCGTTGAGTCCACTGCTACATGGCCGGTGTGTGCGCGTGTGTCTCCCATAGTGTTCGCTCCTGTGGGGAAAGCCGCGATGCTCCGTATTGTTGTTGCTGTGATGATTTATGAAGCGTTCCATTCAACTCGGAATGTCAGAATTTCCACAATTCAGCAGGGGAAAGTGCAACGGAATGACATTTTATCTCGGACTTCTAACTTAGAACCTTGTGCGGAAATCTTCAACTCCCGTTTCGTCGAGATGCAGGTGTGTGTTACGTCACCCAGGGCAGGGAGGCTTACAGTCACTGACAAACATTCATTTTGATTAAATAATATCCATTAACGACTCAAAGTTCTTACATTAAATGATAATTAAACATGTTTAGCAAACGTTTTGCAGAGATAGGTGTACAAAACACGGTTAAATACACTCTCTTTTGATTATCGTAACGATAGCATTGCAGCATCGAATATCAGTTTGGTTGCAATGAGACGTCTCTGACAATCAATGTACCCCTCAAAATCACAATGTTACCAATCTGAAAATGTAAAATAAGCTCCCTCTTTGACACATTTGTGTTTAGTTGGCAGGTAATTATCACTGAATTTCGAATTAAGTGAGAAGTCACATCATGTTTGATCACCATCAATCATCGTTTTCAAGATCGGTCATTGCTGCCACGTCAGAGTACCCGAGTACTCGTGCCCATCCCTAATTCATAAGTGCTTAATTTGTTTCTCTTCTGACATGCGTATCTGTGTTTCACGTGAGTGTCGCTCACGCTATCCAGCAGGCTTCCTGTTATTTGTAGAGTGGGTTCACTAGTGCTAGACAAAATCGTGACACTGACCACAAAACTTGCAGGACCTATTTGAATTCTTCAGCCATGTTTGCCTTCAGATATTAATTTATTCTCTATAGAGATGACCTAAATCATTAAGTGCTTATTTTCATTGGATAATACACTTTATTTCCCCCTTATATATCATTTTCTTTGTTGCATTGCTTAGAGAAGATCTTTCTTGAAGATTATAATAATAATAATTATATTGGTCAACAACATATCAGACTGAAATCTGGCATAATGTGAAATGTAGACTTATGGTAAGGTTAAATTAAAACTGTTGAGTTTTTTTTTTATTACTTTGACTATATACAGTATATCAAATTCCAAACAAAGATAAAATTATAAAATAGGAAGCAGTTTTCATTTATATATTTAATTCACTGATTGGATTATCCAAAAATAGACATTAAAATATAGTTGTTTAATATATAAACCCATTTTTTTTCCAGAAATAAATTACTATATTGTGATATGGTAATATGGGGTTATCGTGATATAAAATTATTTATATTGTGATATAAGATTTTGATCATATTGTCCACCCCAACTGTGCAGTGTGACTCACAGTCAAGCGGAAGTGCTCCTTGTGTTTGCTGTGGACAGTTTCTGTAAAGTGCTGGTCACTCGGTTGAGGTAGACGATTCTCTTCATCCAAGATATCCAAGATCCCCACTAACTTAGACTCCACCAAGTCTGGACAGGGCAACAAATGCAGAGAGCTAGGTCCATACACACATTAAGCACATTTACAGTACGTCACCAAAACCTTTCCATCATCTTTTGGGACAAACACGTTGTTTGTTTCATTCTGTGCTCTGCTTTATTGGATTGAATTACAGCACAAACTAGAGAAGGAAAGTTTCATTGAGGCAAATTTTGATGTTGGCTCGAAAAAGCTTTGCCTCAAAGAACTAAAAAGCCTTTAATATAGAGATATACAGACAGACAGATAGATAATAACAGCAGTGAATATGCTCAATAAAGTCAGTGTAGTTTTCTAAAAACTCAAATGTTGAGACACTGACCGATACAGTCTTGATTATCCACATAATGAACTTCATTCACTCCAAGCCCTTCTTTCTGATACAACTCCTGTTCCTGTGAACCAAACACAAACATCAATATCAGTACAGTTCATTGTCTTTATCTGATGAATAATTCTGGCTCAGTCCAGTCTCACTGACATCACAGCAATGTGTATCTGTGTACCACCAGCACATCACTTTGGAAAGATTTTAAGATTGTTTTGAGTGATTCCATAAAGCCTCACTTTAAAAATTTTTTTTAAAAAGGAGCAGTTCATGTGGATTTTAAAGGCAAAGTGCAGCAGGTGCACCCATTTGTGCAATTCTAAATATTTGATGCCATTTAAAGTTGTTTTCACAAATCTAAAAATGCAACAAAGCATCACAGAAATGTAGGTGGTAACTGCATTTCACCAGATTTGTAATGAGGAAACTGTCAATTAGAATTTGACGCTGGAGTGCACTATCATTGTTCTTTCAAAATAAAAACTCTGGGTGAAGAAGTTAATATGACAGAAATATATGTATATTGTTTAAACAAATCCTCAAAAGAATAATTTAGTATCACATTATAACTAGATCAAGTTTGTCCTTCTTTAGGTTGGCTTGAAAAAGCCTGGTCTGAAAGTTGTAAATGACTGACTGACAGACAGATATTGTAAAAACAGTCATGCAAATAAAGCATGGTTGCCAGCGTACACTAAATGTTTGCTAGGGCATGGCTAAGTAGTTTTAAGGGTGATCCTTAAAGGCTGCTTGATAGTCTGATTTAAAAAAGCCAAAGATGAAGTATGTACAATGTTGTGGTGCAGAGATATGGGCATTGAGATATGGTTGCTAGGGTAAGTTTATCTGGTTGCTAGGCAGTTGCCAGGGTGATACTAAATGGGCTCTTTGCTGGCCATTTTGAATGAAAGTCTATGGGGGTGGTTGCTAGTGTGCCGTAAATGGTTGCTATAATACTTAAAGGCTGATCGGTAGCCCGAGTGAACTGAGCCCATCCCCATGTCTCTACGAGATTCTGATTGGGAGATATACAGTAAGACGAATTTTTGTCATTGTCTTGTCATAGTAGGAGAAAAAACAAATCCCTTTCCATAGTAATCTATGGGACTTTTCAAGACAGTCTTTTTACCTCCCAGGTGGGGACCATACCCCCCCACCCCTTAGAAAAGTCATAGAACAGGTGTCCTCCATAGGCCGTCGATTTTACACCTCATACAGAAGAAGAATAATAAGGTGATATTATAATAGTGATGCTTTGCTTCGCAAGCACCACTAATAATACTAATAATATGTTTAAATAGTAGATCAGTAGGTTGGCTCTTTCAAGCAAACCTAATTATAATATTATTCATCATTAATAATAATATTCATCTGAGTTGGAAAATAGTAGTAAGAAGTTGAAGTCTTTGCATGCCCCATTAATATACATTTTGAGTAAATGTATGTTTTGTTAAAATATATTTAGCTACATCTTGCTTTTTATATATACTGTATTGGTACAAATACATACTGTTTATTCAATTCTAAATTAAATACCATTCTTCCTTTTTTATTTAGTGAAAAACATGCATTCATTAACTTTAACTACTTTTTTATTTCATTAAACATTTTAAATGTACTTGGCTACAGTGGCTTTTAGAAATTATTATAAAATAATGATTTAAAACTAATTGTAGGTATTTTCCCTGGTTGTATGCCAAATGGGGCTCCCGGCTGGATGGTTGCTTGGGGACTTGGAAATCGTAACACCGCCACTGCGCATAACCATACAGCCGCTTGAGCCATGAAAGCAGCACTTTTTAACAATTCACCACCATCAACTATTAATTTGAAAAATATTACAGTCTGGTCTATGAACACAATGCAGACAAACATCTTTGGCCTTTGCTTCTCATCTAACGCTATAAGCATTTCTGCATTGATGTACAAGTAGTTCAACTTTTAAATACATGTTCCGTTAAGTTACATCAAGCTTTACATTTAATGCAAGAATGCGCCCCCTATGAACACCCCTGAAGAAACAGTCTGATCTGTGTCTGGTGGACATGACCCAAAACTAACGTTATCACACAGGGCTCTATAACATTGACTAATTGTTCAGACAGTGCAACATCTAGTCCATTTTGAAATTATCAGCCTGATCTCATGAAAATTACACTATTGTAGCAACATTGTTCCAAAACAAACTACATGATTCTTGATACGTTTTTCTGCAGTTTCCCAGTGAAATGTCCAGCGGGGGGCCCCAACAGCAAGTGAAATGGTGTCGTAATCAGACAAGATTGTAAAGGTGAATGTTAGATAGAGGTTTTAATGAATAAAACATCCCTCCTTAACATAAAACTTTAACCTAAACCTAACCAATAGTGATCTAAAATGAGAGGTGAACAAAAGAGACATCTTTACCTAAACCAACACCTAAACCTAACCTACAGTGTTCTAAAAGTAAATCCGACATTAAAAGCACATTTTCTGAAGCAACCATGTAATTTCTTGTCACTTCTATGACACTTTTGTCTTCCTGTCAGTTTGTGATTGACTGGGTTCAAACCGTGATATTTTGAGTCCAAAGTTCAACATTATATGAGCTGAGCTACCGCACCAATCACACTGGAATATGTGTGTAAATGTAGGTGGGTCTGTAATGCAAGCATTAAAATGCCAAATTTTTTAAAGTGAAAGTGTTTCAATATCATAACATTGCAGTGTGTGACATAAGTGTTTCTAAAGTCATAATCAGCTGTTGTACTCGTGATTTCTATGAATGGGAATAAAACGCACAGTTGTTGTAGTCTAGTGTTCATTTCACCAGGAAACTGCTGTGATTTAGTTATAGTAACATTCGTTCCATGAAATTAGACTGGACGTTCTGTTGTTGTGCAACATTGTTGTGCTCATCCAAGTTGTGATTGGATGAGGTGTGTGAAAAGCTGTTGTAAAACACACACACGCACACACGCGCGCACACACGCGCGCGCACACGCGCGCGCGCGCTACATTCTTGACTCACCTCTTTGAGGATGCGTTCATTAAAGAACTGTTGCAGCTTCTCATTACAGTAGTTGATGCAGAACTGCTCAAAACTGTTGTGTTCAAAATACTCTGAAGATGACAACAACAACACAAAAAGGTTTGATTTAAAGGGCTCATATCATGAGGAATCAAATCTTGTGATGTTTCTGGTTGCATGTAGCACCTGATGCTCTGCATATCCTTCCGTGGAATCCCAATGTTAAAAACGAGTGACTGGATCATTATTGATCTTAAATTCATTGTTGATTTTATGAATCCAATCACAATATAATGTAGCTTCGCAAAAAGGTTGCAATTTAAGAATGTGGCTGGTAAAAAATTAATTTGACATGACCGCGTATTTGCAGCTTGTGTGCAAGTGCAGCAAAGCAGTGTTACTGATTTTACGTGTGAAGGCCATAAAAACGGTTGTGAAAAACTAAAATGTTAGTTTTATATTATAATAATATATAATATATTCCCATATATTTGTAGGTTTATACATACCACTGTATGTGTGGCCATCACACTGTACTACTGACTATTATATTGTACATTCAGATCTCCTATAAAAGGCACCCATAAATCAAATGCAAATGAATATGCAAAAATGCTGACAATAATAACACTGTTGGACAGGAGACTGAGGAAGAGTCTGAGGGTGATCAGGGAATACGTTGTCATACCGAAGCCAGCGATGTCCAGCACACCGATGAAATGAGCAGAGGAGTCGAATGGGAAGCACTGGTTAATCCTGGTGACTACATGATCAAACAGACGGCTGTAGATGGCTTTAGCTAAAGCATCACGAGCGTTACTGGCCTGCTCCACCTTCAGAGGAACCCTGAAGAACATAACAAACGTATCATAAAAAGATGTTTCATATGCTGCAGCACCTTGTGGTCATTAAGTTTAATTTTTTATTAATTTTTGTTCCCTGGGAAACAAACCCATGGCATTGCCAGTCATCATTCATTTATCATTTGTCCATTACAGCAATAATGGTTCAGTTACATGTCCTTTTTTTTTTTTTTAAGTGTGTTAAAGATCATCCAACCAACATGAGAATTTTAGGTTTAGTGTTTTAGTTTAGTATTAAAAAAAGGGATTAACGTGATTGTCTCTTACTTGATGACTGTGCCTTTAGCGCCCCCTGCAGTGGTAAGCATGACTCTAGTGGTCAGACTGACCCTCAAATCTTCTTCATCCAGACCCAAGATCTCTGCACAAAACTCTAGTGACTGACTGCAGGCTTTCTTAATGTTACAGCCACCTGAAAACACACAAATATAATTTTTGTTTTATTTGGTTCTGCTCTTCTGGGTACATACAATAGGGCTATAATCTATATTCAATTTGTGCAATTTATATTTTTTTTGTATATATAGATAAATAGACTCATTTTGAAGAAAACAACCTAAGGTAAGAGCTGATATAGAGTTTGGGGCTTACGGAAGCACTGATCAGAGATTTTATTCTTGTTTTCTCTAACAATTTCACTTTGAAATACTTTGGATGATTATTTGAAGAAAATAATCCAACAACAAATCATTTTAATTTATTCTCCTTTTTGAAAAAAAAAAGGTGTTTGTTTAAACATGTCAAACATTTAATAAACACTCAATGAACACTGAATTAACAGTAAAGCAACTTTTGGACAAATTCATATAAAAACCAATGTAAACTTGTTTAGAAATAAAGAAAAACTAATTCTAGTGTTTGCTGCCACCAAGAGGAACAATTTAAGACCAAAAGTAGAGAGATAGAGTAAACAAAGCTTTTATTAAAAGCTTTTGAAACTGAAGATAAAAAAGGGGTCAATTTGACCCTGAGGTACAAAGTAGGGACTACTTTTTGTTGCTTTGTTTATAAATACATGAAACTTGAAAAAAAAGAAAAAAGAAAAAAAAGAAACTGGCATTGCCAGGTTCAGATTACCTCTGTTGTTTAAGTCATGAAGTTTCAGAATGAAAACTTAGTTAAACTGATGTCAATTTTGTTAATAATGTAAAAGGGTAAAATTGGCCCATGAGCTAGAGGTCTGCACATGCCTTAAAACGAAATCCGAACCCAACCCGTACCCGAGGCCGAAAAATACCGTCAGATTAGAAGACCGAATCAGACCTGAAATCGCTCACTATTTTTATAATTTCTTCTCCTAGAAAGTGCTGTTGCCATAGGCTATTTTTAAAGTAGGTATATAGGTAACATTCGTATCAATATTGAAACAGTAAACATACAGTTTTAACAAGGCACGACAGCCCCTCAGCACACTAGAGCAGAAGGGAAAAATGTTGCCTTACCGTATATGCAATGAAACATTGCTTGGTGCAGAACAATCTGGAATAATAATAATATGAAACAATGCAACAGTTTCCTCTCTGAGGCCTGAACTTGCTCAGAATTTGTAATCTTTGTGACACCTGTGCTAAAAACAATCTAGACGCAGCACACAATTAATGAAAGAAGTGTTGTGACAAGAGTTTTTAACAATTTGAATTTAGATCAACAAAAGAGATGGAACAATTTAATCAAGTAATGTGAGCTCTAATGAATAACGTTTATTGTTCTATTTACACTCAGCACACAGCATTGTCTTTATTTTTATTAATAACATGTGAATTTCCTGGAATATGAAGACTTCCATATCTTTGACTTTCATCCACTTTGTTTTGGGTTGAGGAAATCAGTCCACAATATCCTCAACCTACACTGTACTAATAAACACAAATCGCAATCTACCACTTTCACCCCACTGGATATGGCCCTGTATGCATGTATGGATGAAAGCGTGACCGACCAACTGACTGACCTTAAAAATAAAGACAATGCTGTGTGCTGAGTGTAAATAGAACAATAAACATGATTCATTAGAGCTCACATTACTTGATTAAATTGTTCCATCTCTTTTATTTATTTATTATTATTTTCACTGTTCAGTCTCCGTAGTAATGAATGCTACAGTAATATGGCAACATTTCATACAGATAGACAAATGGGCAAGTTTAATCACGCACGCACGCGCACGCACACACACACGTTTTTATATCAATATGGGAACTCTCCATAGACTTCCATGCGCTTTATTGATTGTATACAGATCTAACAATAATTTCTATCTTTTAACCCTACCACTAAACCTCACAGAAACTTTTTTGCATTTTGAACTTTCCTTATAAGTACATCAAATGCTGTACCACATAACATATGAAAGCCTTCCACAGGGAAATGGAATACATGCTATATAGTCTATTATACAACTGTGGCAGCGGGGGCGTGGTCAAGCGCCCGTCGGGGAGAGAAAGCGGTA
Source organism: Xyrauchen texanus (assembly GCF_025860055.1). NCBI lineage: Eukaryota > Metazoa > Chordata > Actinopteri > Cypriniformes > Catostomidae > Xyrauchen > Xyrauchen texanus. The sequence continues at coordinate 4,219,039 of NC_068305.1, forward strand.
AGGGCGCTGGCACCTGAGCTAAATTATGCCTAACACCTGTCTCTAATTCCAGTGAGCACGGGGAGAGCGGCTTAAAAGCAGCCACAGAACCTCCAGAGGGGAGCGAGAGTGACAAGGGAACTCAGTGTTCCCAAGAGAGACTGAAAAAGCATTATATGTCCAGTGTGTCACGGAGATTAAAAAACCCCATTGCCGGGGGAGTTATCACAACCCTGTTTTCGTGTGTTTTCCCTCTCTCGAAGTGAGAGTCCTACAACAACTTTACCTTGCATTACTGGCAATAGAAACAAAATAAGACCGCAAGCAGACCTCAAGACTTATATTGCATAAAACACAAATTTTTATCATGAACAGGTCATTTTGAGTATAACATGAACTTTAGACATCAGAAAACAAGAAGTTACCAAATGAAACAACAGAATTCACATTAAAAAAATGTGTAAATATAAACCATGCAAGCTCATGAACTATTCAAACCTGATGCATGCTGGGAACAACAGCTTTGAAATGTTAAGTCAAATGTATTATCATTTACCTGTGAAATTTACTCAAATTAGCAGATAAATACGAAAAGGTTTTCTACTTTAGGATTGATATATGATGACACATTGTAAATATATAAAACAATCAAACATAGTATTTTTAAGCTAGAGCATTAATTTTTACATGTTTGAATTGAGTTCAAATGTAGAATTAACTTAATATTTTTAAGTTAACACCAACTCATTGAATGTATTAGTACTTAATCTTTTCTGCTATATTAACTTTTTTCATTGCACATTTGTTTTTATATAATGGTAGGAACTTCCCTTTGACTTCTATTATTTTTGTATAAAGTTAATTTGCTCTTCCCCAAACCTACACCTTGTATTAAGAAATTTGGTCCCTTTACGAAGCAGGTTTTTGTCACAGGGACTGTGTACACTGTCAAAAACAACAAATCTTATCAAAGCGTTTCTTTTCAATCTGGCCCACACTTTAAAATGTGTGAATGTTTCGGCCTTTTGGCATCTATTTCAATGAAAGACAGCATCAGCAAACTTTTTAAGCCAAATAATCACAAAAAGTTTGAAATGGTAAAACAAAAAAGATAAAGTGTTGAAAAGAAAGACAGACATGCAGCATTGTGACACTTTGTGGTTGTCAAAGGTTCATGGAACATGTTCATATTATTGTGCTGAACTCCACCTGTGGTTACTCTGCTAGGACACCTGTGTGAACTTGACTTGAACTGACCTCATACATCCACTAAAATCACCTCAACTGTTGTTGCAAAAATGGCTCAGAACAGTGTAGTTAGCTCATAATTTGTATGCAGATGCCACATATTTATTGTCCTGTGCACTAGCTGTGTTTACCTGACGTACTGCCCGCCTCTTCAAAATCGATGTTTCCCAGGTGTAAAACTCCTGCCACCACTCTGAACATATTCAGTTTCTCTGTGTCATCCAAACCGATCTTCTTCATGGCAACACACATTCTGTTAAAGTCCCCGTGATCGTCCAGCAATGGGTCTTTGAGAGGACCTGCCTTCAGATGCTGAGGAACAATGCTCAAGTTAGTCGCAATCTTAGACAATGACAGCTGTGCTCATGAGCTGACTGAACAACACTATTAAAGGGATAGTTCACCAAAAAATACTGAAAAGTTCACCATTTTTTTTAGTCCATATAACTTCTGTAGTCAGAGCTTCAGCGAAGGAGAAGATTCTCAATGATTAATACACCGCTCTGATTGGTCAAAATGATTACATGGGAAGTTAGCAAGTTGATACCGAGAGTTCTGTTACCCTGGCATTAGCCACATTATACCAACTCACTGACAAGCCACATCTCCTATCAGACATTTTTGCATCGGCTCCAGCATATCTCCCTTCCCTTGTCTTAGCAGGCCCAGAAAAGTATTACATCAATAGTGTGGAAGACCCGGATTCAAATCCTGATTTGAAACCCAAGTAATCACATTCGCATGATCAGTAACGAGCGTGATTCGAAGGTTGAATTTTTCCCTCTCTCATTAAAGTTTTACTGCATTGATGGTAAGGTTTAGGTTGGTGGGTTCAGTTTAGAAAACATGCATTCCACTTTACTGTATTACAACCTGTACAACTGAATACAGCTTGTTTTACAACTCCTTTTTGGTACCCTGCTGTGGACATTTCATCCAGAAAATGGAGATTTCGGAGATCAGTTTGTATTGGTCAATCACAACATTCAGCGGTCAAAAATGTCTGAATAATGGTCGTTGTCCCCAGCAACACAGTATGACTGACTGCTCATCAGTGCAATCTACAGTATGTTTTCTGCATAGCTGAGGTTGTGTTTTCTGTCTCTCGTATTAGTCTGGTCTCTACAAGTAAGATAATACAGTAATTTCAAATGCATGTTTTCATTTATTTGGTAAGTAGCTGTGTAATAAGTGGGATAACTTCCAGTCAGGTGGTCATTATTACTAAATAAACCCCCTCAGATTGAGACAATCCTTCTGTATTATTATCCCTTACATACTCATCAACTTATATTTATATCAGTTTCTCACATCATATGGCTTCAAAACACTTGTATGATTGTGCACGAAGTGTATGAACTACATTTATGGTGCATTTTTGCCATTTTGGAGCTTCACAGCCCCAAATCTCATTCGCTTTCAGTGAATAGTAAAAGAGTGCACTGGTTAATCGTGTGCATCTAAAGAAGGAAAACCATATGGGTTTGAATGAGGGTGAGTAAATGAAGAAAGAATTTTCATTTTTGGGTGAACTTTCTCTTTAATTGTATTTCAAAGAAACCTGATGGGCTTGCTTTGGAATGCAAACACAGCTGCTAGAAGAAAATAAAAACTTACAGAATAAACAGCAAGAGTGTCACAGTATGTTGTCATGCAGCCTCACTAACACAGCCCCTTAAAATCATTCAATGAGAGTAAGGGCACTTACACATAAGAGAACACTCTACTTGTATGTTGCATTGTAACTCTTTAACGCATACCTCGGGTCTTTAGTGACCTTGGACTTGTGCCCAAACCTCATTAGTATTCCTCGACATTTCTATTTTGAATAGTGTAACAAAGAAAATGGCAAAATTGCACAAAAATAAATCTTTTATTTTTGAATAAAAGTGTATAGGGTTTTTTAAGACTCCAGATATGTAATGGTGCCACTTTTTTATGCTTCCTTAAATCATATTTTTTATGATTATTTCAGATCTATATAAGTTTACTATCACAGCATATCTATTTCTTTGTTAAGACAAGTGTTTGGTGTTTGGCAAAAGTAAGTCAAGGGTGTGGAAAGAGCCAGATCAGTTTGAAATCTAGTGGAAATATTGCAAATTGAATTTCCAGAAGCACAACTGGACCCTGTAAGTCTGTGCAAGACACCATCCTCATTGAAATCAATGCATTCACAGCATTCTCCAATTCTAAATACAGTGTGTAGTCAGCTGGTTATAATTACACTGCAAGTTCTTAGTTTGAGGTGTTCTGATTAAAAAGTCTAACTGACCATTTCATTTTGTTAGTACATTTGGGAATCCCAGTGATCAGATTCTGATGTCTTTAGCATGAACCTGGATTAATGTGATGAATCTTCAAAAGCACACTGGAGATGCATACAGACGTACTGTGACATTCTGTGTTAAACCGTGAACAGGAAAATTAGGAAAATAGAGGAAATGATTCCTTTACCTTCAGACAAGCCAAGGCAAAACAATGAAACAGCAGCTTAGCTCCCAAGATGTGAAGTAGCTTCCCATTTTTACAAGAACTGGGTAAAATATATTTAATATTTATATGATCGATCGTCTTTCAAATCCTTAACGTTATTAACAAAAGGAACAAAGAAACAATGAGGGATATGTTAGAATATGTACGTAAATAGCACATTCAATGCGGTTCATACTTCCATAAAGTGTGGTTTACATAGGGCTACTCAATTAATCGGACAAATAATAGAGATTACAATTGTGATAAGTCTTGATTACAGGATTCAGGATTTGCATTATACTTAATGGTCACGATTGCTATATCAAGAAATATATTACAATATTATAAAAAATTAACAATTAAACATTGTAATTTTTTGTCCTGGGCTTATGTATAACAATTCAAGCATAGGCATATGATTGTCCACTAATATTCAGTATACAGTATACTTGACCAGGTCATGTATTCATATGGTAAAATAAAGGAATATAAATAAAGCCACCCCTGATTGTGCCAACCACCCATAATCACCTTCTCATCCCGTGATCAGTGACACAAACACACACAAGCAAACACGATGTTACACATGATTAGTGCACACACAGAGACCCAACCATACACAATCATGTTATAAATGATTAATGCAAAGATTAGATAAGTATGATCACATGCAAAAATAAATTATAATTTAACATACAAGGCCATTAAAAGAACACTGTGTATTTGTAAATGAATATCAAACAACAAGCAAACACAAATGTCCATAGGCACAGATGGCAAAGACAATGTCTAGGAGAATGTATGAGAAAATGGATACAAAACAAGCCTTAATGAATGTTGAAAACTGTTGTAATATTTTCACCAACTGTGAATAATTTTGTGTTAATACAAAACGGCTCTCTGAAATACTTGTCATTGGTGCCATCTAGCGGTCTGATATTTCTCAGTAAAAACCACACATCCACGTATTAGACTGCTCATCTGGGTATTGTGAGCTATGTTTACTACTTATCAGATCAATGTGCGATCTCTACAAGTAAGCTAATAAAATTATTTCATTTCAAATCAAAGTTTCATGCGCATTTATTTATTTGGCAAGTATTCTTGTAATAAGCTAGATAACGAGGAGTCAGCTGTTCATTAATGACCAAATAAACACCAACAGAACTCTGACGCAAACTGGAGGTGGATTTCAGCTGTTCTCTGATTTCTTTCATCTCACTTAATTACATAATATCAATGCAAATCAATATTTTATGTCCATGTATTTATTTATTTTGTTATTAGCCATGTAATAAGCAAGGTAATGAACAGTCGGCCAGTTATCAAAAAATAAACCCCTTCAGGATGACACAAGTTCTGATTTATTTTGCGATACCAACTGGCTAACTGTACATTATCACTTACATTATGTAAGTACATGGACTGTTGTCCATAGCTTTACTGTATAACCGTCCACTCATCAGGGCATTCTAACATAGCTTAGCTCATGTTGTGTCTCTCATATCACTACACAGTCTCTACAATAAGCTAATACAATCATTTAAACTCAGTTTCAACTTAAAATCAATATTTCATGTCCATGTATTTATTTATTAGTTGAGAAGCCTTGAAAAAAGTGAGATAAAGTCAGAAGGTCATTATCAAAAAAATAAACACTGCCAGATTGATCAGCACTTTGACGTTAAGTAAAGGTTGAGTTCATTGTTCCTTGACACTCCACTCCTCTCTTTCGGATTACAAAATAAAATCATTTCAGTTAAAATCTGTATTACATGTCAGTATATTCATTTATTTTATAAGTAGTCATGTAATAAGCATGATGCAGCCAATCATTACACCAACATAAACCCCTTCAGGGTGACACAAGACACCTCCACTGATCAACCTCTGTGTTTCTTTTCTGATGTACATTATCCTAATTAATAAATTGTTTGGGGGTCTACATTTAGTGGAGTAAAACAAAAGTTAATGATAATTAAGGATTTGTTATGTACACATTTACAATATAAGTAGATTTGTAATTCACATCAACAATGCATGGTCAACTTTACACACTGACATGACCATCATTCACAGTTCTTAATACATATGTGTGAGACAAAATTAGAAATAAATGTATTACCTCTGGACTCTTGCGGTTCTGAAGTATGTTTTTGTCTGAATCCTTGGAGGAAAAGTACCGTGTGCATCCTCGACTTAGATACTAGATTGAAAAGAAAAAATTGTATGATGAACATTATAAGATTTATAATGGTTTAGAAACACGCTTTAACAGAACCTAAAAGGAACATTTCACCCAATCAGTCACCCTCATGCCACCCCAGATGTGTATGACTTTATCTTTTGCAGAGCACAAATAAAGATTTTTAGAACAATATTTCAGCTCTGTAAGTCTTGAATTGTAGACTTTTGCTTCAAGCAGACAGTCAAGAATACTGAATATGAAGGTGTTTAAATAATTATTACTACTTTACCCACTTTACATCATACTTCCCAAAATTAAAGGGTAACTCAACCAAAAATAAAGCTTTTCACTGTTACGTCTTTCCAAACCTGTTTGACCAATGCTTCTGTGGAACACAAAAGATGTCAGGCAGAATGTTAGCCTTAGTCATCCTTGACTACAATTACTGTACAGTACCTAACAATCTGCTTAATCTCCTTTTGTGTTCTACAGATGAAAGAAAGTCCTACAGGTTTGGCACAACATGAGATTGAGAAAATTATGACAATATTTTAATATTCCCAAGAATCATTGCGAATGAAAAAGGTGCAACATAAAACTACTGAACTATAGATATTATTAAGTATTATAATTTTTTTCTAAATATGAAAACTATTCGGATATATACAACTACAGTATATAATTGAGTGCAGGTACACCAACTCAGTTACGTCATTCGCAATGCTTCATGGCAGTGGATGGTTTGAGCTCTTTAGCCATGATTTCGCAGCTACTCCTCTGATTGGTGGATCTCTATTAAGGATTATTTTGAGGCAATTTTATCTAATTTTATTATTAAAATGTTGCAAAAGATGTTGCAAATTTATGTAGCTAATACAAATCCCTGAAATTAACACATTTCTTTTGAGACAACATATTTATCATTTTCAGTTTTGTTTAAAGCCCCTGTTGCTGGTGCTAAAGGTAGCTCTAAACACATTGTTTTTATTAAGTGGGGGCGAACAGGTTTGTTATGAAAAATGTTCAAAGTGGGCTCACATTGACTCATCCATTCATAAGAGATTAGTTTGTTTATAGAATACTTCAGATGAAATGAAATGAACCGGAAATGGTTGACTTTTTCTGAAGTAGGATATTTTGAGTAAGCATCATCTTAATTTGTTACTCAAAAAAAGCATCTTGCGGTCTCAAAATGATTTGTGTTAGTTGAGAAATTGTGCCCTATAACTATTGCCCCGGTCTCTACACAATATCACTTTAAACCCCCTTGGGAGACTTTTACCCCAGGTGTGAGGTAAAAGGCTTCCTCACCACCTTTTTTTTTTTTTTTTTTTAAACTGCATTTTAATTGAACTAATTTAAAAATAACAATTAATTAATTGTTTTCATTTCTTTTCACTGCACTCCAGCCTGTGAGCGAAGCGGAGCGGTGTGATTCTCTGCTCAAGTGCGCTCACCAGTAAAAAATAAATAAAATGTTTGCTCAAATCTCACTCCGACGTGAAATTTCTCTGTAGTATACTTGTTTCTAAGGAAGGTACACTGTCCAGAGCAACTGCCCCTTTGCCAACATGGGCTGAGGAACCCCTTTGGTTGAAATATAGGAAATTATCAAATGCTTAGTAACGTACACATCTGAAATTATGTGATTGTATTGTTGTGTTTTAGTATATAAAAAAAAATGCTGTTTATTTTGTACTGGTTTAGGACTACTGTTAGATAATCGGGTCTACCAGACATTCGCTATCAAGTCAAGTCAAGTCAAGTGGTTTTTATTGTCGTTTCAACCATATACAGTTAGTACAGTACACAGCAAAACGAGACAACGTTCCTCCAGGACCATGGTGCTACATAAAAACAACAAAGGACCAACATAGGACCACATGAGACTACACAACGAAATAAAATACCTATATAAACTACCTATATAAAGTGCACGTGCAAACATGTGCAAAAAGTACAGGACAGTACAACAAATTACTGACAATGAACAGGACAATAGACAGTGCAGCGCCGACCAGTACTCAGTAGTGCAAAAAGATGACAGTTTCTAAAAATGTAAACATAACATACTATGAGATAATGTTCTATGCACATAGCAGTTATTGAGGTAGCAGACAGTTATAAAGTGACAGTAATTAAAGTGCAACTCAGGACACGTGTGTGTCAAACCAGTCTCTGAGTATTGAGGAGTCTGATGGCTTGGGGAAGAAGCTGTTACACAGTCTGGCCGTGAGGGCCCGAATGCTTCGGTACCTCTTGCCAGACGGGAGGAGGGTAAAGAGTTTGTGTGAGGGGTGTGTGGGGTCGTCTACAATGCTGGTTGCTTTGCGGATACAGTGTTTTTTGTAAATGTCTTTGATGGAGGGAAGAGAGACCCCAATGATCTTCTCAGCTGTCCTCACTATCCTCTGCAGGGCTTTGCGGTCCGAAACGGTGCTAGTCCCAAACCAGGCAGTGATGCAGCTGCTCAGGATGCTCTCAATAGTCCCTCTATAGAATGTAGTGAGCATGGGGGGGGTTGGGAGATGTGCTTTCCTCAGCCTTCGAAGAAAGTAGAGACGCTGCTGGGCTTTCTTGGTGATAGCTGGTGTTGAGGGACCAGGTGAGGTTCTCCGCCAGGTGAAAACCAAGGAATTTGGTGCTCTTGACGATCTCCACAGAGGAGCCGTCGATGTTCAGCGGAGTGTGTTCACCTTGTGTTCTCCTAAAGTCAACAACCATCTCTTTTGTTTTGTCGACATTCAGGGACAGGTTGTTGGCTCTACACCAGTTCATCAGCCGCTGCACCTCCTCTCTGTATGCTGACTTGTTGTTCTTGCTGATGAGACCCACCACGGTCGTGTCATCGGCGAACTTGATGATGTGATTCGAGCTGTGCATTGCTGCACAGTCGTGAGTCAGCAGAGTGAACAGCAGTGGACTGAGCACACAGCCCTGGGGGCCCCAGTGCTCAGTGTGGTGGTGGTGGAGATGCTGTTCCCGATCCGGACTGACTGAGGTCTCCCAGTCAGGAAGTCCAGGATCCAGTTGCAGAGGGAGGTGTCCAGGCCCAGCAGGTTCAGCTTTCCAATCAGGTGCTGTGGAATGATTGTGTTGAATGCTGAGCTGAAATCTATGAACAGCATTCGAACATATGAGTCCTTATTGTCTAGGTGGGTGAGGGCCAGATGGAGGGTTGTGGTGATGGCATCGATCCGTTGAGCGGTTTGAGCGATCACGCAAACTGCAGTGGGTCTAGTGAGGGGGGCAGCTGGGTCTTAATCTGCCTCATGGCGAGCCTCTCGAAGCACTTCATGATGATGGGTGTAAGTCGCGACGGGACGGTAGTCGTTGAGGCAGGGCACTGAAGACTTCTTTGGCATGGGGATGATGGTGGTGGCCTTGAAGCACGTTGGAACAACGGGCTGCTCAGAGAGATGTTGAAGAGGTCGGTAAGAACATCTGCTAGCTGGTCTGCACATCCTCTGAGCACTCTGCAAGGAATGTTGTCTGGTCCAGCAGCCTTCCGTGGGTTGACTCTACGTAGAGTTTTCCTCACATCTGCCGTGGTAAGACAGAGCACCTGGTCGATTGGGAGGAGGGTGGACTTCCTCGCCATCACGTCGTTCTGCACTTCAAACCCGAGCGTAGAAGTCGTTCAGCGCATCTGGAAGGGAGGCATCTTTGTCACAGGCAACTGATGTTGTCCTGTAGTTGGTGATGGCCTGGATGCCCTGCCACATGCGCGCATGTCACCGCTGTCCTGGAAGTGACTGTGGATTCTCTGGGCGTGTGCGCGCTTTGCCTCTCTGATTGCCCGTGACAGTTTGGCCCTAGCTGTTCTTAGGGCTGCCTTATCGCCTGCTCTGAAGGCGGAGTCTCGGGACCTCAGCAGCGTGCGCACCTCCGCAGTCATCCACGGCTTCTGGTTGGAGCGTGTGGTGATGGTCTTGGAGAAAGTGACATCATCAATGCACTTGCTGATGTAGCTAGTCACTGATGCTGTGTATTCCTCCATGTTGGTAGAATCGCCATATGTTGCAGCCTCCCTGAACAGTACACTCAAAACAGTCCTGAAGAGCAGAGATGGCTCCTGCTGGCCAGGTTTTCACCTGCTTCTGAAGCGGTTTTGCGCGTCTGACGAGCGGTCTGTATGCTGGAATTAACATAACAGAGATGTGGTCTGAGTAGCCGAGGTGGGGGCGGGGCTCCGCCGATGCAGCGCCTGGGATGTTTGTGTAAACAAGATCAAGCGCGTTAGCCCTCTCGTTGCAAAGTCCACATACTGATGGAATTTAGGGAGCACTGTCTTGAGATTTGCATGGTTGAAATCTCCGGCGACAATAAACAGTCCGTCGGGGTGAGCGTTCTGCAGTTCAGCTCATAGCCCCATACAGTTCACAGAGCTTCCTTAGCGTTAGCGCTGGGGAATGTAAACTCGGTTATGCAAACAGTGGTGAATTCCCGTGGTAGATAAAAAGGTCTGCATCTAACAGTCACAAGCTCCAACAGCGATGAACAGTAACTAGAGACTAGCATAGAGTTCTTGCACCATTCCGTGTTGATGTAAACACACAAGCCACCACCGCGAGTCTTACCGCAGAGAGCTGTATTTCTGTCGGCATGAAACGAGGCGAGCCCGTCTAGCTGAATGGCGGCATCCGGAACTCTGTCGCTGAGCCACGTCTCCGTGAAAACAAAGACACAGCAGTCTCTAAACTCACGCTGCGTAGCCTGCTGAAGTCGGATATAGTCCAGTTTATTGTCCAGGGAGCAAACATTTGAGAGCAGGATAGATGGGAGAGCCGGCCGGCTAGGGTTTGTTTTTAGTCTAGCATGGATCCCCGCCCTCTTTCCGCGCTTCCGCTTTCTCGCACACCGCTTACGACGTCCTCTCCCCCGGCCACCGGCATCAGGCGATGCCGAGGGCTGGAGGCCTGGTCTCCGCAGCAAGCCGAGTACGCGTAGCGCCTCCTGCAGGTCATCATGCAGCTTGGTTTTTGCATGAGTCTTATATTTCAGTAGTGTCTGGCGATGGTAGACACGAACACCGGTTGCTCCGATGTCCATGTGTTGCAAAAGTCTGGCTTTTTTAACAAAAATAGCACCATTGTGGATCCGGAGTGGCCGCTGCGTGCTACCGCGCATACATCTTGGATTTCAACTTTTGTAATCAGTCAATTATTTCTCTGTTAGCACATATGCCATTGAACATCGTCAAATAATGCCGTACCAATTTTTTTACCAGTTCTAATTACCTTTATCTAGGCTACTTAAAACTAGTCATCAAACATGCCTCTACAAGTGATAAAACATACAGTATGTATGGTGGTGAAACTGGCATATGCGCAAATTCACGCTTTTCAGTTTAAATCAGATCTGAGTGACACAAACATGGTAAAAATTACATTTGTAATTGTTCTTCAGTTGTCTCCTTGGAATGATTAGATGGAACTGTAGATCGATACATTAATAGGCTACTGATTTATTGCTATCAAACTTTAGGTCTGTAAATTAAAATAAGCAATTTCTCATCCTAATTTTGTGTTCAGTTTTAAAGGGCAAATATAGAAAATAGCAGTGAATGTTTTTCTCTTTTTCAGTATTGTTGCTTGATTAATATTCACTACAATTTTAGATGTAGGAATTGTATGCAATTTGAAGGACTGTGGTTAATTATATAATATTTATTATATTAGTAGATACCATGTGTCCCCTTTGTTTTTCCTTGATATTTTTAAAGCAGCATAAAGTGAATCTGGACTTTTTATGCATCAAATGATCATGTGTTGTGCATGCGATCTTTATGTGCACAGCAGGGTTTAACCATGGATTTAACAAATAACAAATATTCATCCTCCATAAAGTGAGATTTTGAAGAAATCATGTTTAATGATCCCAAAACAATGTTGAAAATGTGGCGCTATGCAAGGTTCTGATGTGTGAATGGTGAGCTCTGCGCACTTTGCTAGTTTTGTATTTTTGTGTCATAAACCGGTGAGATTTGATACACCCTGTTCCATAACTGTTCTATGAAGACAATATGTCAAAGAATTCTAAATCCATGGGCTCTGGAGACATTAAAAGACACTTATGTGCTCAAGCTGAGGCCCCTGAACAACAGGCCGAATGGCCGGGACTCAATTTGGTTGGTGTAGTGGAAAAGATTCAGCGACAACCGTCGAACATGATGGCAATGCTGACGAAGGTCATTGATGAATTTTGGTTACAAGAGTGTTGGATGCTGAGAAATGGATTGATTATCTGGAGTCATTGGCGAGGGAATTAGCTGCTAATCCGCTAGCGACCAAGATGGATTTGGATATGGAGAATCATAACCGGCGATACAATGTTCGAATTGTTGGAATTCCTGAAGACGAAGAAGGCCGAGATATGGTGAAATTCCTAGAGGAACGCTTCTCGAGTCTGCTCGACATAAAGGGCCATAAGATGGAAAATGAGTGAGCTCACAGGGTTCCGGCTCAGAGATCCGCTGAGGGAGACAGGCCCCCATCAATTCTGACCAAATTTCTGAGATTATCCGGTAAGGATCCCGAGTTACATGTGGCAAGGTGTAAAGGAAGGCTTTCTTGGAAGAACCACAGCATTTTCTTGTTCCAAGACTTTCTGAATTCGAGAAGAGAGAAGCATGATCAATTCAAGGAATACAAGAAACTGTTACATTAACGGAAGGTTGCTTTTGCACTGATGTTCCCGTCCAAGATGAAAATAGATGCTAAGGATGGCCACAAAATATTTACATGCCCACAGCAAGCGATGTCCTTTATAAAGTCAATGGAATGAGCAAGTCATTGTGTGATGCGCTAGATGCAGTCAAGTGAACCTTGTCTCCCTGAACATTCACTTGTCTGTTAGAGGAAACTGAGCGCTTTATGCATTTCTTTTTATGTTGGTTCCCCCTAGAGGCTGGAGTTTGTTTTGTGGAGTTTGTTTTGTGGAATAACACTCCTTCGGGACAGTTTTTGGATGAATCTCCACGTTCTTTGTGCTTATGCATCCTATTGGATGGAGTTTTTTTGTGGAATATTTCTTGCAAACATTGGAGTGATTAGGGCATCTGACTCACTGAACATTTGTTCGACTGCCCGAGGAAACAGTAAGTTTTCTTTTTTTTTTGTGCTGGTTCTGTTAGCGGCTGGAGCTTGTTTTGTGGAGGAACACACCTTCGGGACAGTTGTGTGGATAAATCTATTTGTTTTTTTTGTGCCGATTCCACCTATTGGCTGGAGTTTGTTTTACTGATTATTTTCTGTGGTGTAATTCTGTCCCAAAAAATTTGTATAGAAGCAAAGGACTTGAGCAATCCATTGGTAAAGTTGCCACGGGTACTCTCGTAGGCGTATGTGGACTGATTGAGTTTAGAGGCATGGACGCCAGTTGGCATTGTCGTGCGCAAGGTTAATGTGCACGTTTTTCTGTTTTCTGTTTTTATTTGTACTGGGGAATGTTCGGGGGTTGATTGTTGCACCAATGTTGGAATGCTGTCTTTATAATTTTATTATGGAAACACAATATATTTTCTCTCACATGTCAAAATGTCAAATGTTAATAATGAATGGATTATCTCTCTCCACGTGAAATGTGAATGAGTTGGGGCACCCCATAAAAAGGAAGGTTATTTATTTTCTTAAATGTAAGAAATTTGATATAGCGTTTCTTCAAGAAACTTATCTTTCCCCACAGGAAGCTGTAAAATTTAGGAAGATATGGGGTGGACATGTTTTCTTTAGTGCTGGCTCAAGTAAGAGCAGGGGAGTCATTACATTGATAAGTAAACATTTACAATTCAAGTGTCTCAAAAATATTAAAGATAAATTAGGAAGAGTCATTATTGTTTTAGCAGAAATTCAGAGGCAAAGGTTGATTTTTGCTATTATTTACGCACCTAACGCTGATGATCAGGGCTTTTTTATAGATAGGATGTTGCAAAGCCGTTGGCACCCCTCATTATATAATATTGGGAGGAGACTTTAATATTTTGATTGACTCCATTCTTGATCATAGTGAAGCAAAAGTGAATTCCAACAAATGTTAAAGGCTGAAATCAATGTTTATATGGAGACCAATTGGTTCTCCGTATCCTCTGTGTGAGTGGCTTGGGAGGCACTTAACGTGGTTCTTAGGGGTCGGATTATACAGTATGCCTCATTCATCAAGAAATCCAAAGCATAAGAACTTGTGGAGTTGGAAGGGAATATTAAAAGTGGAAGAGCTGAAGCGCAAAACGTCATCTTCAAAAAGGCGTTCTCCACTCCGGTTGGAATTATCAATGCTCTGCTCCGCTCAAGTGCTCTGTATTGTATTTTTCAGGCTGGAGTGTGAACAGTGTGCAGTGTAATTAACTCACCCTGAAACAGTCTGGCGAGGTGAGGTGGAACTTCTGCTGGATATCTTCAGAAGCTCCAGCACACAGCCTGTAAAAGATGTGATAGTTCCTCTCATCCTGACCTTGTGTGCAGATACGAGACTTCTCCAACAGGTAATGAGACACAAAACCACCTACTACTGCATTCTGCAAAACAAACCAGCATATGCACAAAAAATGAATATGTAATAATAGGAACAGGAAATAACCGGAAAACCTATAAAAATAGAAAATGTTTCAAACGCTTAAAACGAATTGAAGACATTTGAATATGTTTTAAGGACCATCAGATATCCTGTTTTCACACATGGTGTTCTGCTAAGCATTCAAATTACATCATAAGAACATGATTTGCACTATAGATTTAAACTAATATAGTGTGTTGCTGTACATCATGTTTATTGTAGACTTATTGAATTTGAAATGTTTTTCATTTGAATCACCTTTTCATTAAAGTGAATCTCCACAAACTTTCCAAAGCGACTGCTGTTGTTATTTCGGACAGTTTTGGCATTTCCAAATGCCTCCAGCAGTGGGTTTGCTAGGATTTGGTAAGGAAAAATAAACATGGTCTTACATTTTCTTTAGTCATACTTTTCTTAACTGAGAATTTAGATTAATAATAGTACATACAAACGTACCTTCAACTATTCTTTCATCAATGTCTTGACATGTGCCATAAGATGTTGTTAGGTACCTGTGAGAGTAAAGCGTAACATTCTCACATAGAGATTTTTTACATGATAATGTAAATTTTTTTTTATCCTATATCAACTGGGCCTGTGTGAAAAAGTATTTGCCCCCTTACTTACTAAATCCCCAAATCTAATAATTTAGCATGTAATGGGGTTCAGCTGGAATAGACATACCCAGGCCAGCCTTGTTCAATCAAATCAACACCTAAATTTAACTTTTTCAGCAGCATGAATTTGGCTAAAAGGTCTCACCCAGTAGCACACTATGCCAAGGTTGAAAGAAATTCTAGAAATTATGAGGGAAAATGTGATTGAAATACATCAGTCTGGGAAGGGTTACAAAGCTATTTAAAGGCTCTAGGACTCCGAAGAGTAGTGAACCTTCCCAGAAGTGGCCGACTTCCATAATTCCTCCAAAAGCACAGCAACGACTCGTCCAGGAAGTCACAAAAAATCCAAGGACAACATCTAAGGAACTGCAGACCTCTCTCGCATCACTAAAGTTTCATGACTTCACTATTAAAAAGACTCTGGCCAAAGATGCCATCCATGGAAGAGTGGTGAGGTGAAAATTACTGCTAACCCAGAAGGACATTAAGGCTTGTCTGAATTTTGCCAAAACACACCTTGATGATCCTCAAATCTTTTGGGAGAATGTTTTGTGGACTAATGAGTCATAAGTGGAACTGTTTGGAAGACAGGGGTCTCCATTACATCTGGTGTAAATCAAACACAGAATTCCACAAAAAGAACATAATACCTACGGTCAAGCACGGTGGTGGTAGCGTGAGGGTGTAGGGATGCTTTGCTGCTTCAGGGCCAGGACAACTTGCAATAATTGAGGGAAACATGAATTCTGCTCTCTACCAGAAAATCCTAAAGGAGAATGTCCGGTCATGAGTACGTGAGTTGAAGCTCAAGCTGGATTATGCAGCAAGACAATGATCCAAAGCATAGGAGTAAGTCCAGCTGAAATACTCAAAAGAAGCTTTGGAGTGGCCTAGCCAAATTCCTGACTTGAACCCGATTGACATGCTGTGGCAGGAACTTAAAACAGCTGTTCATGTTAAAAAACCCTCCAATGTGGCTGAACTAATGCAGTTCTGCAAAGAAGAGTGAGCCAAACTTCAGTGAAATACTTACCTCCAGTTAGTGTTTGGTTGCAGTTCTTGCTGCTAAAGGTGGCACAACTAGTTATTAAGTTTAAGGGGGAAGTTAGTTTTTCACATGGGTGATATACACTGGCGGCCAAAGGTTTGGAAAAATTTACAGATTTAGCTGTTTCTGAAAGAAATTGGTACTTTAATTCACCAAATGTCATTCAGCTGATCACAAAGTATAGTCAGGACATTACTGATGTAAAAAACAGCACCATCACTATTTGAAAAAAGTCGATTTTGAGCAAATCTAGACATGCCCCATTTCCAGAAGCCATCGCTCAAACACCTTATACTTGATTAATCATGCTAAATTGCTAATTTGGTACTATCACTTGACATTATATCAAACACAGCTGAAAGCTATTTGGTTCATTAAATTACGCTTAACATTGTTTTTGTGCTTATTTTTGAGTTGCCACTGTATGCAGTAGACTGGCATGTCTTACGGTCAATATTAGGTCAAAAAGGGCAAAAAAATAAACAGCTTTCTCTAGAAACTCATCAGTCAATCATTGTTTTGAGGAATTACAATGCTTGAAATTGCCAAAACACTGAAAACTTCATACAAAGGTGTACGCTACAGTCTTCAAAAGACAAAGGACAACTGGCTTTAGGACATAAAGAGATGTGGAAGGCCAGATGTACAACTAAATAAGAGGATAAGTACATCAGAGTCTCTAGATTGAGAAATAGATGCCTCACATGTCCTCCGCTGACAGCTTCATTGAATTCTACCCACTCAACACCAGTTTAACAGTAAAGAGAAGACTCAGGGGTGCAGGTCTTATGTGAAGAATTGCAAAGAAAAAGACACTATTGAAACAATAAAAAGAAAAGGTTAGAATGGGCAAAGAAACACAGACATTGGACAACAGATAATTGGAAAAGAGTGTTATGGATCTTAACCCCATTGAGCTTTTGTGGGATCAGCTAGATTGTAAGGTGCGTGAAAAGTTCCCGACAAGACAACCACAACTATGGCAAGTGCTACAGGAAGTGTGGGGTGAAATGTCACCTGAGTATCTGGACAAACTGCCAGCTAAAATGGCAAGGATCTGCAAAGCTGTCATTGCTGCATCTTTTTGATGAGAACTCTTTGAAGTAGTCAAATTGTAATAGTACTTTTTCACATTATTAATGTCCTTGCACATTGTGATCAGTTGAATGCCACTTGCATAAAAGTACCAACTTCTTTCTGTAAGAGCAAAATCTGTACATTATTCCAAACTTTTGGCTGCCAGTGTAGGTGTTGGATAACTTTTTTGCTTCAATAATAAAAAAATATATTTTTAAATATTTTATAAAAAATAAATAAAAACATATATATATATATATATATATATATTTTTTTTTTTTTTTTGAAAACTGTATTTTGTGTTTACACGGGTTGCCGTTGTTTAATGTTAAATCTTGTTTGAAAATATAAAAAAAATTATTAGGAAAAATACACAAAAATAGAAGAAATCAGGAAGGGGCAAATAGTTTTTCACAACACTGTGTGTGTGTGTGTGTGTATATATATATATATATATATATATATATATATATATATATATATATACACACACACACACATACATACACACACACACATAAACACAGGACAAGTCTTATTCCTCATTAATACAACATAATTAAATGCAAATCATATGTTTACATTAGAATGTATATATATGTATTCTTCACACTGTGCTCTGTCTGTACCTGAGGACAAACTTGGTGTTTTCAGTTTTTCCAGCTCCGGACTCTCCTGACACAATGATGGACTGACTCATCTTCAACACTTTCATGTCCCGATAGGCTTTATCCGCTAAACACAACAAACAATCACATTAGCTAGCAATGCTTATTCCAGCTACAACACGAGCAGTCAATCCAAGACTAATGAACATTCTGCTTATGTAAGGTTTTTTTTAGGTAAGGCAAGGCAAGTTTATTTACATAGCACATTTCATACACAATGGCAATTCAAAGTGCTTTTCATAAAAATGATAAAGAAAATACAAGATATATAAAAATATGTACATTTTAAAACCAATTAAGAACAAGAAATCATAAAAAAAAGTCATAAAATACATTTGTTTTTAAAATGAATAAAAAAGAAAAAATGCAGTGCAGTCAGTACTGTAAGTGCAGCATATTGTTCATGGTCTGCACTTATATAGTCTTATATATATCATACACCAATGACTGCAGAGCTGCCATGCAAGGCCTGCCATTGGGAGCAACCTGGGGTTCAGTGCCTTGTCCAAGGACACTTCGGCATGTGGTGTCGTGTGGGCCAGGAATCAGAATTGCAAAAATAAAGCTAATGCCAATGCAGTAGTTTAGCAAATGTTTCTGTATTGGGCAGGTTGGGATGCTCAAACAAATCCAGTAATGTTTTGATAGCGCCGCAGTGTTACGATTTTAGGTGAAATCAACTTGTTGACTCGGCATATTAAGCAGGGATTGGAGAACAAATTTTAAGATCGAAGTTCAAAGGGGTCACATACATTTTTGAATTGTGATTTACATTTTTTATTATAAAGGTCACTCTTAAATTGTTAGTAGGCATATATCGGTTTCACAGAAACAGACAGTTTTCATACCGGTGAAATCTCATTCACGCTTACATGAATCTTAAGTTGTTATTTTTTTTTCTTCTGAATTTTCCTAAAATCCAAATCAGCTCAAATTAGACAGAATCAGCTGCTTTTCCACAGCATCATATAAACTTGCAATTAAAATGGAAACTTCCATATTTTTCATTCAACCGTCACTCCATTTTAAAGGTAACAGGAGTTCAGAATGAGTCGTTTTGCAGGGAGTTTCAAAAAATGCTACTTTTGGACTAGGGAAGATATTTTGAGCTCTGAAAGTTATAGTATTTTGTCACAGTACAATCAACTGAATTTTGTATAATATCAAATATCACAGAGAAGCCAATTAACCATAAATTTGTCTACTGGCATATCCAGTAGATGCCTTTGCTCATAACCTGAAAAAGATTGTTCTTTTTGAGGTGATACTAACCTATTGCATAGACGTGTGGTGGAAGTGTGCCCAGCGATCGGCCCTGGTACTGTTTAATGGTGTCTGGAGAATACAGCTTGTGAATCTCAAAATACGGGTTCACAGCGATAAGGATGTTGGCAACAAATGTCTGCAACACAACAGAAAACTTTAGCAACATGAAAGTAATGAAAGCAGTTTTACTGTACTGTATTTAAAGGGATAGTTCACTCAAAAATTGTAATTCTCTCATTGTTTACTCATGCCATCCTAAATGAGTATGACTTACTTTCTTCTGCAGTGCACAAATGAAGATGAAAAATATATCAGCTCTGTAGGTCTATACAATAAAAGTTAATGGTGGCCAAAACTCTGAACCACATAAATGCAGCATAAAAGTAATCTATATGACTCCAGTGGTTAAATCCATGTCTTTAGAAGTGATATGATAGGTCTGGGTGAGAAACAGATCAATATTCAAGTCCTTTTTTTTACTATAAATGATCCTCCCTGCCCAGTAGGTGGCGATATGCACGAAGAATGTGAATCGCCAAAAATAAAAGGAGAACTCTTTAGAAAAAATCTTAGCAGGGCTGTTTAAATGTGGAGATTTTTTTGTAAAAAAGAACTTAAATATTGATCTGTTTCTCAACCACTGAGTCTGAATTTCTTTTATGCTGCCTTTATGTGCTTTTTTTGATCTTCAAAATATTGAACCCTGTTGACTTGCATTGTATGGACCAACAGAGCTGAAATATCTAAAAATCATAATTTGGGTTCTGCAGATGAAAGTCATACACATCTGCAATGACATGAGGATGAGTAAATGATGAGATTATTTTTTTTTTGGATGAACTATCCCTTTAATGGCTCTTATATTTGGATTCATAAGCATCAATAAAAGCATCACTGTTCCTGGGTAGCGAGCACATGGCATTACTGCTGCACCACGGCTCTGACGAAGAATGCATTTTTGATCATTTAAGTAATGACATATACAGTGTGTAATAGAAATGTACCATTTTTGAAATACACAATTAATGTTCTATAAAGAACTCAATATCTTAAAAAAAGTGAAGAGGTTTTCTAATGATAGTAAGATGTCTTGTCATTTAGGATCAACAGGGACAACAGTCACATTAAAAGACATAATTAAATGGAATATTTTACCCTAAATGAAAATTTGGTCATTTAATAACCCAAGTTTTTATATAAGCCAAGTCTTTCAAAAGTCTAATTTTTTTTTTTATCATTTATAAAATATAGATTTTTTACGGTCAAGCTCCAAAAACTGAATTGAGATTGCACTGGATTGTAAAGAACTGCCTAAAAAAAAAATCTAATTTTGCATTCCACAAAAATGGACAGCATATGGGTTTGGAACGACTTGAGGATGAGTAAATAATGATTGTGTTCATCTTTGGGTCATTTCAATCTTCTTACTGAATGTGGAAGGGTGCCTCGATTCAAAACGTATGTCTGGTTCATTTTACCACAGCTCCATTGTGCCAATACTTTACAAAGTCACTATGACTGTTTTTGGACAGTGCCTTACCCGATGACATGGGCAGCTGAAATGAAGCTATGGCTCGAGGTTGGTTATGTTATTGCTTTGAGATGTTAATACAACCAACAACCATGAAAGTTAAGCCTGAACTAAATTTTATTCCAACTAACAATTAAAATGGTTGTTGTTTTCCATCTGCATCACTCGTTTCGGTAGATTTACTTTGCTTCTTATGGAGAGTGGAAAGAGAAAACAGTCCAGCACCACCCAGTGGTTGTCAGGAAAACTGTGCATAGCATAATGTCTTCATGCCAACATGCATAACTAACATCTAGACTGAATGAGAGTAAAAGACAAAGAGAATACTTACATAAATCTTATCTTTACTATAGCGCACACGCACATTATTTAGTAGTGTGGCTTCATTCAAGTACATCAGCGAGCCTGTGACACACAAATGAAATCATTACTCTCAACAGAGAGCAGTGCGATTTTCTCCAGCACATTTTATCCAACTCACACGTAATGACACTTACAGTTGTCTTCCACTTGTTTGCTGACATCATCTTCAGCAGGGAACACCTGATTGACCGGAGCTTGAAAGGTCTAGAAACACGTTAAATGTCACATTTACACATTACAGCACATAACAGCATGATAACTTAGTATGAATTAGTGAATTGTAAAATGTGATAGGCCACATGCTTATCCTGGAAAAACATCACTTCCAAACCCATCCAATCGTCCATGAACATACATAATGTACATAAAGAACATGCTCTCTGCTTGTCAGTGAACCCATTTATAATAATTTGTATTAATGTGATTTAAATGATCACAAACTAGACATGTACGTGCAAAATGCATGTTGCTGTGGTTGTTAAGGTTTTCGGAGTGGTTGCTTCCTGGTCTCAGTCAAAAGACCCCAAAAGAGTCTCTATGATATTCTGGTCTCTAAAGGAGAGACCTGAGGCACATTTAATGTAAGTCTATGGGATTTTTTTTTTTATCCGTTTCATGATTCGTCAGGTGAAAATCGCAAGTCTAGTCACTTAGAAAAGTAATATCGGGGGGCCTGGGTAGATCAGTGAGCATTGACGCTGACTACCACCCCTGAAGTCGAGAGTTCGAATCCAGGGCGTGCTGAGTGACTCCAGCCAGGTCTCCTAAGCAACCAAATTGGCCAGGTTGCTAGGGAGGGTAAAATCACATGGGGTAACCTCCTCGTGGATGCTATAATGTGTGGTTCTCGCACTCAGTGGGGCGTGTGGTGGGTTGTGCGTGGATGCCGCGGAGAATAGTGTGGGCCTCCACACGCGCTATGTCTCTGCGGTAACGCGCTCAACAAGCCACGTGATAAGATGCACAGATTGATGGTCTCAGACGTGGAAGCAACTGGGATTCGTCCTGGATTGAGGTGAGTCACAACACCACCATGAGGACATAGAGTGCATTGGGAATTGGGCATTCCAAATTGGGGAGAAAAAAAAAGTTATATTACATCTCTCCTCAACAAGCCGCATGATTTGAGGTTTTGCTCATCTCTGTAGCACAAACAGTGCAGGACAATGTAAATGCTGAAGTTTAATAATTAGGTTTAGGTATTTGTTTAAATCAGTTGGATCATTAGTAATACCAATGCTTGTGGTCCCTTTAAGGGGTTACATCCTTGTGTCCTGATAGAAGACAGTAATGTGTATTACACACACACAAAGCTTTAGCGTGTGAACAGACAGTCCATTGTGTAATCAGAGCCCGGCGATATCACACTGCACACAAACGCTAGCATGCGCGCGCACACACACACACTCAAGAAACCCAATTTGAAAAGAATCATTCTATAACTTACCCTTCATCTCCTTCATCTGGTACACCACTTCTATGACATTTACAGATATTTATGTGTGTATTTTTTCTCAATCCGGGTGGCGGAGGACGAATCTCAGTTGCCTCCATGACAGTCAACCCAACATATCTCTGTCATGAAATATTGACAAATCTCATGTTCTGGCTATCCAGACTCAGAAGATAACCCCTACCACTCATGTTGTTTTTAAATATTCAGACTTTGCGTCACTTGATCTAAGTCCCGATGAGTTCTTCATTGTTTTAACTCTGGCTGCGCTACCATCCTAGACTCTGTGGCCCCATTGAGGACTAAACATCAGAAACCTACACCTGAGCCTTAGTTGAACAACATGACTCGTGCCTTGAGACAGGCTTGTAGAAGGGTGGAAAGAAAGCTACAGATTTCATATGAAATTTTAAAGCATTCTCTTTCTAAATATCAGAAGATATTTATACACAGAAGGCGGCTGTGAGATCAGCCAAGTCTGTGTATTTATCGGCTCTTATAGACAAGAATCATCACAACCCTAGAACACTATTTAATACAGTTAATGCTCTGTTAAACCCGGCTGTTTGCATTTATCCTACAGAGTTGATAGCTATGTGTGAACTTTTCTGCAAGTTCTTTATTAATAAGGTAACTGAGATTAGGCAGAATATTCACCCTGTTGTTTATGACCCTGCTGTCCGATCAAATTATACTGGTGTTTTTAGCCAGTTTACAATTATTTATCTTACTCACTTGCATGATGTTGTAAAGCAACTAAAGCCTACTGGCTTAGATGTTATTCCTCCATGGCTACTTAAACAAGTGCTTGATGTAGTTGGACCTACTCTTCTACATTTGATTAATAGGTGTCTTGAATCAGGAGTTGTCCCTGACTATTTGAAGCATGCCTTGGAACAACCCAGACTTAAAAGGCCTAATCGAATTTTAGACCCATTTCTAACCTCTCTTTTTTATCTAAAATACTGGAGAAAGTAATTCTCCACCAACTTCAGAGTTTCTTGGTTGAAAACAGATCTTTGAAACGTTTCAATCAGGATTTAAGAAATCACATTCTACTGAGACAGCTCTCTTAAAAGTTTTAAATTATGTTTTATTAGCCACCGACTCCGAGATTCTGTAGTGATAATATTGGTAGATCTGAGTGCTGCTTTTGACACTGTGGATCATAATTTTCTTTTGTCTCGCCTAGAACAGGTTGAGGGCATAAAGGGTTCAGCCTTAAGTTGGTTTCAATCATACCTTACAAACAGGAGTTTTTCAGTCAATATTGGCCAATTCCACTCAGAGTCTGTTCCTTTGACTTGCGGTGTCCCCCAAGGTTCTACTCTAGCTCCCATACCGTTCTCACTCTATATGGGCTATTTTTTATAAACATGGTATATCTTACCACTGTTATGCAGACGACACACAAATGTATCTTCCACTGACTCAAAAGAGCAGTTTAGACCCCTTGGTAGCTTGCCTTGTGGCTGTTAAAGCATGGACGTCTTTCAATTTTTTAAGTTTAAATGAGTCTATAACAGAGATTGTGGCATTTACTTCTTCTAACACCAAGAGTAACGGCAATTTAAATTTGAATGCCTTAACTCTGTATGTTAAGTCCTACATAAAAAATCTGGGAGTCCTTTTGGACAGTGCACTTAAACTTGATAAAAAACTGTTTTTACAACCTGGTTAATTTGTCTATCAATTGCGAGCCTTGGCAAAAGTCTTTTCTCTCTTCTGAGAACTTTGAAAGGGTGATTCATGCGTTAATTTCCACTAGGCTTGATTACTGCATCTCTCTATACCTGGGAATTAGCCATTCTTTAGGTCGCAATCAATGTTTCAAAATGAGGCTGCAAGAGTTTTAACAGGGGATCGAAAGCGGGAACATATTACCCCTATTTTACGGTCTTTGCATTGGTTACCTGTTCTCTATAGAATTGATTCTAAAGTGCTCATATTGGTCTAGAATATAAGTCTAGAAACCGTTTAACACCATCATATCTCTCTGAACTGTTGATAGATCACCACCCAGTGAGAGCTCTCAGGTCTGCTAATCAAAATCTTTTAATGGTTCAAAAATCAAAGTTAAAGTCTAGGGGCGATCAGGCATTCACTGTAGCAGCTCCCAAACTTTGGAACAGCCTACTAAGTCAAATTAGAACTGCCCCCACACTACCTATTTTTAAATCCAAGCTAAAAACATTTTTATTTGATTTGGCCTACAATTTGTGATGTGATGCTTTACTGTATTTGCTGTTTTTGGTATTATGTGTGACTGTGCTGATTGTATCTGATGGTAATTTATGTTTTATTGTACAGCACATTGGTCAATGGTAGTTGTTTTTAATAGTGCTCTATCAGGGTTTCTGCAGGTATCATCAAATCTAATTTATACCTTTTTTAATGCAATTTAAAAAAAATGTCATGCCATACACGACCCATGACTAACCACAGATAGATATATATATATATATATATATATATATTCAAACTATACATTTAAAAAAAAAACATGTCCCAATTGAAACCATTCAATTTGACAATGATGCAATGATGATAATCTTGGATATTTGAGAAAATCTACATAATTTAAATAAACTGTATCACTCTGAACTGAATTAGAAATGGCTCAGGAGACAGCTTAAAATGTCAACATTTATTTGCAGATATTTCAAATTTAATTTAACATACGAATGGATGTGTATGACTGGTGCTGAACGGCAGTGTTCAGACACCAGAGCATCTCTGCCTGCAGCGTCGCATTCGAACCAAACGCTGCTCGAAGGTCGCTTTATTTTCCTTCGGTAGTGGCTCCGCTGGAAGCGGTGGTAACTACAGCAGCAGTTGTGGTGTTTGTGGTGGTAGTAGTAGTTGCTGAAGAGGTAGACATAGTTAATTGCTGTCTGCCTTTTACAGCCAATTTGTGGCCATCGGACTGCATGTGATTTTTAACGGCTCCATGTTGACAACCAACGGGCTGCAACCATGTCCTACATTCTTTGTCTTCAGTCACTTTTGCTGGAATTTGCACTACCCCATTTCTTTGAGACGGCCGGAGGCAATTACCAAACTGGTTTGCGTGTTTATCACACCAATGGACATATTTTGTGACATCAAATCGAAATGATTAATTATGAAGTTTATTTTCAAAATAAATTGGTAATATAATTTTTTCAAAACTATCTACCTTTTAATGCATGTAGGAATAACATTTACTGCTTTTTAATACCATTTAAGGCCTTAATTTTTGCAAAATACATTTAATTACTTTTAATGCTTTTCAATGCCCAGCGGAAACCCTGTCTACAAATAATAAATTGATTGAATGATTGAAAATGTATTGAACCCGTGCATCTTATCATGTGGCTTGTTGAGCGCGTTACAGTGGAGACATAGCGCATGTGGAGGCTTCACACCGTCCACAGTGGCTGCAAGGTTACCCCATGTGACTCTACCCTCCCTAGCAACCTGGACAATTTGGTTGCTTAGGAGACCTGGTTGGAGTCACTCAGCATGCCCTGGATTCGAGTATGCGAACTCCAGGGGAGGTAGACAGCATCTTTACTTGCTAAGTTACCCAGGCCCCAGCGATTACATTTTTAATTATTGTCGCAATCAATTATATTTGGTCACATTTGCGACCATTTTAGTCGCAGTCTGGAGCCCTGCTTTAAGGGTGACAGCATACAGTATTGTACTAAATATTTTGTGACAAAAATTAACAGAGTGGCACACCTCTGCAATTGGACTTCCTAACACTACTCGAAAGAGAGAGAGAAAAGACATTTCGGGCAGTAGCAAAATACATTGTGACATTAACAATATGTTGTAGTGTTTTACTCCACTGCTACTTATAATTTAAGTTGCTACTTTTAGTTCCTTATTCCACAACACTGGTTTGTGTATGTTTCCTAAAGAGTATGTTTCAGGGCTTGCTGTGGCACTGTGTAGTGTAGCAGAGGTTCCTTCTTACCTTCCCCTTCTGGTTGAGAGTTTCGATGGTCAGACTGTCAGCGCTGATGTCGATGATTCTGCCCAGCTGAAACCCGTCTATCGGGTGGGGCGCCCACACTGGCTTCCCATCATCCATTTTACCACTGAAGACAAGAGAAAAATCGCTCTTATTATTCACAGAGAATATCACAGATAATGAAGAAGAAAAAGAGCTTGGGTCTGATTCTGATTCAGTAAAAGTTGTACCTATTTAAGCTGCATTCACACTGTCAGCGACAAAACAACCTCATTCATTTTCAATGAGAGTTGGTGACATCCGACAACACGAGCGATGGCAACCATTGACAACAGGATGCGGGGTGTGTCAAGCGATGCGACAAAGTTGTGAAATTTTTTACTTTATGTAAATGAAGAGCAACTTTCGGGAGCGACAGCCAACATGAGAGAAGATGTAGAGCTCACGTGATCCTATTATTTTAATAATATTAATTGTAAAGAAACCGTGCTGTTTACACTCTCCATACACACCACTACCGACCTAACTGCCAGCCACTGGTGACATGCAGTGACAAAGTAGCTGGCAGTGTAGGCCTACAGCATAGCAGATATTTTAAGAGACAAGGTTTGCTTCCTTTAGAAAAAAATATTTTTTATGATTTACGCATTTCAGTTGCATAACAAAATTCCATCAAATGTAACGGAGTAATCTTTAATCAAATAAAATAAATAAAAAAATATTTGAACTTTTATTAATTTACCTTTATTAAACATTACACAATTCAATTTGATGAAATTTTACTATGAAATGAAATGCGTAAATCTTAAAAAATAGGCAAAAATATTTTTCTGAGGGTAATTCTATTGGCTGTTTTTTACACCAAGTGCCAAACCGAACAATTCCATATTTCATATATAAAAGACAAAATATTACAATCATTATCATAAAATTATTATTTTCAATTGTCTAAACTTCATGATCTTGAAAAACTGTTCAGAATTAGCTGTAGCAATCCCCTATGAGAGCCTAAATTGTCTTAATAATTAAACTGATTTAAAAGCATAGTTCATCCCAAAATGAAAATTCTGTCATAATTTACTAACCTTCATGTCATTCAAAACCAGTTTATATCCAAAGTAGGCAGATTGCAAGCCTAAGTCATTTTTCACTTCCATTGCATCTTTTATGTCCACAGTGAAAGTGAATGGTAACTGAGACTTCCTAACATCTGCTTTTAGTGTTCCATGGAAGAGGTGATCACATCATGAAAAACTGTATTTCTCTAGCCACACATTTGGTGTACACTTAAACACGTAAATACAATTTTCATAGGACCTTTAGTTGATTTTCCCCCCAGTATTACTCGTCATCTTGGAGTATATATAGCTCTGAAATTTAAAGTAGAATAATACTTGTTCTTGCAGTTCAACTTGTGGAGCATGGCAAATCACAGAAGTTTAAATTCCCAGGGAATGCACAAATGATCATATTTATAGATTCAAAGCAGTGTAAGATACTTTGGATAAAAGCATCTGCTAAATACATGTACAGCCCAAATTTCTAAAAAGTAGGGATGGCAATTAAATGCTAAAAAATAAACAAAAATGAGTGATTTGTAAATAATTTTCACCCTTTGCTGTTTTGAAAGCACAACTACAACACATTATATGATGTTTTACCTTGTGTGTTCCATAGATTTTTTTTTGTTTTTGTTTTGTTTACATGTATGGTAATTTCATCAGATAATTGAAACACGCTCCAAAAAAGTAGGGACAGTCGAGCGTTTACCACTGTGAAACATCACCATTTAACACTTATTAAGCATTTGGGCACTGAAGACACAAATTTGTTAAGTTTAGAAAGTGTAATTTTCCCCCATTTATCCATTATGTAGGTCTTTGGCTGCACAATTGTACAGGGTCTTCATTGCCATCTAATGTGCTTCATAATGAGCCACACATTCTCCATTGGAAACAGGTCAGGACTACACTCAGGCCAATCTAGCACTCTCGGCTTACACAGCCATGCACTTGTAATCCGGTTTGAAGTTGTCCTGCTGGAAAATGCAGGGACATCCCTGGAAAAGAAGGTGCTCCAAAATTTTTATATATCCGTCTGCATTCATGGCGTTCTCACAGATGTGTGTTACCCACGCCATGGGCACTGGCACACCCCTGGCCCATACAGACACTGGCTTTTGGACCCGATGCTGATAACAGCTTGGATGCTCCTTGTCCTCCTTGGCACGAAGAACACGACAGCATTGTTTTTCAAAAACTTGAAATGTGGACTCGTCGGACCAAAACACACAGTTCCACTGTTCTATTTTCCATCTAAGATGAGACTGAGCCCAGAGAAGTCAGCAGCGCATCTGGACAGTGTTGATGTATGGCTTTTGCTTTACATAGTAAAGCCTTAACTTGCATCTGTGGATGCAGCAGCTAGTGGTGTTGACTAACAAAGGTTTACTCAAGATATTTCAAGCCCATGTTCATGATATCAATTACAGATGAATGATGTTTTTTTAAGACAGTGATCTGAGTGATCGGAGATCACGCGCATTCAGAAGTGGTTTCCTTCTTGCCCTTTACGCACCGAGATTTGACCAGATTCCTTGAATCTTTTAACTATATTGTGCACTGTAGAGGGTGAAATGCACAAAATCCTTCCAAGTTGTCTTTGGGCAACATTGTTATCAAAGTGCTGGATTATTTGCTGAAGCATCTGTTGGCAAATTGACAAGTCTTGAATGATCCGTTCTCTTGAAGGATTAGGCTGTTTTTGGAGGCTCCTTATGTACTTTGACACAATTGCCTCACCTGTTTAACATCTCCTGTTTCACATTGCCTTGTTATTTTAACTCGTCAAATTGTTATTAGCCTTAAATTGGCCCCTGTCTCGTGTTGCAATCAACAGATTTGAAATTACTGTACATCTTCAAAAAAAAAAATCACAAGGTAAAACATCATATTATGTGTAGATGTAGTGCTTTCAATGTAGCAAAGGGTGAATATAATTTACAAATCACTCCTTATTGTTTTTATTAGCATTTTTCTAACTTTTTCAGAATTGGGGCTGTAAATAATGGTAAAATGCTGTCAAATGCTAATGCCAACTATTTTAAATCACATCTCAAAGGGATATATTATGCATTTCCTCCACTGGGACAGATTCTCATCATCTTCACATTGTATTTTTTCACTGTGTACCCAATAAGTAGTTACTATTAAGTTAATTAATTATTATGGAAGTATATATATCTGTATACGGTAATAATAATTGTGAATATACAGCACTGACAATATAACATGCTCAGCTCATAGCCATCACGCCTCATGCTTTTAGTATGTGTAATGCACTACAGAGAACAGATCTGAGCATATAATGTAAGTGCAGCATTCAACATTTCGGTAAGCACAGACAGGTTTCAGAAACAGCACTTAACAGTGCAATCAGTCTGCTTTTTGCTGGCTTACTCATAAAATTGACTTGGGTTAAGGTTGGATAAGGCTTATATAGGTGTTTCCTACCTGACAAGATGTACTACCCACATTTTCATAGTTACAAGAAGTTAGGGTTGCAAAATATTGGGAATTTTCAAAGTTGGAAACTTTCTGTGGGAATTAACAGGTATATATGGTAATTAAAGGGAATAAACTGCAAATTTGCAAGTTAGCCTATAACAGGAAACTTAAGTGTAGTTGAAAAAAAAAAAAACAATTGTAATTATAAAAAAATAATTAAAACTAAGCATAATTTTGGTTAAAACAACCAGATTTAATGCAACTCTGGTCTACCCTGCGCCTTCCTCAATCACATGCACACAGCACACTACTTACTACAGACGGACTATTGAAGCCACACTACTGCATTTGAGCCCAAGGACTACATCCAAGTTTGATGATATTATTATGGTAAATACATTTGATCTATGGTATTAATGTTTAACTAGCAAATACTAAATCAAAATGTGCTTATACAGTAGCTAGCCAGCCAGTAAATCAGATATGCTAAATGTAAGCTAGCTAACACCATTTCATTGACAATTTAAGAGGGTAGCTAACATGGTGCTAGCTAGCTAAACTGTGATGCCATTTCTTCTGCTAGCCAGTTTTCTGTTATCATACATGAACGTAGGTTATAGTTTGATTTAGCATGCTGATTGAGGAGTGTTCATCTTTTCACATCAATTGTAAAATATTTATAGCATTGCAGAATATTCAAATTGTTTAACTAACTATTTATATATCTGGGCATGGCATTGCATTACTGTTTTTTTTTAAGTTTTTTTTTATTCTACAGAACAATGCCACGTGCTCCATCTGATGTGTGGATACATTTCACCTCAGCCCATGTAGAAGGAAAGACGGTGTACATTTGCAAATACTGTGCAAAGACCTGTGTTAAGAATGCCACAAAGATG
This sequence comes from Xyrauchen texanus, assembly GCF_025860055.1. NCBI lineage: Eukaryota > Metazoa > Chordata > Actinopteri > Cypriniformes > Catostomidae > Xyrauchen > Xyrauchen texanus. The sequence continues at coordinate 4,249,874 of NC_068305.1, forward strand.
CAGCAGCATATAGCCAAGTGCCCAACGTTTTTTTTCCAATATTTCCAAAATATTTCCATCTTAACTTCCCATGGAAAGTTTCTGGAAAGTTTTCCACCCCTTTGCAACCCTACAAGAAGTGCACATCTTTAGCCAACACAACAACCTTAAATACTAACTGGTCATTCTGAGCGAGTAGATTTTATCCCACTTCAAAGCTTTGCTACTGTAGGCACCTGATGCATATAAAAAAGTGCAACAGTTGGGCTTTGCCATTTCCACAATGTGGAAAATGTGGACGAAATTGCAATCCTGTCATAAAAATGGAATTAACTATAAAATAAATTTCACAGAATTTTAAATATTTGGAATAAAATGATTGTATGAATGCACAATAAATCTAATATAAATTGCGTTATTGCATGTTATATTGTGGCAGATTAACGTTACCATCTCTAAAAAAATCTGTGCTCCTAAAGTTTTGACTGTGCTCCAAAATTTATATATATATATATATATATATATATATATATATATATATATATATATATATATATATATATATATATATATATATATATATATATATATATATATATAAGTGCAGACCAGGGTGTCACCAGACTTCAGTGTCATCCGGAGCTTAGCCCACAGGCCATAAAAATATAAAAGAATATAAAGAATCCTTCCTTCCCTTACTTAAAAAATTACTACCCTAACTGTCAAATAATAATAATAATATTAAGCGCAACACTGACACCGGTTCAGAACTTTATATAAAGAAATGTCAGGTGCTGATTCTGAAGTGTGTAAGCATATAGAGCAATCTATACACTTTACTACGGGAGTTGAGGAGCTGTCAGATACAAAAAGGTGAAAATAAAGAAAACAAATGGCAGAGAATCATGAGCTTATCTTTTCAACTGTAAGTGCACGTATATGTATAAGTATTAAGAAAGTCATTTTTGCTGTTGCTGTAATTACAGTGTGTCATTGGTCAAAGGAAAATGCCAAAAGAACATTAATGGTCGAAAAGTTCAAATGATGTACACTCTCTGAAAGTACAGGAATCATTCGAGGTCAAGCACAGTAAAGAGCAAACAAAGGCAAAGTTCACACCATTCCTGACAAGTAATTGTCATGGTTGTAAAGTTTATAGGGCATTACTGGATCTGTGCAAACAGCCTATCATTTCACTTCAGTGAGTTGCTGTATAATCATTTGCATTTATATGAACAAACCACCAACTAGACAAATGTGCACGCAACACGTTTTCAATGCAATCACCATTACACACTTGTGTGGGTCTTATTACTTTGTTTTTACTGTAGTTATTTTCAGTGGCAACTTCACATTTCTTTGAAACTTCTACACCAACATGCCAGACATGAAAAGATTGAAATATATTTGAAATTACTAAACAAAAATATAAATTGTACAGATAATGTTATATTATGTTTATGTACTAAATCTGTTCTTTGCTGTCTAGCCAAATATTAATAATAATTATAATAAGAGTAAAAAGTGAATGGCTTTTCAATTCAAGAACAGTAAAATGACACGTCACTTCAACTGCCCACTTATCTTACTAGTGTCTTCAAATATGCTTGTTCCTCATTTCTTTTCTTTCCTTTCAGTTCTTAAAAAATATAATCGACTAACTATCAAACTGACCCAAATAGATCACTGGAACAGATTTAATCAAATGACAATAAAAATCAAAGCCTATCTTTATATTGATAGCATGCAAAACTAGAGCCCCTAACAGTAATCCACATATATGAAGAGATGTCAAACGGCATTTAAAATCATATTTCTTAAAATAAATATACTAATGTTTATTCATATGACTTGGATGGTCAATTGAAGCTTGACTGTGCCTATTGACTGTATAAATTCTTTTTTGAATCTGACAGTTTTAATACTTAAATAAAATACAATGCATCTACAGTTGGTTAGACAGCAAATAAACTCGATGTTCTACTTTGAAAAATCACAAATGTATGAAAACCAGGGGCCCATTAGATTATATCATTATATAAATGATATTATTTATGTAATATAATTAATGTTATATATAAATTGTATCAATATATTTCATTTATTTACATAAAAGTACGTAAGAACATTTTTATTTTGTACATTTAATTAAAAATATATTTAATATTACATATACTGTATTTATAAACTAAATGCCAAATTTAAATCATAGGCAGCATCTGAAAACATAGGCAGCTGACTTGCTGCCTTGTTGCCTAATCAGCTAGTGGCATAACCAACAGCGTTTTTGAATGAATGGAACTCTTAAGGAAACTGGTCTCGGAACAGTCTCCGAAGGTAGCATTTTCCAGTTTTCACACACCACCATATTTATGATATTCAAACTAAACTGTCAAAAGAATGTGTGTAGAGTAGGCAAAATATCAACACCGGTTAGAAAAAATAAAAAAATAAAAAAGTTACTTTAGAAGGTTACCAAAAATGTTTGGACCTAGAAAGCCTGGTACACTTTGGTCTAAACAATGCAAGTGAATGGTGAACAAAATATTGAAGATCAGCATAAAAGTAATCCATAAGACTCCAGTGGGTTAATCCATGTTACCAGAAGTATGATGGGAGAGAAACAGATCAATATTTAAGTCCTTTTTCACTATAAATATACACCTTCACATTCTTCTTCTTTTGTTTTTGGCAGTTTGAATTCCTCATGCATATCGTCACCTACTGGGCAGTGAGGAAAAAATATTTAGTAAAAAAGGACTTAAATATTGATCTGTTTTTTTATCCACACCTATCATATCGCTTCTGAAGATATGGATAAAACCACTGGAGTCTTATTGAATATGTTTATGCTGCCTTTGTGTGCTGTTTTTGAGCTTTAAAGTTTTGGTCACCATTCATTATCATTGTAATATTTCAGAGCTGAAATATTCTTCTACAAATCTTCATTTGTGTTCAGCAGAAGAATGAAAGTCATACACATCTGGGATGGCATGAGGGTGAGCAAATCATGAGAGAATTTAAATTTTTTGGGTGAACTATTCCTTTAGGCTGTTGAGTGCAAAAAAACATTCACTGCAGAGTTCAAGTATGGCTAATATGAACTGTCCAGAAAGTAAGGCTACAATAAATGTATAGGGTACATTATTTCCTAACCATTAAAGCCTAACCTCCCAATGAGTAAAATGTGGTGTGGCTAAAAATCTTCAGCCACCATTCATATTTTATCAAATTAATATTATATTACTAAACTTTCATCACCCATTGCTCAAAAGCATGCATTCATAAGAATGCATCAATCTGGCTTAAAAAGCTACAATCATATCCCATTTACGTTAAATAAACCTGCTCCCAAGCAGGAGTGAGTTTACGGACCTGTTGCTATAACAGCAACTCCAAGATGATCTTTGATGAACTGAACAATCCAAGATGGCAAAAAATCGTAACAATTGAATTTAAACAACACAAATGTAAAATGACTGTATTGAAACCGGTTTCCCAAACACTCCCCCATTCCATTGGTGGGACAACACTTGCAAAACACTGACTATATGTTTTTCACCAGGACAATCCTACATTTACATTACATTTATTTACATTTATGCATTTGGCAGACGCTTTTATCCAAAGCGACTTACAGTGCACTTATTACAGGGACAATCCCCCTGGAGCAACCTGGAGTTAAGTGCCTTGCTCAAGGGCCCAACAGTGGCATCTTGGTGGTGCTGGGGTTTGAACCCCTGACCTTCTGGTCAGTAACCCTGAGCCTCAACCACTGAGCCACCACTGAGCCACACTTGTCAGGGAAAGTGTCAAGCCTCAGGATGGCGTTTAATAATTCAACTTATAAAGAACATAATAGCTTCCAAAATAAGCTGGGGGGATCTGACATCCTCACGGCGGCACATCTAACTCTGATCTTTCCATCTGTAGATCAGCAAGGATGCCAGCGTACATGAACAGGGACAAGCGACCGGCTTCTTGAAAAGAGGTGCACTCGGATGAGGCTCCATTAACTACAGGTGAGCCTCATCATTAGCAATAATTAAATACATTATAAAATGTTGCAATCAATGATTAAAAATATAATGGATAGTTAGTTCAAATACATAAATAGGGTGTGAACATTTACTTTATTTATGTCAAATGATACACAACATGCACCTTGAAATGAAATGAGACTTGAAATATACCATGAAAAGTAAACTTTCACTTTCACCAAAGTTGAGCGAGTTAACTGACTGGGTGAATGGTTCTCCTGCCTATTTAGGATAACAGCCAAAAGAAGACAGAGTCTGTGGAAAAGATGGAGACCAAAAGCCTGTCTAGAGCTTTTAAGAGTGGCAGCGAATTTAATTCAGGCAGCACTACATTCATCTTCAGGTGCCTCATTCTGTGTGAACATATTCCGGTGTGTTTACGGTTAATCCAGCAGAGCAGCAGTAGTCTTACTACAGTAGGCATCAACAATTGATTCAAGATGACCCAGTCTTCCCTCCCTCGCATCTATCCCACAGACTCTGTCTCCTATTGGCTGTTATCCGAAGTAGCTGTCGGTTATTCTTGTCTACAACCACTGGAGGCTGGAAACACCCTTGCATCGTGCAACCTTTGAGTGCACCACGCATGGGGAAGATAGATGTGTTTGTAATTTTATGCAATTTCATGTCTGCATTCACCCACAAACGAGCAGGGCAACTATTCATATTCACATATTTAAAATTAGATCACCTAATAATTGTGGAAATAATGATCAAATATGTTTTAGTCATTTAATGTTAACTTTTCATACCATTTTTTTTTTTTATGACTTTTTGTGATGTTTAGGAAAATATTACATCTTAGTTTAGTAATCAGCCAAAATAATTTAGTAGGTGGTTGCAAACCCATGCAAAATGCAGATAATAAAATCTTCTCTTACACAATACTGTGATAGCATAAACATCATGTATCTTATTAACTCTCCCTGTTTAAAGACTAACATAGATCAATGAGTAGTTTAACACTTTCTTCATTTCTTCAATGAATGTGCAATTTAGAGAAAATGGAGCCAAGGATGGAGAGTTGTTTCCCAGAATTTGACAAAGCATTAGGCCTACATTAATGGTAGAACACAAAAGTGTATTGAAAGAAGAAAAAAAAAAACTATTTGTATTTTTTTGGCTCAACCATAATGTATGAAAAGAAATAGCTTTCAATCAGAAACATACATATTTATAAAATGTTCTAACTTTACTTAATTTGCATGAACACAAAATATCAATTATAAGATGAACTGAGTGATATATAAAGTAAATTAATAATTTTGAGTTCCTTGAACTTCTTTGGCTTAAAAATCCATTAAATAGAGATTTTAAGTACTACTAACTCAAACGATCAAGTACAGAACGGAGGTTGTGGAGAATACCCAATAAGCCCTTGAGCTTGAATAATTATGCATGTTTGTTTGGTCAAAATAAACTTTTTGGGGCTTAAGAATCCATAGAGATTTTAGCTCTTTTAAGTAGTATTGATGTAGCTTTTACTGCACTTATTTGTTTTATGTAAAGTCACCATTAGTTTGATTCCTTTTTCCTTTCGGTGAAGTTGGATTTTGAAGTCATTTTTCCATGTGGATGTGAATGTGCATAGCTGAAGTGTAGCAGATTCATCTGCAATTCTTTGGGGAATCAAGTTTAATGACTAACCTGCAGTCATTATTTTCTTTTGGGCCACTTAAGTAGAAACAGTAATATAAATGTTCATTTGAATCAGTGTGCAATAAGTTTTTAAATCGTATTGCATTACATACCTTTTTAACAAAGTAAATAAAAATGAGAGAACTGATACATTTGTGTATATTAGTGATGGGAAGATCAGATCATTTTACTGACATGGTTCTTTGAATTTCGTTCAGCAAAATGAACGAATCTTTATTCAAGTAATTTCGTTCATTAGTGAAGTGACAGCCACATAGACTCTACATGAAACAGAATTGATTAGTTCACCTCCTGAATGGGTCTTCAGATCGGAGTCTTTCGTTCCTTTGTCATGCGACTACTAGGCTCTGCATAGAAGACAAACTATGTTCATTTTTCTCTTAACAGCTAACAATTCATTGTTTTTATTGTGATAAATACATGTAGTTTGACAATCAAATAATTTTTAAATCATAAGAATTGTCATGATGAGCTATTTTCATGTATTTAATGCAGGAAGTGTTTAAAAGATATTTTCTGCCAAGTGTAAAATTCAAGTAAAATGGTCTTAGATGACTATCAGTAAATTCAAATGGAAATTCTTTAAGGCATACTTGATTTGGGTCTAAAGTTCACAATAACGACATAAATAATACAACAAGAGGATTCTTCATGAGGGAAAAATAAATTACAGTTAATTCAAAATCAATTCAGAAGTCAATAATATGGTGTTTTCTAATAGCTTTTATAGTCTATGATATTTTATGAAGATAAAAGTTGTAAAGTTTGGGACTGGGCTTGAATTTAAGGCATCTTGCTTATAAATGTTGTATTTCCAATCATTCAGAAAGCTTAAAGCTTCAACTAACACCATCAGAACCATCATAACAGAAACATTCACAAAGTTAAACATTGCAAGTAATAAAGATGCAAACATTTGAGACCAGAAATGCTTTGTGAATCAGTAAAGGTAAAAATATCAAACTAAACTGCTTGTATTTAAGGAAGGTTGGGAGTATGAACTAATTTTGGTTTCCAATACAGAATCTACGCAGCTGTCATGTAAAAAATGAACGAAAGATTCAGACCAGAAGACTGACTCCTGAGGTCAACTATTCATTTCTCTTTCTTGTAAAGCATCAAATGAACGAAACACAAGCACGGATTTTGTGCAAAAATTCATGAATCGCTCTCTGAGAGTGCTCGTTCTTTCGAGTCATATAAATTATTCTTCAAAATGAATGAATCGTTCATGAACGAACCATCACTAGTGCATATGAAACAAAGATTTTCTTTTCTAGTTAAGCAGACAAAAAATTATCATAAGATGAATTTACTTAAAAGCCTGAAGCAAAAATTATCCATTACAGCATATTCTACGTAAACCCAATACATCATTTATTTAGTGTGGTATAATACAAAAAAATACTGTATTCTCTAAGATTAATTTCAGAGTGAAGAGTTCTTAGGAGCTTGGCCCGTGCTGTGTGCAAGAAGAATTTGGTTATCACAAAAATACAAAATTTACATATGTAAACATCAATACGTAATACTCAGGGAATGAGGAGCATTTGTTTAAACTTTTTTAGGACACAGTTGTTAGTTTTCAATGAGGATTCAAACTGTTGTTCTTGTTGACCAAATAACATGAACGTATGAGGACAGCAACTTGATGTTGTTCTTTACACATGTTGTTTCATTACATGCACCAATAGTTGCGTTGAAATGCTTATCATTTCTATCAAATTATAATGTAGCATAGACACCCATATGTCTTAAAATGGGTCTGATATTGCAACAAGAATAAAATGCAAGTGGGAATTGGCACATTTTCCACTAAAGCTGCATTTATTCACACCTACTTCATTCATAACACGGAACTTCTGAATATTAGTCATTCTCAACTGTATATTGAAACAATGCTGTACATTTGTGAACAATTGCTGAATAACTGGAAATTGCATATAATAAACTAATATATATATATATATATATATATATATATATATATATATATATATATATATATATATATATATATATGTTACAGTGTAAGGTAATGAAGGCAGACGAAGGTTGAGGATCCAAATGCAGCTTTCTTATTTATTAACAAAACACAAAGGAATACCCTCAGTGGGGAAATAAACATAAATGGAGAACTCGTGCAGGGAACACAGACCAGGCTAACTACATTCACCAACATACAATCAACGAAAGACAGGGACTAAACCAAAAACCAGGATATACACTCACCTAAAGGATTATTAGGAACACCTGTTCAATTTCTCATTAATGCAATTATCTAATCAACCAATCACATGGAAGTTGCTTCAATGCATTTAGGGGTGTGGTCCTGGTCAAGACAATCTCCTGAACTCCAAACTGAATGTCAGAATGGGAAAGAAAGGTGATTTAAGCAATTTTGAGCGTGGCATGGTTGTTGGTGCCAGACGGGCCGGTCTGAGTATTTCACAATCTGCTCAGTTACTGGGATTTTCACGCACAACCATTTCTAGGGTTTACAAAGAAAGATGTGAAAAGGGAAAAACATCCAGTATGCGGCAGTCCTGTGGGCGAAAATGCCTTGTTGATGCTAGAGGTCAGAGGAGAATGGGCCGACTGATACAAGCTGATAGAAGAGCAACTTTGCCTGAAATAACCACTCGTTACAACCGAGGTATGCAGCAAAGCATTTGTGAAGCCACAACACGCACAACCTTGAGGCGGATGGGCTACAACAGCAGAAGACCCCAACGGGTACCACTCATCTCCACTACAAATAGGAAAAAGAGGCTACAGTTTGCAAGAGCTCACCAAAATTGGACAGTTGAAGACTGGAAAAATGTTGCCTGGTCTGATAAGTCTCGATTTCTGTTGAGACATTCAGATGGTAGAGTCAGAATTTGGCGTAAACAGAATGAGAACATGGATCCATCATGCCTTGTTACCACTGTGCAGGCTGGTGGTGGTGGTGTAATGGTGTGGGGGATGTTTTCTTGGCACACTTTAGGCCCCTTAGTGCCAATTGGGCATCGTTTAAATGCCACGACCTACCTGAGCATTGTTTCTGACCATGTCCATCCCTTTATGGCCACCACTTCCAGCAGGATAATGCACCATGTCACAAAGCTTGAATCATTTCAAATTGGTTTCTTGAACATGACAATGAGTTCACTGTACTAAAATGGCCCCCACAGTCACCAGATCTCAACCCAATAGAGCATCTTTGGGATGTGGTGGAACGGGAGCTTCGTGCCCTGGATGTGCATCCCACAAATCTCCATCAACTGCAAGATGCTATCCTATCAATATGGGCCAACATTTCTAAAGAATGCTTTCAGCACCTTGTTGAATCAATGCCACCTAGAATTAAGGCAGTTCTGAAGGCGAAAGGGGGTCAAACACAGTATTAGTATGGTGTTCCTAATAATCCTTTAGGTGAGTGTATATACATGAACATAGAACTAAGGAACCAATGAACAAACAGAACACCAAACAAGATAACGAGGGAAGAAACAGAGGCAAGTGGCAAGCTAACGAGGGACAGGTGAAAGCAATGACGGAAAACACGAACGCTAACAAAGAGACTATGGAGTTACATAAGGGACAAAATTGAAAACTAAGGAATGCAAAAAGTGATGAAAATAGTAAACAAGAGGGAACAGTGAAACAAGACAGGGTAACCGTTACATAGCCCCCCCCTCAAGGATCGGATTCCAGACGATCAACAAAAACAAAAAACAGGAAGAACAAATGACCAATGACTGGGGGCACAAAGGGCAGACAGGCAGTCCAGGGGGCAATGAGGGGCAGACAGGCAGTCCCCGGGGGGCACAAGGGACACGGAGACAGACCAAGGAGGGCGAGAGGGCAGATAAGCAGTCTCTGGGGGACCCAGGAGGTGGAGCCAAGGGAGGCGGACCCATGGAAAGCTCTGGAGGAGCAGGAGGCAGAGCTGAGGGAGGCTCTGGAAGCTCAGGAGGCGGAGCCGGGGAAGGTGGCGCCGTAGGAGGCTCTAGAGGTGGAGCCCTGGAAGGCCCTGGAGGCGGCGCCGTAGGATGCTTTAGAGGCGGAGTCCTGGAAGGTTCTGGAGGCGGAGCCGTAGGAGGCTCGGGAGGCGGAGCCGTAGGGGGCTCGGGAGGCTCAGGAGGCGGAGCTGAGGGAGGCTCTGGAGGCTCAGGAGCGAAGCCGTAGGAGGCTCAGGAGACGGAGCTGAGGAAGGCCCAGGACACGGAGCCGAGGATGGCTCAGGAGGTGGAGCCGAGGGCAGTGGCACCGCAGGAGGCTCCAGAGGCGAAGCTCTGGGAGGCTCGGGGAGAAGAGCCGTAGGACGCTCTAGAGGCAGATCCCTAGGAGGCTCTGGAGTCTCTGGGAGCAGAGCCGTAGGAGGCTCAGGAGGCGGAGCCGTAGGAGGCTCGGGGAGACAGAGCCCTAGGAGGCTCTGGAGGCGGAGCCGTAGGAGGCTCGGGAAGCGGCGCTCTAGAAGGTTCTGGAGTCTCTGGGAACAGAGCCGTAGGAGGCTCTGGAGGCGGAGCCGTAGGAGGCTCGGGGAGAAGAGCCCTAGGAGGCTCGGGAGGTGGAGTCGTAGGAGGCTCTGGAGGCGGAGCCGAAGGAGGCTCAGGGAGAAGAGCCATAGGAGGCTCGGGAGGCGGAGCCATGGAAGGCTCGAGGGGCTTGAGAGGCGGAGCCCTGGAAGGCTCGAGAGACCTGAGGGGTGGGGCCCTGGGAGGCTCGAGAGACTTGAGGGGTGGAGCCCTGGAAGGCTCGAGAGACTTGAGGGGTGGAGCCCTGGAAGGCTCAAGAGGCAGAGCTCTGGAATGCTCGGGAGGCGGAGCTCTGGAAAGCCCGGGAGGCGGAGCTCTGGAAAGCTCGGGAAACTCGGAAGGCAGAGCTCTGAAAAGCTCGGGAAACTCGGAAGGCGGAGCTCTGGAAAGCTCGGGAAACTCGGAAGGCGGAGCTCTGGAAAGCTCGAGAGGCGGAGCCCTGGGAGGCTTGGGAGGCGGAGCCCTGGAAGGCTCGAGAGACTTGAGAGTCGGAGCCCGGGGAGGCTCAAGAGGAGGGGCCCTGGAAGACTCGAGATTTGGGAGGTGTTGGGTCTTGGACGGCAGAGGCTACAGGCGCTGGCTCTGGGATGGCAGAGGCTACAGGCGCTGGCTCTGGGACGGTAGAGGCTACAGGCGCTGGCTCTGGGACGGTAGAGGCTACAGGCGCTGGCTCTCTGAACGAGGCAGGCGTGGGCTGGGAGGCGGAAGCCTTTCTTCTCCTCCTTCGGGCGGACGAAGTTGGCCGTGCTGGCTCGTTGACGGCGACAGGCGTGGGGGTTTCCTCACTGACCGGAGGGGCTGGCGAGCCGCATACCAGCAGCGTCTCCGCCACGAAATCACGGAGCGTCCAGCCGTGTGTCGCCGGTGGCAATCGCTCCCTGAGCGAAACGGACAGGCCATTCTTAAAAAATACCACCAGGGAAGAGTCAGGGAAGTCGGTGGCACACGCTAGGATCAGGAAGTCCCTAACGTGATCCTCCACCGGGCGGCTTCCTTGCCTCAGGTCCAGTAGGAGACAGCTCGCCCGGAGAACCGCTGGATCCATAGCTTGGTCTTTCGTTCTGTTACGAGTGTAAGGTAATGGAGGCAGACGAAGGTTGAGGATCCAAATGCAGCTTTCTTATTTATTAACAAAACACAAAGGAAAACCCTCAGTGGGGAAATAAACATAAATGGAGAACTCGGGCAGGGAACACAGACCAGGCTAACTACATTCACCAACATACAATCAACGAAAGACAGGGACTAAACCAAAAACCAGGATATATATACATGAACATAGAACTAAGGGACCAATGAACAAACAGAACACCAAACAAAATAACGAGGGAAGAAACAGAGGCAAGTGGCGAGTTAACGAGGGACAGGTGAAAGCAATGATGGAAAACACGAACGCTAACAAAGAGACTGTGGAGTTACATAAGGGACAAAAGTGAAAACTAAGGAATGCAAAAAGTGACGAAAATGGTAAACAAGAGGGAACAGTGAAACAAGACAGGGTAACCGTTACAATATATATATAATTAATAAATAAACAAATATTGTTGACTCATAATAAACAAATAGACTCATCTATTTAGCCAGGCATACACCTAATTTATCCTCCAACCCACAATTAGGCTGCTTTATTTGGGTCTACCGGAACCAGAAACATTGATTATGATCTCTAATTCTGCAATAAATTGAATGGCATCTATGCTTACATCTTTTTATTTGTTTCCCTGTCTCAACCTCGGGACTCCTATCCTGAGGTCACCAGAACCGGCTGGATCCAGCACCATTCCTGCTTCATGTTGGACTCCACTGCTACATGTCGCAGAATGATGATGTCTAAATGCAGCCGGTGTCAGCCAAACAGCACTTCAGTCTATTATGATGGATTCAGAGGATGAAATGATGCCAACTCCACCTGCATCACCTCGGTCTATTGATGAACTACGATCTTGAAATGAAATGCTTAGACTAACTATTGCCAACAAAAGCTTCATCAGCCAATTAACAAGGACAATTGCATCTATGTGAACTTCTGCAATTAATCAAGATGGACTTCAAAGACTGTGGTCATTAATCTTACAGTTCAAACACAATCAATGTTTAAACACTGACCCTTAATCCTTACTTAGTTTAATAATTTTAAACCATGATTTTACATAATTAATATTTACATTACATTCATAATGTTAGCCAGACAGGAACTGGCCCCCACAGTGAGTCTGGTTTCTCCCAAGGTTATTTTTCTCCATTAATCTACATCTTATGCAGTTTTGTGTTCCTTGCCACAGTCGCCTACAGCTTGCTCACTGGGGTTATTAATACAATTATCATTTAATTATTCTTAAACACTATTAAAAATCGTATTTTATCTAAATTACACAATGATGATTCATCGACATTATAGACATTACAGTCTTATCGTCTGTTAATGCTGATATTCTGTAAAGCTGCTTTGAAACGATGTGTTGTGAAAGGCGCTATACAAATAAAATTGACTTGACTTGACACTTTGATGTTGCTTTACATACCTTTCAGATTTGACTATAAATCATAACTTGATTTATCTACAGTGTACTTTACACTGAAGGCATGAAAGCCATAAAAATTTAAGTACTACCAAATCATCTTAAAAAGGTACACTCAGTAATTTTTCACCCCACTATAAAAAGTTTTACTCCTAAAGAAATTGATTGTAATTTTGAAACGTATGTATAAAATCATGAACACTCACATGATATGAGAACTCTAGTCATATCAGTAACCTTATAAAAGCTGTTTTATTCGACATAAGGGCAGGGGCGCCCCGATGGTGGAAGCCATGTTAGAATCACATGACCATCTCAAAACTTCTTGCTTAATCTCAGTAACCGTCTTCTTTTTGACACTCACTCTTGGATTAAATTAATCATGGCTGATTGTGAATTTCTACAATGGCATTGGTAACTGAAAACTATTGACTTTGAATTATGCTCCATCCACACCACTAGGTGTCACTGTAAGTGATGACAAGCAAAAAGTAACAGCACCTTTAAGAGTTGCTATGGTAACCCTTTGATTTCTATGTATGTGAGGGATTTGAATGCACATTAAATAATGCATATAATAATACTGCATTAGTACACATAATATTGTGTGTTAGCTACTAATTTAAGTAATTACAAAGTTTTGTTAATATATAATTGAGCCATTCAATCCATGCTCATTCTAATGGCATAACTTTAATCTCCTGAAGAAAACAAATGTCTGTCATGGTGTATGACACATTAATCTAAGCAAAGACGTGCATCAACAATCACTTAATATCTATAAGCAATTGTTCATAACTCATAACCTGTGCACAATGCTCTGACAGCAGTATAACTAATAAAGGAAAATAACTTTCTTTTTAAAATTCACTTTTCACAATGGGGGTTCATATTGGTGTCCCATTATCCTACCTTTAAAAGGCACAAATCTTTTGTTTTTCCTATGTAGTGAGAACTATCGATATGTTAGATTAACAAATTTCTTTACTAAAAAATTTCAATAATGTCATATGTTTAAAAGTTCACCAAAAATAAGAACTCAACCTCATGTTATTGATTTTCTTCAGTGGAACACAATATGAGAGTAGTAAAGGATGTCACAATCACAGATTGTATGACATTATGCACAAATTCAAACACGCACACACTGCAACTCTACTGAATGACAACTTGCTCAGCTCTCTGTGGTCAGTGACAGTGTGGTAACTGGAGGCGTCACAATTTCTCATAATTTCTGTGCCACTAGCACCACCAAACTGAATTGTTTAAAAAAAATAAATGTATGTTTTTGACAGGGACTAAAAACTATTTTTTTTTTCCTTCTTTATTTCAGTTAGTTCTGAGCAGAAAATACATTTTTCCGTTATGGTTCCAGTGTTCCACAGCCTCCTTTCCAAATGGTAACTGGTTAGAACTAAATTAAAGAATGGTTAATAAAGTTGTCTTTTTTTTTTTTTATGACAGAACTCCATGCTAAAAGTAAGTGAAATACCAGTTGCAGTTGGGACCAGTTGCAAATTGGGACATGGTCTGGAAAAACAACCTTAAAGTAAACTACTTGGCGCAACAAAAATAAGTGAAAATAAGCTATTTTATTTTTTCCCATGTGGGGGAATTATCAGCATAGAAATAATTTACAAGAAAAAATCAAATAATAGACAAAATCGTTCTCTCCTACATGTGCACAAACACTACTTGGGCATGTCTGGATTAAACGTCATCTTATGTGGCCTTAAAATTTTCATTTTAGACATTTAATAATTATATATTTATTTTATTTGAATTATTTGTTTTAATTACAGATCTGCTTCTCATCAGAACCCTGCAGCAACAAATTCAAGGCTACATCAAAAATGTCCAATTAGTGTAAAGAAATGTTTGATGCAGTAGTTTCCTTCAGAATCAAAGCACATGCTTATCATGTTCAACTAAAAAGAGAGAAGCCTCATTTTGGGGCAACAGGAAGTGCTGTGAAACCAAAATTTTACTGTGATAAACCATTTACACTTTGGTTTCATGAGATATATATATATATATATATATATAAATAAAAAACACCTAGCGGCTTGAATTTGTTGTGGATAAACACTCCTTCAGGACAGTTCTGTGGATGAATCTACATGTACTTTCTGCTTATGCCTCCTATTGGCTAAAGTCGTTTTCTGGAGTATTTCTTGCAGGACATTGGAGTGATTAGGTCATTTGTTGCACTCATGTATCAGCCGAATGGGCCGGCTCACTGAACATTCGTACGACTATTAGAGGAAAAAAGCTGCCTTTTATTCTGTGCTGGTTCAACCTAGTGGCTGGAGTTTATTTTGTGAAGGAACACACCTTTGGGACAGTTATGCGGATGAATCTACGCATTCTTTGTGTTTATTTCGGCTATTTGTTTTATAGATGATCTTTAGATGTGTAATTCTGTCTCAAAACATTTGTATAAAAACACCAGACTTGAGTATTCCTTAGGTAATGTTGTCGCTGTGCTATCATAGGTGTACGTGGACTGTTTGAGTTTAGAGGGATGGACGCCAGTCGGCACTGTCATGTGCCGTGTTAACGCGCACGTTTTTCTTTTTTGGTTCTGGGGAAAGTTTGGAGTTTGATTGTTAATCTAATGTTGGAACGTGGTTTTCATAATATTGTTTTTGACACACAATCTATTTTTTGTCATTTGGCAAAATGTCAATATGAGTGGATTGTCTCTCGTCACGTGGAATGTGAATGGGTTGGGGCACCCCATAAAAAGAAGGAAGGTCAAGGGAGGGAAACTTCTGGCTAGATATATAAAACAGACAGAGTCTTTTTCTACCATTCCCTCAGTAAATCTGCTGGTGGTGAAACATTTACCATAGCCATTGATATTAATAATGCTTTTAAAAAATTCTATCCTCACATCTTCGTCTACTGATGAAGATATTAGAAACCTTGTGGAACCATTAGAACTCCCAAAACCAACGACTGAGCAAAATAATCCTCTTTATTCTGAGATAAACTTGACAAACAGATAAACAGATGCTTGGCGTGGTAATTAAGGCCTTGCCAAAGGCAAGTCTCCGGGGCCAGACAGCTTTGCAATTGAAGTTTTAAGATCTTATGCTACAGAACTAGCTCCATCTTTGATAGAAGTTTATATGGAATCATTAAAGAATGGAAAGCTTCCACCAACCATGACACAAGTCTGATTCTTAAAATGGACAAAGATCTAAGCGAGTTTAAGAGTTTCCGTCCAATTTCACTTATCCAGCTAGACGTTAAAATAGTGTAAAAAAAATTGGCTAACCGATTAAGTTATGACATCTCATACATATAGATCAGGTGGGGTTTATTCTGGGACACAGCTCTTCAGATAACATTAGGCGTTTCATGAATATCATGTGATCAGTGGTGGATGATCAGACTCTGGTGGCTCCTATCTCACTTGACATTGAAAAGGCGTTTGATATGGTAGAATGGGATTATCTTTTTAAGATTTTGGAATTATACGGGTTCGGGAATACTTTTATTGGATGGATTAAGTTACTTTATAGACACCCAGTAGTGGCGGTACAAACAAATAGATTAATTTCAGATTATTTTACTCTGGATACCCAGCAGGGATGCCCTCTTACCACATTATTGTTCCGTCTTACCCTGGAACCATTAGCAGCCGTGATAAGAAAGGAAAATAATTTTCCAGGGGTGGTGGCGGGAGATGTGGTGCATAAGATTTTGCTTTATGCTGATTATATTTTATTATTCATCTCCAATCCCACTAGATCTAAGCCTTGCCTCCACAGAATTATTCATTCATTTTCTAAGTTCTCAGGATACAGAGTCAACTGGTCTAAATTTGAAGATTTGGCCCTGACAGCATACTGCCCAGTAACAGCTTTTCAAAAGTGTTTGGGCATTTTTTTCCCCAGAAAATTGGTCTGATTTAGTTGGAGTTCATTTGTAGCCCTTAATAAAAAAAAAAATGCAAGTGATGTGGGCAGGTGGGATTCATTACATTTATCTATGATTGGGAAGGTTAATGTTATTAAAATTAATTGTATTCCAATATTCAACTACTTGCTACAATCTCTCCTTCTCTTATTTCAAGCAATTTGATAGCATAGCGAAGTCCTTCATTTGGAATGATAAGCATCCCAGATTACATTTCAATAAGTTACATAGGCTGATAGACAAAGGTGGGCTAGGCCTACCCAAGATTTTATTTGTATTATTATTATTATTATTATTATTCAGTCTCAGCCATTTGGCTTATTGGTCACTTCCATCTGCCCCTATTTTGTCATTGCAAAGCCTTTTTAACAAACTAACCAGAGATGTTAAGTTGCACCCCGTTATCTCGCATTTGCACTCGGTATGGACAAAAGTGTCCAGAGTGTTTAATTTGGACATTTATTTAAATGTTGCCTCGAGCATATGGCTGAACCCAAAATGATGTATTAATAAGTCCCACTTCTGCTGGTCAGAGTGAATTGTGAGGGGGGTTGCTACACTCAGTGACCTATATGAGATTGGAATGTTGAGATCCTTTGAAAATTTGGTTCAACATTTTGGGATTCCCAGATCTCAGTTTTTTTAGGTATTTACAGCTGCGCCAACTGCTTTGTACTATTTTTGGGAGTAGCATACACCCCCCTAAAGTGGCAGATATTCTGGGAGTGGTGATTACTGCTTTTGGAAAAGGTCATGAGGCACCAGTGTATTACGCCCTGCTAATTCAGGGTCTGGGAGATGGAGTTTTAACTTCTATAAAAAAGAAATTATGGGAGAAAGATTTAAACTTGGTATTGGAGGAGGGAGTGTATGCTACTCAAGATTTTACATTCTATTGGACCCCACTCTAGATTGTATATGGTTGGTCTTAAAGACACACCCACCTGCTGGCAATGTCAATCAGATGGAGACACAACCCATGTCTTTTGATGGTGTGTTAAGATCCAAGAATTTTCATTGAATGTTCAGAGATTTATTTGTGATGTATTGGGCACTCAAATTTAATTTTGCCCCTGACACTGTATTTTAGGCGATGGGGCAGTCATTAATATAGAGAATAAGCACATAAAATATTGGGTCCTAACCAGTATCATTATTGCCAGACAAATAGATTTAAGGGGATTGAAGTTGGCTGGAGCACCCCCATTTCAAGAGTGGTGCCCGGAGATGGGAAGGGTGGCGGCTTTTGAAGAAGGGTCATCTAGAAAACTGGGGAATTTGGATTGGTTTGTGGGAAAATGGAGTAAATATCTGGTATTTTTGGAGGGTTCTCGGGGAGGGGCAGCAGAGAGAGGTGTAGCAGTTAATGTGCGATTAATATTTTTTGGGGGGGTGTTAAGGATTGGTTCTGTTTGCATATAATTTGCTTTTCTTTGTTTAATACATGAATCAATAAAAACAAATGTAAATCACAAAAAATGTATGGGGTTATTGTTAAATACTTCCATCATTATATGTATATTTCAAACATCTTCTCTATTCCTTATAACCTAATAGGCTAATTGAGTGGAATTTAATCTATATTCATAGTATTGCTATTATGACATGCCTTCAATTAAAAATATGGGTGTCTTTATATGTATATATTCATAGGCCTGGACAGTATATAATTCATTGAATTAGTTTACCTTTCAGCTTAATCTCTTTGACTGGGATTCTGTTATTTGATTTGCCTCTTTGTCATTGTTTACTTATTCAATTATTCAACTAAATTGTGAAAATAAACAATTACAAAAAGTATTTGATTTTATATTTTACTTTAAATATGTAAAATTCTAGAAAAATGTATAGAAGTTTATCAATATATGTTACAATTTAAAAGTAAATGAACATATTATGGATCCTTTTCATGGAAAGTGCCAAATATCATCTTTAGGCCCATAGGAAAATGCAATTACAGAATGGGAGAGAGAAAACTAGGAGAAACAACAGCTGCTATGAATTGAGATTTCAGCTACTGAAAGTTGTGTGTTGAGTTTGAGTTATTTGACTCCAAGCCCACTCGTCTAACACCCGGACAGATCTGGATTGTTGAGGGAAAGCTGCCTGAGCACTGAGAGCTCACTGTCACAGCACATGACATCATGAAGGGACTTTGTGTCGACTGAACAAAAAAGGTAGAATAAAATGGTCGAGCAAATGTTTAGCACTTTTCCAATGAAAGCTATGACATGAAGAATTTTTTTAAACTCTTTTAAACTTTACACTAGTTCTGACAAAAGTATGTTTTCTAAAATTGAAAAAACAGAACAGCCCCTGCCCCCCCTAAAAAATGTACTGGGCACTCTTTTCCATTTAAGTAAAATAATAATAAAAAAAAAAGACGAATAAATATAAAGCACCATAAAAAAGTTGTTCATACAACTCGCTCACTATATTCCATGCCTTTCTCAAGTTATCACTTTGTGTGAAGAACAGACCAAAATGTAAGCCGTTATTTACTGAAAAATGTGTTGTTTTTTGGTAATTTTGGACCTCAACAGCCCCAGTCCCCTTTCACTTTCATTAGGAACAGTTCCCCAAAAAATAATAATTGTCTCATTCACTCAGTAATTTATTCAATATTGTATGACTTTATTTCTTCTGCAGAACACAAAGACATTTTTACAAATGTATGAAGTGAAATGAAGTGTAATCAAGCTTCAAAATTATTATTGTGCCTATGAGTCAGCAGATGTCAAGATTTTAAGTGAAAAAGGAATTATATTTTGGTCTGTTTCTCACCCAAAAGCAATCATATAGTTTCAGAAGAAATGGATTAAACTAGGGCTGTCATTATCGTTAATTTTGTAATCAAGTAATCTGACAATTATTCTGACGATCGAGTAATCTAAAAAATAATAACTCTGATTGCATAATGTTGTTGAGGTTGTTGACATGTTTGGCTAAAATGGCTTCATTAGCCTTAGTTTTGATTTTACTCAGCATTTGAATAATAAAGACAACAAAACAATTTTGCATACAATATCTAAAGCCAACAGACACCCAAAGCAGAACTTTAAAATCAAAATGTTAATAATTCCAGCTGACAGACACTGGCTGCTCCAGGTGTGCCCAACTTTTTTTTTTTTAATGCAAGATCTACTTTTTCATGAACTAGTTCAAAACAATTCAGATTTAGTATTCCTATATTAACTCTAATATGGGAAAACAGGCAATGGAAATAACATATTTGATCAATGTCTGCCATGTTTATTGAGGATGAGTTATATTCAAGGTTAAATTATTTTCTAGAGATATACAAGCCATTTTTTATCACTAACATGCAACACAGAATATCATATTAACAATATTCATTGTATTATATTAATACAATATTTACAATTACGGATTCATCGTGCCTATAGATGCTTTTTCGAACTATAGGTTATCAACAAAAATCTATTCTGATAAACCTCATCTGGTGAAATATATCTACAAAACTCTTCATCTGTAGAAGAGTAGAATTACCCGCCACTGCACATAAAACATCCGCATTTATCGGGGTGGTGGGTGCTAATTTCATACCCTGACTGCTTTGCTCAGAAGTTAGGCTATGTTTTAAAAATATACAAAAAAGGTACAAAAGCTCTTTATTATTCTAAAAATAAATAATTTTCATTGAACATGGATTGGATCTGTTGAACTCATGACAGGCCAAAACTTTAAAGAGAGACACAGAAAAATATTGACAAATAACTACATATCAAAGCATGATGATTATGTGAAAAAGATGATTTTGTACCTCTGTTACGTACTCGTACGTATTCAAAGTGTTGTAATATGGAAATGTGGGGGTGGTGGTTGTTGTTGTTGTTGTTGTGCTGCGTGTGTTTCAGGTGTTCGTTGGTTCAATCTACCATCTGTCAATCTTCATGAAGGACGATGACGTTCCGGTTCACCTTATCCAATCACATCTCACTACTTCATTCAAATACCCGTGATCACTTCCATGTCGACAGTTTTATTTTCTCACTTTGGCATACTTGTTTGACTCGCTGTCACTGACAGTCTGTGTGTCTATTGTTTGTTCAATCTATTCTTACATGGTGTTTAGTGTTCTGTCATTTTACTGTTCGTCCAGCTCAGTTAACACGGAGCGTGTAAGGCTGGGAAGGAGGGAGCAGGTTAGTAGGTCGCGCGATATACACTTTGCACCATTTAGGATGTTTTGAATGTTAGAAACACTAGTTTAGGAGAGTGCCCATCTTGTAAGTTTTGTTATAATATAGTTAGCGTAGATTTGGTTAGAGCGTCTTGACCTTGAAGACTTTTCTTTTCTACATTTTATGTTTGGTAATTAGTTTAGTTGAATTAACCTTTAGTTAGTTTGTTCTGTTTTATTGATTTGTTTGATTTGGCATCTCTCGTGCTCGCCTTCCCACCTTGGGTTTTTGTTTGTGTTTATTTTTGTTTATTGTTCTCATTTATTGTTTGTATATATTGTAAATATGATTTTCTTCACTCAATTATCATGGCAGAAAGGATTAATAAATCCTTTCGAGATGAGTTTGGAGATCGGTTTCTTTTCTTGCTCTGTCCTGCCCATTGAGATACACACATGCAATTATTAAAAGTGTTATTCCCTTATTCCCGAGACAAGATAAAAAAGGGACGTAACAACCTCTAAAACATTGACTACGTTTACATGGACACCAGAAAGCGGCTAACCATGCTTCCACTTGCACAGAAGAAATCTGATCAAAGCCGCTCACACCAATAGGGAACAGCTTGCTCCGTGCCTCTGTCAATCCCACAATCCACCTCGAAAGCGTGGCACTCGACTTCCATAGCAATTAATTGAAAACGCTCGCTCACAACAGACCAGTGGAAACAAGAGGTTATTGCGAGAAAACAGTGTTCTGGTTTACATGTACATGCATACTCTTTACTCCCGTATACATGTGACTCGATCAGTAAGCAGATTTCTCCACAGCAACGTCATTTTCACACGACACTTGTTTAAGTAACAAACTTGGGATCCGAGGAAGACTTTGCAATTTTATTCTGTTTCTTCGCTTTATTTCCAGATAATCCAGAGTTGTTGCCGTGTTTGTTTCCTTCACTTTCTATCGCAACCTGCAGCTGAATTGCGATGCAGTAGTGGGGTTTCCCTCTTACATAAAATTCCGGGATTCCCCCAATGTACCAGCACATACGGGCATACGATATTTTACATTGGTGTGTATAAATGGGTATAGTTCATAGTCTATGTGATTTCCCACAGTACTCCCAGAAATGCTGAATTCTTTCCACTTTGACTTTGTTGTTGGGCTCCATCCTATAAAGTTTGTTATCCAGGTCTTTTCCAGGCACGTGCACTCTCCAAACACCAATCAGAATGCCACTTGTGCATTTACATGACCACAATAAGCTGCGTTCCCTGAGAGAAACCCAGGTGTGTTAAACCGCTTTCTCTTAATCCCTTACACGGGGTAAGGAAATTACCGTTCTTGTTTACATGATATTTCAGAACACCGCTTTCTGCTAAAACCCTGGAATAAACAGTTTTCTTAAGAAGGGATGGGCATTATGGTAATTTTGTCTAATCGAGTACTCTGACTAATTATTATATTCTAGACTATATGTAACGGGACTGTAAGTCTCGCCTCGTAGGGGAATATTACTATGTTACCTTGGAAGACCTAGAAGTGACAGGATCTTAGTCCCCACCCCCGGTGCTTTGAGTCTCAGGATACACAGTTAGTGTGTATATGTTTTAGCTTACCTATTGTCTGATATAGTGCAGGAATAAGAAGTGTGGGCTTCAGGTTTTTTTTACGATGATGATATGTTTTAAGAATTGTTTAATTAAATGTCAACACGGTGGCTTCCTGAAGAATAAAAGGTGATGCAAAGTGATAACTCCAGCTCACGTTCCCACCCACCTAAACCTAATAGTGAAAGTGAGACGCCCCTACTCCAAGGTAAGTTCCAGAAATAATCTTCAGCTGTATTACTTTTAACAATTAATCATTTATTTTCTCTTTTTTTTAAGAAACTATTAATTCTTCTGAAAATAATTTTCACAGTTTACTGAAACAAAATAATAAAACTGAGAATAAAAGATTTTCTGAATTAGTCTTATAGACTTTATGAAACTTCAAGACATCAATTTTAAGCACTCTATAACACTCAGACGTATATTTTCTAAATTAATTCCAATGTATAGACATGAATTAAGTCACCGATAACACTGGATGGTACTTAACAAAATACTGAATAAAGTTGAAGACTCTTATAGTACAATTCAAACTAATCAATTCAATTAACTCGGATGACTCTTTCAGCTTCACATCAAATAGTTCAAATCACAGTTCAAGTGCTGTTCAAATAATCACTCCGTTCAGTTCCATCCAACTCCGTAAAATGTTCGTATAGATGTGTGTAAAGAACATTTGTACCCGACTGATTCCACGAAGACTCTCGATGCGTTGACTTGCGATGACTGATTATGTGAGCACTTGTAATGACTTGTAACAATGAAACATAACAAAACAAAACAAAACATCTGAGACAGGACAGTGAAGAGATGTCGTCTGGTTGGCAGGGTAACAAACACAAAAACACCAGAGAAGCTCAGCGCAGTTCGGGAAAACTCTGGATCAAAAATGGCGCGCCTCAGTCACAACACGCGCAAGGCCCACTTAAATAGGGTCGATCCACAAAAATATGATAAAGGCTTATTGAAAGCGATACTTGATCGTTGACTATTGTCAGACTCTTCTAAGTGCCAAAAAATACTTTGGGAAAAACACTCGTGCAAAACTAACTCTCCTTCTAGCGCACTTACAAGTGCACTGAAGCGATGCGCGGGAAAACAGCGTATCACTATGACACGGTTCACAGAAGACTACAAAAACGCAGTTTGATAAAAAACTAAAATTCCATATTACGACAGGAACAACAATGTTCTGAATGAAACTCACGGCTTCAGCAACTCTCTTTCATGCTCTCGGTCAGTCTCTTAACACCGTTCGCCGTCAAAAGCGTAATAAACTGAATTTCCGCTTTATCTACGTCTTCAGCATCACACGTTCACGTCAAAGTACACTTAACTCACGTATCTTAAACTGACTGTGTGCCTCCATCGTCCTTTACAACTTCAGCTGAGAAAATGTCGATCTCTCGCACAGCTATTACAGCGTTACTCTCTTCACGAGCACAGCGCGTCTGTCTTCTTCAAAGCCAAAGGTGCGACTGTCTTCTTCCTCTTCTCTTTCGCACACACCGTAGACAGCGCCACCCACTAAAATAAAAGTCCCTTGGTGAAAATATATCACCGTTACATATAGTCTATTCTATAGGCTGTTCTAAAATAGTATGTTACAAAATGTACAAAAGATTGCATAATCAAAATATAATGCATCATATTTTGTCATTATGTTAAGATTCACTGCCCAATTCTGAAAGAATGTGCACAACGCGCATCTGTCTGCTCTTCCTTCAGGTTACCATATTATTCTTAGTGCACACCAGTTTTTTAGTGACTGCCTGAACCATCTGTTTTCAAATAACAGGAGATGCCATAACCATTACGTTTTAATATGCGTGTTAAGTTGAAGTTCAGTTATGAAGACGTTGCTTTGTGTTCCATTTAACTGCGCTCTATCTATCTGTTTGAAACACTTGCCTGCTGTACACTGCCACATGCGCCTGGTGTGTATGTGTAAATGTGTGTGTCCCCAAATATTTGATCTAGTGAGGAAAGTCGTGATGCTCTGTATTGTTGTTGCTTCGATTAATGAAGCATTCCATTCAACTCAGAGAGTCTGCATTTTCACTTTTCAACTGAGGAAAGTGCAACAGAATGACATTTTATATCGGATATCTAACTTGGAAACTCGAGTGAAAATCTTAATTCATTTCATCGAGATACAGGTGTGTTATGTAACGCAGGGCAGGGAGGTTTAGTCAGTGACAACCATTTACTTTTATTAAATAATATTCATTAAGGAGTCAAAGTTATTACATTAAATGATAATAAAGTGTGTTTAGCAAACTTTTAGCATAGACAGGTGTTCAAAATCATGGTTAATTACACACACTTTTTTTTTTTGTTATTGTAACGATAGCATTGCAGCGTTGTATCGGTTTGTTGTCCATGAGAAGTCTCTGATAATCAATGTACCCCCTCAGTCACAACGTAATCAATCTCAAAATTAAAAATAAGCTCCCTCTTTGACAAGTTTGTGTTTAGTTGTCAGGTAAATGTCACTTGATTTCGAATTAATTGAAAAGTCACATCATGCGTGATCACTATTGATCATTGTTTTCATGATCGATCATTGCTGCCGCGTCCGAGTACCCAAGTTCTCGAGTACTTGTGCCCATCCTTATTCTTAAGTGCATGTAAATGTGGTAATTTTTGCAGTTCAAAATAACAGAACATTTTACATGTTTGTACTGTATATAATAGAACATCACAAATTCATATAATGCATTATATGTTGGGCAATTCCACGGAAATGTCAAACACATCATGGAAAAATAAAAATTTACCAAAAAGGAACAAAACACCCTTTTAAAGGGGTCATGACATGGGTTTTTTTTATTGTATTATTATGTTCCCTTAGGTGCAATTATAGTATTAATATATTTTTTTTTTTAAGAAAACCTTTTAAAATCTAGTGATTTATGACCTTTTCCCACCCTGTTTCTCATCCTCTGATTCAAACAGTCTGTTTTGGGGGCGTTTTCCATTTAAGACTTCAGTGTTAACGCCCACTGTTATGATTGGCTAACGTCAGTGCCTATGTATCAATTATTGACGCCCCCAGCCAGAACAATATGCAAGTAAACTAAGTAAAAACACTGCGATTATTCATAATGAATGAAATTGCGCTTTAAAAAGTAGTTTAAAGTTTAAAATAGATTACTTACAGTTTGCGTCGTCGTTGTTCCCAGAATAGTCGGCACGGACTTATCTTTGAGCAACAGTTTTCTGGCAAAGCCAGCATCATATTGAGATTTGTTCTCAAAACAGTCATCCTTAAAATGTACAGAACAAACACTTAAGTTAACACTGCCTTGACTGGGACGTCCGCAAAAAATAAACTACATCCATTTTTCCCTGACGTCTGGATCTTTCGGCAGCTTATTCAGAGGTTTTGTTTGACCACAGCCAGGAACAGCACATCTGTGTGGCATCGTAATTTTCCTGTGCACAAGTAGTCTCTGTCAGAGCTCGCTGTCCATCGACTGAACACTTGCGAGGCGCACGGCGATACGAAATGAGCGTAGTTGTCTTGCGCTTAAAGCGTAGTTATCTTGTGCTGGAGGCGGTCATATGCAAACGCTGGTACGTCACTTCTAACCGTCACGTCACTTCTAACCATGAATCCAGAACGAGCTGTATTTTGAGCTTGATTAAATAAATGATTCGTTTAGAATGGGGAGGACGTCTTAAAATATTAAACTTGCAGGACGTTTTAATGATACAAAGACCTCTTATATACCAAAAGATCAAGGCAAATTTGGTTTCTCATGTCATGACCCCTTTAAGTTCAATCGTGGTGTGACGGACAATGGATAATGCCGTAGACACCACTAGAGGACACTGCTTGCTCACACAATGCTGACTGAAGCAAAAATGAATGCACAAATTTTAAGTAATTGCATAGACCATATTGCAATTTCAATCTAACCTCAATCAATCCTGTAGCCTTAATGGATACCATACCGATGTCTAAGAAGTCAAAGTTGGATTTTGGATGGTTTTACCATGTATAGGTATGTGCAGCTTTCTCAAATGTCACATTTGTAATGATGGTTTTTCCTCATTATTGTGACAACGAGAATGATTATACATTAAATATTACATGTTCTCAGTAGGGATGTGCACGAGTAGTCGAATATTCGTTCTGCAATAAATATTAGAATAGTAAAAATACTGGCTTGTTGGCCATGGCAGGCATGGGTGTTGGCTAGTTGGACGTGGCAGGTGTGGGCTCGTTGGCCGTGGCAGGCGTGGGCATTGGCTCCTTGACCAAGGCCTGGGCATTGGCTCGTTGGCCGTGGCAGGCAGGAATGCTGATAAGCTGTGAGGAAGGGTCTTCGTGACCTTATGCATTGACACCAGTGGTGGAGAGTTCAACTTGGAGACAAGGGCCAAGAAAGTTTTCGAGTAGGGAGTGCGGCAAGGCTATAACATGACGTGGAACAGACTCAGACTTGACTAGGACATGACATGGAGCAGGCTCAGCAGTGGCTGTGACATGGTGTGGAGCAGACTCAGGCATGGCTGACTCAAAAACCGGGATCAGGATTGATTGAGGAGGATCAGCTGAAGTGAATGTCAACTCAACATATTCCTTCAATGCGTAATATCTGGTCGCCGGTAACTCCCTCCACTGGTGTGCAATGAGACCGATAGAGTACATGGACTTCAGGGTTGCATCGGAAAAGTCTGTGCACTTGGCAAGTACACAAAACAGTCACGGATATTCTGGTTCGTTTGGGTCAGTTGGATGAAGGGCACTGCTAGATCCATTTCGGTTCGGTCGGGTGTTCTGTAGCAATGAGGGAGGTCACGAGGGCAGGATCTAAGAGCAGCTATTTTAATACGAATAAAACTAAATACAAAACAGGATGAACACGGAAACAGGGCAAGGCAGGAAACCAGGAATCAAAAACAAAGAAAACAATAAAAACAAACAGGACTGAAACCGGAGCATGAACAAGGGAGAAACATTATCAACCGACAAAGGTGAACTGAAAAACAGGGCATTATGAGGGATGATTAGGTAAATGACACACAGGTGAAAACAATGGTGAACAGATAGAAGTGATCAGAGCAGGGGATTATGGGAAGTGTAGTTAGGGGGGAACAGATGACAGAGGCAAAACACAGGGCAGACAACAGAGAATCGTAACAATAATTATTGTACTTTTTTTTTATGGGTTAGGATATCATAACATATCTCATATCAACATATTATTGTTATCATTAGGTAACAGTAGTAACACAAATCTGAAAGCTGAAACAAACTTATAGCTCAACCTAGAACAGAATATTCACAGTGATACAAAGTAGTGCTGCAAAAAGTATTTTTTTCCCTATTGCAATGAATCAAAGGACAGGTAAAACAAAGAGAAAGACCTGAACTATAAATAGTGCTGAGGTAGACTGAAAACAAAAGGGTTGTAAGGCGACTATCGTGAGGGTTGGTCTAAGTGCAGTCAGCTTTAACTCGCGCCATGACAACACAACAGTCAGGTGCAGTTCATTATGACACACAGCATACAGCATTTCAGACTAAGTCAATATGAGGAACAGTATTAGGTGATTTACACATGAAAACAGCTTAAAGATTGACTATAGTCTGTGATCACAGGTCAAACTCTCTGACTAGTGTAAATGACCTGACCATAGTGTGACAGGACTGGTAAAAAAAAAGTTAATCAGTGGCAGAAATTTCTACAACGTAAGACACACACAAATGATCTTGAAAGTGTTTTTTCAGCTAGTTTTGCTTTGGGAACCTGATTTTACAATGGACATCAAGTGATGACCCAACACAGTTCACAAAGCATTACAAAAATCAAACAAGAACTTTTTTGTAGACCCCATAAAATCATACGTTTTGCAGCTTTTAATTCATGTCTGTTATCTTTGAGGTCATCTACGTGGAAATGTGCTCATGTAAGTTGACAAAATCAACCTTTACCAGATCTACACATTTAAAATGTACTGTCCTTCTCTTTCAGGAAAACTTTTTCAAAATTCTTGAAGACTCATTCTGCACTACACAGATTTGTCCTATTAAATGGGTTAGGGTCTATTTGCATTTTATTATTTGCATTCAGCATTGTTTTTTCTCTGCTGTCCATGACCCTATTACAACAGACCCATGGCCAATGTTTAGGTGGCAAATCAGCAGTTGAGAATTTTTTGACAGTCATTAACACGCTTTGTAAAGTTGTAAAGTATGGTTAATGATTTTGTTGCAAAGATTTACTCTTTCTTATAGACAACATGAAAGAAGAACAATTTGTCAAAGTGACATGTTTGCCAGAAGAAAGGCCACACACACACACACACACACACACACACACACACACACACACACACACACACACACACACACACACACACACACACACCATTGTGCTATTGAGAACAAATCATTTTCTCTAAGGTGGAACTGGGAAAGCTATATTCAGAATACCACACAGAGAAATACTTTCTTTCTGTACTATATTGCATGCACAATGTGCCAAGTATTTGAATTTTCTGTATGCATGGACTACTACATTTGCCAACATGTACAGTTCACTGTATGGCATGTAATGCAACATGCTAGACAACAACTTCTATTTCCAGTCTGATGAATGAATCAGAAGTAATATTAGTCACAGTTTTCAACATCTCTATTTTCACTAGATATCTGCCAAAAGTCACACAAAATTAAAACAATTTTTAAACAAACACACTCTTTTAATTCCAAGTTAATAACAGGGCTGTCACGATAATGAAATTTGGCTGAAGATTTATTGTAAAAAAAAAAAAAATTGACAATTAATTGTCTGTTTTAGGGTCATGATGATTAATTGTCTCATATATATAAATTCCCATATTTCATAAGGTGCATGTGTGCTTCATACCCCTTAAGAGGTCATTTCTACATATTTAACTTCAAATATGTAAATCAAATATTAAAATAGGGATATATGGTTTCCTTTAAAGGCTTTAAAAAAGTATTAATGATGTAAAAAATAATGTTTTAAATATCAAAATATTTCTAAATAGTTCAAAAGTGGTTCTCTTTTTGGTCAATTTTACATTTACACTGTTGTTTTTGTACCTCAAATATCTTATTTTTTATTAGATTATAATCTATCATATTACAGCAGATTATGCAATAGCAAAATATGTCTGTCCTAATTTCTTCACTTTAAAATATTATTTTAATGCTCTTTGATTAAACCCTCAAGCCCTTATTTCTCATAATGCAAAACTTTGGGAATTTGTTTCATAATTTTATCCCTCCACAGAAATAGAGTACGCGCGACCAGAAAATGTCCATTACATGATCGTTTAAAGTGAAGCCGGAGTGCTTTGCGTTCACTTTCAAAGTTTATAGTTATATAACTATTCAACAACTAAACTTTTTGTCGACAATTTTTTATTGTCGACGTTGTCGATAATGTCAACTAATCGTTTCAGCCCTACGGATAACTAAGGTGGTGGGAAAGGCTGATAACCGATTAATCAGCCGATAGTTGGCGGAGTGGTGGTGGCGGCGTAGTAGTAGTGGTCTAAAGCACATAACTGGTAATCAGAAGGTTGCTGGTTCGATCCCCAGAGCCACCACCATTGTGTCCTTGAGCAAGGCACTTAACTCCAGGTTGCTCCGGGGGGATTGTCCCTGTAATAAGTGCACTGTAAGTTGCTTTGTATAAAAGCGTCTGCCAAATGCATAAATGTAAATGTAAAATGTAAATAACATGGGACTTTTAAGTATAAACAAGCTG
The DNA here is from genome assembly GCF_025860055.1 of Xyrauchen texanus. Lineage (NCBI taxonomy): Eukaryota > Metazoa > Chordata > Actinopteri > Cypriniformes > Catostomidae > Xyrauchen > Xyrauchen texanus. The sequence goes on from NC_068305.1 coordinate 4,280,036, forward strand.
AAATTACAAAATAATGAAAAAACTATCTGCAAATATCATCATAGATTTTTGCAGATAACGATAGTTCTAAAAAGCAACTATCGGCACAGATTAATCGGTAAAACCGATATATTGGTCTACCTCTAATTTGAAGGTACAGTACATTAAAATAGGAGGACGCTCAAGACTACATGGAAAATAAGCGGAGGCGCACTGAGAATGCCTTACCATTTAATCACCAACTTTCCTTCACATAGGTCCATTCACCATGAGGGTGCCAGATCCCCCTTTATTTTGGACACTATTTCCCAATGGACACTTTATTCCACTTTTTGAAAATTTTATGTTTAATATTATTTACAATAAATGCCTCTCCACAGCCTGACACCACACCCACTATGTCTGTCTCTTGCACAACCCATCACAGTTATCAATGACTTCATGCCTCATTCTATGAGTAGAATTCACAGGAGAAACTCAGTCAAACTCATTCAAAACAGCAGCGGGAGGTGCTACATACGTTAACACGATTTTAATAGAATGTCATTATTCAAATGTGGACCATGTTGTTCGGTGACTGGATGATTTCAGGATGCCTGGAACTAACAGAAATGGAAGTATTTAGATCTCCGAAAAAGCAACCACAAACAGACGCATGAATCGCTGAAAAGACGAGGTGGCTGGTTATGTGCAATACTAACACCTGTAGCACACATCTTATCTCTGGTAGGTGAACAAAATGTATGCCAACTAATTACAAGTTTTAAAGGTAGACAATAGATCACTCCCATTATAATGAATGAAGTTGCGCCAGTCATTTTCATTTAGCCATTTAGCTGATGCTTTTATGCAAAATTAAGAATGCTGTGTAACTGCTGTCCTACAAACACGTTTGTGGTCCAAACTTTAAAAATGCATTCAAAGCAACAGAGGTGAGTCAACATTCCCTGGCAGCCACACCTGTAGGTGTGTCATTGTGGAAAGGTTGTTTCACCCACACCCCACACACATATATGTCCCTTATATTTCTCTCATTATAATGGACAGACACAGGGCAGGATATCTTAACTGATTTCTTTAAATTGTGGTCAAATGCTCTTTATCTGACCATCAGCCCTTGATTGGACGGGTCACATATAAATGCCCTTTGCACTTGCAACTTTTACAACTTCTTGTGACCCAGCATGAGCAACTCACTGTTAAGACAACTAACTAGTGCAGGAGTGGGGAACGTCAGGCCTCAGGGCAGTATAAGTCCCGAGAGACCATTTTACCCAGCCCGCGAGGCAATTTGATAAACCATTTGAAAAGCAAAAAATGGCTTTGATTCAATTAACCTCAGGGCCAGTAAAGCCTTCTCTGCTGGACTAACATGCCAAATAAATATATATTTTTCATCCTTTTCATCCATGAAATTTTAATCACTTTCCACTCTTAATTAATCTACAAACAAATAGAGAAAAATGTAAAGTTTATCCAGTCAGAATTTATTCCTATGCTTACAAGTGAAGTGTGACAACTGTTTCACAAATTGCATGCCCGAAGCAGCGCATGAGTTTGAGCTCCACCCTGTCAGGCCTTCAGAATTTCTTCAGAATCCCTCAACAGTGCAAATGAATGAGCAACTAAAGTCAGTTTGTCAGATTCATCAGCCAATCAGATTGATTTATTTGTTCTTGGTGGGTATGATCTTTAGGATATGTCAAGGCTGATTTTCACTTCAAATAAATTGGTAAGAGCTTTTTGTATTGTTACAGCATCATCAGGAGTTTTCTAAGTGTAAATTAGGCTGCTTGAGCATTCAGTGTTAGATAAAGTTTTGAAAAGTAGTGCTGTGTTCCATTCAACTCGGAACGTCGGATTTTACAACTTCCTACTTGGGAAAAGTGCAATGGAATGCATCTTGAAGTCAGAATTACATCTTGTAGGCTCATGCAGAAATTCACAACACCGATTTTGCCGAGATGCAGGGGCATGAGGTCACACAAACATGTGGAAACACAGGGAAATGTACAAAGTAATAAAGTGAATGTTTATCATGTAATATTGAAAATTATTTTCCACATTACATGATATTAAAGCTGTTTAATAAACGCCTGCAGAAACAGGTGTATAAAACATTATAATCTCTTTTGATAATCGTACACCTGAAGCTCAAATGCAAGCGCTGCAGCATTGTTTAACAGTTGGGTTGATAGGACACATCTCTAATGAGGGTCAAACCCCTGCTAAGCTAACAGTAGCATTGCAGTTTTGTTTCCTTAAACGTCATTCCCAATATCGGGGAATGGAATGCAATTATGGTCGGAGATATCAAGTAGGAATATCCCACATCCAACTTGAATGGAACGCAGCATGACTGTGTACCCTGACGAAATGAAATGTATTGCAAGCAACATTTAAATCGCAAATATTATTATTTCAAGGTATTATAGACCTCCTTGGTAGATTCATACGAAAAATTATGATTTTTGAATGTCAGTTCGGGAGATGTTCATTTCACAGAACAGTCTTGCTGCAGTTAAAATTTGGCTTGCTTGAGCATTAATTGTTGTTTCAAGTTCTGGCTTTCGTGCGTGGACGCCTTTTTCAAAAGTAAATTGGTATTATTAGTTAGCTGCATGTATGATGCCCAAAGGCATAGGGTGTCTTATTCATTGTGAAAGTGTTTTCTTAATGGTATGAATCACACTGAAGGCCTAGACTTTTAATGCACGGCCCACCACTGAACAACACAAAATATTGTATAATAGACAGACCTTTTAGTGGTTTTGGTATGTGAGCACGTAACAGAATGCGTACATTAATTTCAATTCACAATCAGTAATTGCAAGCAATTGTATGGCCCGCAAATAATTTCCTAAATACTCAAATGGCCCTTAAATGGAAAAAAGGTTCACCACCCTTGAACTAGTGCATACATATATTTGAGTTTTTAAGATAACTCCAGAATAGATTAGAATTTATTATGAAACTGAAAGTTTTACATGGGTTTACAATTTAAATATCTCACACAAGCAAAGCAGCAACATTTGCAAGGTAAATGAGGTTTAGGTGAACAAAAATATATGAATACAGATGCATTTCCAATAAGGACCCAATAAAGGGATTGAAATGAAGGCACAGACCAGAAAAGATGCACTGAGATGCCCTGACATGCACAGCCCTGCGCATCCATTATTACGAGCAGTGTGAGAATGAATGCTGGTGTTATGGATCAACTGGGGATCATGATAACTGGGGATGTGCATGTGAATGTGAATAATTTTACTTGCCTTTTCAGCAAATTCGTTCGATGTGAATCGTCAATGAATAAAGAAAAGACATTTTGCACATAACATTTTTTTTTTGGTATCATTATTAAACAGAGTTGTTTCATCGATGTCTGTTCTAATGAATTTGACACAGTTTAAGAGAGATTTTAATGGTTTTCCAGGGCAACATCTGGTTTCCGGTGTTGACGTGGGACATTGGTTTGAATGGGAATTGGCGACTAAACGTGTCAAGATCATTAAATCGCAAGTGGAATTCTTTTATTAACAACACCATAGCATCATATAGGCTGAAATCTGTCAAAAATATAGTGTCTTTTTTCTTTTCTTTATAATGAGTAATGGCTTAATTAACCATGATAAATTTAGTAACTTTCTGGTACCAAAAACAAAGTGATCCCCTAATTAGAGCTAGGATGTTGGTTCAGTGTTAAGTCATGCTGATACATCACTCAGCAACCTGGGTTCAAATCCTCATTCATTAAATGCAAATGTATCTTTGCTTCAGGTTATGATATAATTTTTTAGGCCTATTGAAAACTATTTAGTAAAACACAGACATAATTTATTAAATTGTTTTAAACAAATCTATCTAAACGTTAACCCGAATCTGACAGCCAGCAATCACAGTATAACCTACTGAATGTTCTAAGGATGTTTGAATTACTGAGAAGAAAATAATGAACTACGCTGTCAATAGTTTACAGGTTTTTTGGTAATTGTAAACAATCTATTTACGATAAAATCTTAAGATTTTGCCAAACAAATGAAATAATTTTTTCTGAAGAAGTTTCTCATGCTTTCTCAGAGTATTTTTTATTATTGGTCAGTTTGGCCTCTGGTCATGCTCTCCAGTCTCCACACAAAAACAAAATTGCACTTCTGAAAGATCATCTTTTGGCAGTGTCATGGGCAATCATAAACATGACATTGTCATGCACAGAACCTTTGAAAAGTAAATGATATTATTATATCAGTTAAATTAAACTGACAGATGATTACAGGGGAATTTAACCCGGGTATACTTCTATGGTTACTATCACAATACCACCAGACCTTACTGGCTTTTCTATTGTTCTCATCATTTTATAAGTTTAAGAAAATTATTTATTATTATTATTATTATTTAAGAAATGGAAGTAATTTAAGAGTATATGCCTATTATTGACACATTTCAGCCTATGATGCTTTAGTGTTGTATATAAAAGACACCAACGTCCCACGTTAACATGGGTCACCTGATGTTACTCTGTTGAAACCCTTAAAATCGCCCTTAAAATTGTGTCACATTTATTGGAACAGACATCGATCAAACAAAGCGGGTTAATAATGACATTTTTTTACAATGTGCAAAACGTATTTTCTTTACTCAATGACAATTCACATTGAACGAATCTGCTGAAAAGGCAACTGAATTTATTGACGTGCACGCGCACATCCCCAGTTAAACACCGGCATCAGTCATACAATCATATAATCATAATAAAAACACATGAACGCAAACAGAACACAACATTTAAGGAACACACTCAGGCTTGAAATGGTTCCCTGCGTGTTCTACTATTTTCAACGGCAAAACCAAAAATTAGCCCAGAGTCCACCTGGTTCGGCTGACCCAAACACACTCGTCCAGCACTAACGTTTAAGCCTTCGTCGTGTATGTATGGATGAAACTCACCTCCGCTGCACTGTCGGTCCGTACTGTCAGTCGGGGTTATCGCTGTGAACCGAGTTCCGATGTCCCGGATGTTGATCAGTTTTCGCCTCCCGGGATGAAGTCCACCACGCTCCATTGTGACGCCATCGCCAGCCTCCGATTGCTACGTCACAGTGTGGTTTTCATCCCGAGTCACCTTTGCTACATACGTAAAGAAAATAAATTAATTCATTACAATGCTATTACCTTATTGATCGTACTGCACTTCGAGCTAATCTTAACTTGATTAATTGTATTATAAATTTGATTGTTTTAATGTAATGTCGTGTTTGTCGAAAAGTGGCAAATAAATCAAAATAAATGAATAGAAGACAGCGCACTCTAGTGTATGCAGAAATACAGTAGTACATGCAGATGTGGCGTCACTTCCATCAAAACAACAATTTTACAGCATTAGTTAGTGTGCATGGTAACCAAGCAGACAACAAGTACGCCACGTTCTTTCTTGCAAGTCAGTCCACTGTCGGCCATCTTTGGAACCCTCACGGGAGGATATTTCCAGTCATGACAGTACAGCACATATCTACTTGAATGGGGGAACACCGAAATCTCAAGAAGAGTTGGCCGAACTTTAGTTAAAATTACATGTTTAAAATCAGAAGTAAAATCAGACAACACTGGTATAATAAATTGTGCTCCTTTGCTTCAGATCACGCTGATCTGAACGCAATTTTAACGGCTTGTTTTGCTTATGCGCAAGCGCATTCTCGAGTTGATTGACAGGCAATGTCTGCATCTAAAAGGTGACTAGCTCTTTGGGCAGGACCTCTTTTCTACATCCGAAACAAATAGTAATCACAAATAGTAATCTCATTCTCACTCTCACACGCACGCGCACGCGCGCACACACACACACACACACACACACACTCACCTAAAGGATTATTAGGAACACCTGTTCAATTTCTCATTAATGCAATTATCTAATCAACCAATCACATGGCAGTTGCTTCAATGCATTTAGGGGTGTGGTCCTGGTCAAGACAATCTCCTGAACTCCGAACTGAATGTCAGAATGGGAAAGAAAGGTGATTTAAGCAATTTTGAGCGCGGCATGGTTGTTGGTGCCAGACGGGCCGGTCTGAGTATTTCAATCTGCTCAGTTACTGGGATTTTCACGCACAACCATTTCTAGGGTTTACAAAGAATGGTGTGAAAAGGTAAAAACATCCAGTATGCGGCAGTCCTGTGGGCGAAAATGCCTTGTTGATGCTAGAGGTCAGAGGAGAATGGGCCAACTGATTCAAGCTGATAGAAGAGCAACTTTGCCTGAAATAACCACTCGTTACAACCGAGGTATGCAGCAAAGCATTTGTGAAGGCACAACACGTACAACCTTGAGGCGGATGGGCTACAACAGCAGAAGACCCCACCGGGTACCACTCATCTCCACTACAAATAGGAAAAAGAGGCTACAATTTGCAAGAGCTCACCAAAATTGGACAGCTGAAGACTGGAAAAATGTTGCCTGGTCTGATGAGTCTCGATCTCTGTTGAGACATTCAGATGGTAGAATCAGAATTTGGTGTAAACAGAATGAGAACATGGATCCATCGTGCCTTGTTCCATTGTGCAGGCTGGTGGTGGTGGTGTAATGTGTGGGGGATGTTTTCTTGGCACACTTTAGGTCCCTTAGTGCCAATTTGGCATCGTCACGGCCTACCTGAGCATTGTTTCTGACCATGTCCATCCCTTTATGGCCACCATGAACCCATCCTCTGATGGCTACTTCCAGCAGGATAATGCACCATGTCACAAAGCTTGAATCATCTCAAATTGGTTTCTTGAACATGACAATGAGTTCACTGTACTAAAATGGCCCCCACAGTCACCAGATCTCAACCCAATAGAGCATCTTTGGGATGTGGTGGAACGGGAGCTTCGTGCCCTGGATGTGCATCCCACAAATCTCCATCAACTGCAAGATGCTATCCTATCAATATTGGCCAACATTTCTAAAGAATGCTTTCAGCACCTTGTTGAATCAATGCCACGCAGAATTAAGGCAGTTCTGAAGGCGAAAGGGGGTCAAACACAGTATTAGTATGGTGTTCCTAATAATCCTTTAGGTGAGTGTATATATGTTATTTTGCCCGACTCTGCAAAGTAATCTTTGAGAGCACGAATGAGAGATACTGTATGAGACTTGTGATGTGTGAAGAAAAGGTGAATATCACTTGTGAACAGACAATTTTTATTATGCATCATTTCCAATTTTGTCAAATTATTGTAAAAGTGTGAAAATATAATTTAATTTAATTTTGGCCTATTTACCACAATACATAATTTGAGACGTGTCTAATATGATATTGTGATGAAATGTTCATCACTTTTATAATAAATAAATAAAATAATACAAAAATCACCAAATTCTTCTGTGATGCATGTATATACTGTGTGGGAAACTATGAGAATGTGAAAAGTGTGCTTTTAAATTCTCTCATTATATTTTTCACCCAAAGCCAACTGTGTCACTTCAGAAGACTTGGATTAAACCACTGGAGTCTTGTAGATTACCTTTATGCGACATTATCTTTTACGAGCTTCAAAGGCCTCTTCCATGAGCACTTGACACACTGCCTTTAGTGCACTGTCTTTTTCTTATATACATATATTTAAAAAAAAACTCTCTCATCCTCCTTGCAAGGGGTACTTCTCTAAACAATTTTGAAACTTGTATTACAGCACTTGTGTTACTACTGCCTCCCTAGGATGATTAGCTTCTATTGTTGTCCTCATTTGTAAGTTGCTTTGGATAAAACAAGCGTCAGCTAAACAAATAAATATAAATGTAAATTCAATTCACTTGTATTGTATGGACATGCATAAAAGTGACTCCGGTGGTTAAATAATTGTTTTCCGACACAATATAATAAGTGTGGGTGAGAAACAGATCAATATTTAATTGTCATAAATACTCCTCCCTGCCCATTAGGGGGTGATATGCAAGAAGGATGTGAATCACCAAAAACAGAAGAGGGGAATTTATAGCAAAAATAAATAAATAAATGACTTAAATATTGATCTGTTTCTCATCCACACCTATCTAATCGCTTCAGAAAATATGGATTTAATCACCAGAGTCATCTGGACTACTTTAATTATGCCCTTTTAGAGCTTCAACATTTTGCCACCCTTTCACTTACATTGTATGGACCTAAATTGTCTTCACTATGTATCTGTATCCCAATAATGCTGCCATTTTTGATGCATTCGCTTTTTAATATTGATTTTAGCTCTAATCTGCTATCTGTTTTTAACATGTCAGATGCATTATTTTTCATAGCTTGCTTCGCCAGTCTGTCTGCTTTCTCATTCCACACCAACATGAGCTGGAACCCACAGAAAACGTATGTGAACCCTTTGGATTTAGCTGTTTTTCTGCATTAATTGGTCATAAAATGTGATTTCATCTTCATCAAAGTATAGACAAACACAATGTGCTTAAGCTAACACAAAATTAACTATATTATTTCATGTCTTTATTGAACACATCCCATTGAACATTCACCGTGCTGTAGAAAAAGTATGTGAACCCTTGGATTGAATAACTGGCTGATCCTCCTTTGGCAGCAGTAACCTCAATCAAGTGTTTCCGGTTGCTGCGGTTTAGACCTGCACGTTCAGAATTAATTTGGGACCATTCTTCCTTACAGAACAGCTTTAGTTTAGCCATATTCTTAGGATGTCTGGTGTGAACGGCTCTCTTGAGGTCATTCCACAACATCTCCAATGGTTTAAGATCTGGGCTCTGACTGGGCCACTCCAAAAGGTGGATTTTTTTTAAGCCATTCTATAGTGGATTTACCTCTATGTTTAGGGTCATTGTCCTGCTGCATCATCCAACTTCTACTGAGCTTCAGCTGGCACACAGCCACCCTGACACTATTCTCTAGGACAGGGGTCTGCAACCTTTTTGACATGGAGTGACATTTTTTATTTTCATGGTCATGGACTTTGGCTACTGTGCTCAACCCTATGCCATATCTTGATAAACTTGGGAAATAATTTCCCCCCTTAATGATGGCAAGCGGTCCAGGCTCTGAAGCAGCCCCAAATCGTGATGCTTCCTCCACCTTACAAACAATTTAACCTTAGTTTCATCAGTCCACAAAACATTTTCCCAGTAGCGTTGTGGAGTACCAAGGTGGTCTTAAGCAAACATCAGGTACGCAGGAATGATTTTGTTGGAAAGCAGCGGCTTCCTTCATGGAGTCCTACCATGTACACCATGCCTTTTAAATATTTTCCATATAGTAGACTCATGAAAAGAGATGTTAACCAATTCCAAGGATTCCTTCAAATCTTAAGGCATGGTCAAACATACCATTGCTCAGTCATCTCAATGGGAATCCGTGCGAACGTGAATTTTGCACGATGGACTTCCTGTGTGGAAAATTTCCTTGCGCTGATTTCGCCTGGAGTTCAAGTTTGGTGAATTTTGACAGGCGAAATATCCGCATTGACCAATAAGATGTGCTTGGTTTGGCAGTGACCTCTGTGTGGGTGGTGCTTCATAAACAGCTACTGAATATTCACAATGGACATATCATTTTAGTGGTGGGTTTTAATTGAACTCTTTATACTGAGTCTCAGTGAGTATAAAGTGCATTAAAAAAGGCTGTTTGACAAATGTTTTTGTTGGTTTCACACATGCTCAATGTCCACCTGTGGAATTTCACCTTGAGATTTTGACCTTTAAGCTGTCACGCTTGGGTTCTTTTTACCTCATTGAGCATTCTGCAGTGTGCCCTTGGAGTCTTCTTGGCTGGAATGCCACTTCTAGGGAGAGTAGCCACAGTACTAAATCTCCATTTATAGACAATTTGTTTAACTGTGGACAGATGAATATCTAAGCTCATTGAGATAACTTTGTAACCCTTTCCAGCTTTATGCAAAGCAGCAATTCTTGATTGTAGGTCTTCAGAGATCTCTTTATTGCTAGTCATGGCCCAAGTTAGCAGATGCTTCTCGTGAATAGCAAACTCAAAATATCTGAGTGCTTTTTATAAATCAAAGTAGCTCTAATCCACACCTGTGGATTTCAATAACTGAATGCCAGGTTTGCCAACTCCTCTGACTCGAATGAGCTTCTGTTGACATCATTAGCCCAGGGATTCACATTCTTTTTCCAACCTACACTGTGAAGGCTTGAATGATGTATTCAATATGTACAAGAACAATGCAATAATTAAGTGTGTTGTTAGTTAAATAAGATTGTGTTTGTTCATTATAAATAACATTGATTTTAAGAAATTTAAACAAATGCAGGTTATTCCAAGGGATTCACATATTTTTCTAGCCACTGTATGTTTGTTTAGCTGCTGCCATATATCAAAGTTTTTCTGGTTTTTCTTGTGTCAGACTGTTGAGATCGGATCTAGAATCTGTAGATGACTAGAATCTGAATGCATGTATTAATCTCACATCATTTATCCTTTGCAAGTTCTCCTATATGTAATTTAGATTCCACTAGTGTCACCAAACAGAACAGAAAATTTTTTTGTTTTCAAACCAGTTTCTCAAAGACTGTCAAACAGACAGCCTCACCCCAAACTTGCATCATTGGTCAAGTCAGTGTTTACAGTTTGAGACATCCATCTCTGAATGGTTTACTTATAGTTGACTTGGCATATTAGGCTTGGATTAGAGAAAACATTATAACCTCAATTACATAATGTAAATATCATATTCATAAAAACAAAGCAAAGCCTTATTTTTGACACTTCAAATGCTTGTATTGGAAGGCAAATGTGCACTTTTTAAACGGCAAATAGTTGAATGAAAAATGAATTTGATGTAGTTGTGGTCACAAATTTGCTTGGATACTGAATATACAAAAAATGTCAATTGCTTCCAAACGGAACATTGTACAGTGCATTTACCCCTCCTAGTACATAAGAGAACACAACATAGAGATCAACACTGTTGTAATGGGTGCAAGTTGCAAAAGTAATATGTGACTACTTAATACTCAAAAGGTAGCAAATAAATGAGTCAAAAGTAAAAAAAAAAAAGAAAAAGAAAAAAAAAAAAAAGCCTGTCTTATGTAAACATTTTATTTCATACAAATAATAATAATTAAAAAAAAAAACTACATTTTTTTATACTTATGTCTTTGAAACAGAAACGCATTCATAAGAAATGACGTAGGAGCAGCGAACAATCACTCAAGGCCCCTTATTGGCTCGTAGTGTTTCTATGAGTCATGTGATGAAGTGCAGCTGCGTGGGTGGAGCTCAAGATCTGATTGGAGAGATGAGGTCAGCTGACTCTAAGGTGTCCTCACAAGGACTGTGGCAGGCATCCGTTTGTTCAGCATTCTCCACATTGAGCTCCTGCTGAGTTTGAATCTTTAGAATGAGCTCTTTGATCTCCTCTCGTTTTGTTCTCATCCGTTGTTGTGGAAACCAGTCTGTCAAATTCATCGGCAAATGAAAGCTTGGAAGAGGATTCTGAAAAAAACAAAATTAAGTAAAATTAATTATAACAAAAATATTAAAAGCATAACTTCTTACACAACAATGAAATAAAGTTTAAACATAGTTTTTTCAGACTACATACCCAAAACAAGCTGCAAACTCTTTCTGAACGAAACTGAACAGGTTTATATGCACATTCTCACATGATTATGCTTAATAAGCCGACAACGTGTTTGGTCATGTAAATGCATTTAATGGCTTTCTTTTACCAGGGTAAGGACAAAAAGCGTAAGAATAAACCGATCGACACGGTTAACGCCCATTATGCTGATTTCCAATTACATGGAAACACCTTAAAAGGTGCTGTAAGGGATTTTTTCATGGATTTAATGCAAAAAAATGTCTGTCTACCTAAAAGATATTAATGAAAGTGTCCTGAGATATCTCACCAGTCTCCATGATGGCTTTAGACTAAACAGTAAACAAAAATGTGTACACGGGCCAAGGTCTCTGATGCTTTTTTCTGCCTGACAATCATATTGTGAGTTCTCATAGTGATGTAACTGAAGTGGATCATTGAGGCTTAATGCCATTTTCAGATTTATAACGTTTGTCAGTTGAGGGCGCTATTGTGATACTGTTGTATTTGACAGCCATGGGAACACAATGCTGCTCTCCTGCTCGGTTTCGGTCTCAATGTTATCTTTGGAGGGTGGGGGTTTTTAAAGAGAATTGAAGTGCATGTAATCGGTTATTAACAGTAGCGCCATCTTTGAATTGTAATTTGTTTTTCTCCACAATTTGGCATGCCCAATTCCCAATGCGCTCTAGGTCCTTGTGGTGGCATAGTGACTTGCCTCAATTTGGGTGGCTGAGGATGAATCTAAGTTGCCTCCGCATCTGAGACTATCAATCCATGCATCTTATCACATGGCTTGTTGAGAGCATTACCGTGGAGACATAGCACGTGTGGAGGCTTCACGCTATTCCCTGCGGTGTCCATGCACAACTCACCATGTGCCCAACCGAGAGCGAGAACCACATTATAGTTACCCCAACGTGACTCTACTAACCCTAGAAACCGGGACAATTGGTTGCTTAGGAACCCTGACTGAAGTCAATCGGCACACCCTTGATTCGGACTTGCGACTACAGTTGCGATTATCAGCGTCATTACTTGCTGAGCTACCCAGTCCCCCCCCGCCATCTGTGATTTTAATGGTAATGAAAACAAGGCTGTGAGGGATAGACTTACCATCTCTTCAATGGCACACACAGTGTAAAGCTCCTACTGTATATCCAATCTGATTTTCCACAACCCATTTTGTCTGGAGTTTTTTTGTTGGAAAGATTTTTTTTAAATGTTGTTCGCGAAACAATCCAAAAACTATTTAAACTGCAGTATAGCCCATTGAAGCGACTGTGCACGTCTATCCCTCACAGCCTCGTGAAAATAAAAAAATAGTGCTGCTGTGAATAAGGTCTATTGATATCAGCTGGTATGTGTGCGCGCTATGGTGGTGGTTGTTGTTGTTGTGAAGGAACTGGTGTTAATAGGCCCAGCATCACAGCCCCCTCACCTGAAAGAAACTCTCCACATACTGCAGCACATAAACTCCACAGTCACTGAAGTTATCCTGCTGTGGCACACGAGGACTCGAGCCCTTCATCACGTCTTTACCAAAACTCCTCTGAGAGCCTTTCTTTACTTCCCACTCCACCTCCAGATACCTGCACAAACACATCATTTTTATTTGTATATTTATTTTCACAATACACACAGTTTCAAAGTAGCTTTACAGAAGGTCATGGCTTAATGTCTCAATGTCACATGTGAATAGTTTATAAAAAATCATGCCTTAATGCAGGGGTTTCGAACCTGCAGCCCACAGGCAAAGGATGGGCATCAGTAACTGTTATAAATATTAATATTAAAATAAATAAATTATAAAGTTATAACAACAAGTGTGACATGTACAAGAAATTCATATTTTGTTTTATTCACAAACATTACCAAGAACAGTATCAAAATAAGCTAACTTCAACAAACTTTGCCTTTCTTTTTGAAAATAAAAAAGATCAATATGCATGAAAAAAAAAAATGATGAATAAATAAATATTTATTCATATTCGGTTAACTGCGAGGGTTCACGTCTGGTTATTTGTCATGAGTTGGTGGTACTAGGGAGTAAAGAACGTTTATTACAACAGGTAAGCATCAAACACTACTCAAAATAGCGTATAGTATAACGTCAGAATAATGTCCAGGGTGAGCTATGAGCCTAATTAGCACAAAACATTGAGCTTTAATTTTGTTCGACAGATTTTTATCAATAAATCAAACTGTCACTTCCTATAAAATACCTACAAACACTCCCAAATCAACTAACTTACACAAATACTTGCACCATAGCCTGAAACACTTACAAACACGCATACAGAATTATCTGCACCAATACACAAATGAGAAATGGCTCATCTTAAAAGGACAGTTCTGTCATCATTAATTCACCCAATGTTGTTCTAAACCTTTATGACTTTTTTCCTCTTAATTATTTACAGTAACAGATTAAGTAAAAGTTTCTGTTCATGTTTTCAGATAAGATTTTCTTCTTTTTTCCTTTTTTTGCCGAAACCGGATTTTCAACCAAATCTTTCCTGTGCATCCCTAGTATATACAACTACAACTTGCTTTATTCCAATTCTTCTGAAGTCATACAGTAGCTTTGTGTAAGAAACAGATCCAAATTTATATCATTACTCACTGTGAATCTTCCCCTCTATCTCAGTACCATTAAATGTCATTGGTTGTTGCGTGTCTCATAAAAAATGTCATTTAAAATTGCATTTGTTTTTGTTGTGTATTTTGGAGTGGGAGTGTCTTTTGTTCATGTGTGCTTTTCCTTGTTTCTAGGTGTGTTCAACCTCATGCAGCGCTGCACAGACAGATAGGCGCCTGACTTGAAACAGTGTGTGTCTATTAGAAATCGACTTTAGTCTGACGTTGGTGTAGGTTCAGTAAAAATAAAGCAAGTTGCACACGATGGAAACCACAAAGCATCCGGTTTTGACTGCTCTCTTTTCAACTCCTCCCCCGACTGCAACTGGCCCTTTTCTCTCTTGTTTTTGCACTCTAATCAGTAGCAGGTGTGACAAGCTGAAATGTTACTCTCTGCTGATGGTTGTACTTTTGTATAGAAGTTGCTAATCGATGATAGCTGAATTGTGTCCTTTTTCAACTACTAAATTTGAAGCATTTGAAAGGAAGTGGGTGCAGTTTTATTGTGCATCTGGGGCCGGTTGCACCAGCTATACGTACATTACAACTTAGCCTAGTTTGGTGTAATTGGGCACCAAGTCACAATTTATGCACTACTAAATATTTGAGAGATGCACCATTAAACTTTAGGATATAACCATAAGTATAAACTAAATTTTTACGGAAGTCTCCGACCAGGTGTCACGGTTTGAATAAAAAGCAGACTAATATTTTATGACATCAATGAGCTCATGTTTTGGTTGACAGGCTTCAATCCTTTCGACATATATATGACGGTGTTAGCATTTACACTCATTTACGGGAGAAAATATTATGTAAAAAACGTCTTCAGCATGAGACCGATCTAAGGGTGCATGTCAAGTTTCAACATATACGATATAAGGTATTAAAATGAATAAATGCCTATTTTTCCAGCCTGTTGTATAAGTATGTATTGTCTCTTATTTGTTTTAGATCATTATTAAATATTGTTATTTACATAGAGTAAAAATACCTTTAATTAAATCTTGTTTTATTACGTATCGTATTTTAATGGGGATATCATTTATTACAGCTTACGTGAGCAAAAAATGATTGAACATCAACTGTAACAAGGTAAAACTGAAATGCATGGCTTTTTATTACTTCTGTGTACAAATTTATAGGCTGCTTATTGGATCAATTTATGTAAACGTCATATTATGTAACTATGTTTACTTTACGAAGAGCTACCAACCTACTAGTTAAGTCTTGCGTTAAGAACAGGTGGTGCAACCAAATTAAGCACTGACTTGGTTACAAACTAACTAGTAGTTTCTAAGCCCTTAGTGTGAACTTTACGTCCTAACTTACGTGAGAACTTGCGCACAGCTGGTTCAACCCTGCTCTGTGCGCTACTGCAATGCCAGGATTTGTAAGGAGGAATTTAACCAAATTTTAACTACTGAAATTTCAGAAGGGAATTTGTAAAATATAATGGACCAGATTTTAACTGTTGAATAATAAAGATGAAATAAAAACAAATTCCGATTTTTTTTGGAACTGAATATTTCAAGGTGAATATTGGAATAATTGGAATATTCATTATGAAATATTAAATGACTGATTAGCCTAAAGTTTGTGAGACATGTTTTCAATTAAAATATTCACAACTTAAATAAAGAACCATATGACACTGAATTCCCCCCAAAATGCAAGCAATATTAATGCAATTCATTTATTTTTCAAAGACATTTGCAATTAATGTACTTTCATATGTTTCACACCACACATGAAAGCAGCATGTAAGCTGCAAATATTTATTTTGGGACAAATAATAAAAGGTTAGAAATATGCACACTGGCTGCGTGAGCAGTGTGGTGCTGTGTAGGAGGGAGCATCGCAGACATATTGATATATATTGAGAACTTAACATTTTAAACTGATTAAAGACTGATCCTAAATATGCCACTGTGCCCCGAACAGGATTGCTGCACAGTTTTAGAAATCAAATTTAAGGCTTTTTAAGATCTAAAGCTTTTTCTAAGACCAGTACAAATAAAATTAAAGGTTGCACTTTATTTTACAGTAGGTGTCCAGTACACTTACAGTGTACTTACTCAAGAATGTACTGAATAATATTAGATAAATACATGTACTTAATATGGGTTAAGGTTAGGCTCAGGTTTAGGCTAGTAATTACTGTAGTTGTTGTAATTATATAGTGCATAAAACAGTACTGTAAAAGAAAAGTGCTACCAAATAATTCGATTTTGAACCTTGAAAATCTAAAAATAAATAACAGATTATTTTACTTAAACAGTATTGAGCACACAATCAACAAGGCCTTAGAACTTGTATCACTGCTTATCAGCAAAACAGGGTATCTACATATATTAAATACTCAAGACATGTTTTCCACATACAGTTTTTCACTGAAAAAATTAATGGAAGGATTATTTATATATCATTATATTAATGTGCCTTGGGATGATTTTTTTGGAAGTCTGGGGCTTCCTGCTGGAGTTGCTACCCCTGTGACCTGACTTCGGATAAGTGGTTGAAGATGGATGGAGATGGATGGATGGTGTAACAATACATCAATGCCAATATATTAATAAATACAAATTAGAGGTTGACAAATATTGGATTTTGCAGATACTGTTAATAAGGTGTTGAAAGCAAAGCAATAACAGATTGATTGACTGATAGTTTTTAAAATTCAATGCATTAAATATGTTCTTAGTTTTTCCTTACTGAGACAGAGCAACCCAGATATAGACGCTACAAGAGTCAGAACTGAATGAAATCTCAGGCACAGTTTTTCTTCTTTTTTTTTTTTCCCCTTCAACCAAAATCCAAATAATAACCCCCCAAAAAGCAGTTAATAATCAAAATAGTAATCACTTTAGGCCTCATTCCTCTTCTTCCTACACTTTTTATGACCTTGAATGTGGAAAACTGATTTATACCCTGCATATCCACTGACTTTGATAGAAGTATACATACACATCCCATAATGATCTATACCTGTAAATGTATGTCGATTACTTCTATCTGCCAAAAATAAATACCTGAACAATTTAACGTGTACATATTTAATTAAAGTAAACGATGACTCATCAATTTCTTGGAAGATATTTGAGACAAAGGATAAAGTAAATATATTTTAATATTTGTATATAGTTAGTTTGAATGCAAACTGTGATTAATCATTTAAATATTTTAATCGATTCACAGCCCTACATTTTACCATCAAATTTACCATCCATACCACAAATTACCATCACAACTTTTCATGCACAGTGCCATTTCTGTCTGTCTGACACGGATGCATTGAATGTGCAAAAATGAGCAGAATGTTAGTGATTGTCTGCCGCGGGCCAGCGGATGCGTCCTAGGAGATGTGAATGTGAGCTGCTATTTGAAGTAGATTTATTTGGGTGAATAAAAATTATACGTCATCAATAAAGGTTCACTTCCGTGATTTAATGCGCTCATATAAGCAGCTGTACTAGCGTTCACAAGAACCCTAGGTTTGCAGGCGTGCACCCAATATGGAAACCAACATTCCCAGCAACCAAACTTTGGCGTCAAATGAACCCGGGTGTGCACAGCTAAAAATATAAAAACTACAACAATATATAAGAAAAAAATCTAGATAAAACTACTTGACCTCACTCATCTACTCGTTGACCATAACCACCCATCCCTAAATCCAATATGGCGGGTGAGACATGCCAAGTCAAGCTTGATGTCAATTTGTTTTGGTCATGAGACACACAAGAATGACATTTGATGGGTCTGTTCCTCACACAAAGCTACAGTATCATATGACTTTAAAAAACTTGGATATAGCACATTTGTTCTATGGACTACAGTAATGTCACTTCTGTGGTCATTCTTGCTCTATATGGAGCTAAACAGACGTCTCAATGAGTTACTGATTGGACAAAAACTGTGTAAAGATTCTTAAAAAATGCTACATTGGTGTTGCATGGAAAAAACCAGCATATGGGTTTCAGATGACATAAAGGGTAAATTATGACAGAATTGCAAATGTTTTGTATACCATTCCTTTAACTAGCACATGAATTAACATCCGTGATCCTTACATGAAACATCCAAGTAAAGTTTTTATTTTCAATGCTCTGATGAATTAGTTACTTACTCTCGTAATGTTTTCACCACAGTTGATCTGGTTGGCCCACGTAAAGAGTCCATGATCAAAATGCACGGCCTGAAGATTTTAATAATGTAACAATGAGTGACCAAGAATATACATACACCACAACATTATTAAACATTTTCTCTTGTTCTATTGTCCATTAAGTTATTATTTATATACACTGAAATTATTATAACATTTCTATTATTATTGGTGACTTAAATTCTATTGAGCAGTTAGCAGTTAGATGGGGGAGGGGGAGGTTATGGATAGTTCAAAGTATCATGATTTTTATCCTCACAATGCTGTATCAATATTCCAAAAAAGCATAATTTTTTGTTAATTTTAACATGAATATTTTTGAGAATAAATAAAAAAGCAGATTGATCACAACTAAGAACAAGTGTGTTGGAAGGCAAAACGTACTGCTGCATTAAAATCACAAACACTCAATTATTTATATTTGGCAAAATGCTAACTTTCAGTGAGCCAAGAATATATCATTATATAATTTGTCTTCAAAGACCTTTTTTTTACCGTTTTCCTTGTCAGTGGTGATTAGAATGTCGGGGGTGTCTAGCTGTTTTTGTAACTTCTTCCATAGCACTTTGAAGTAACATAAACTCCACAGTAGAATTCAAATTGGTCACGCAAGTTTTGTGGTCTATGTCGCGATACAGAGAGAAGCCTCTGCGTTTCTCTGTCACTGGAGCACAAATATCGGGAAGCCTGGTGGACTCATGCAAGTGCTCCAGAAAGGGTGCAAAACTCATGTGAAAGACGAGATAAGAAGCATATTTAGCAGGTATGAAGCACAGAAACTGAGATGAATAGCACTGAAGTTGTGTCTGTGGCACTGATTTTCACTTGGGCAGCCACCAAAAAGTTTTCCATGTAGGAAAATCCCTGCATGAACAGCTCGTTTTCAGGTTTCCTTTTCTGGTTTTATTGCATTATGTGAGCACTCTAATGAAGTCGACACATCTCAATGGCATGCACCGCGAATCGCACTGAGAGCAGCTCCTGAAGAGCAGGTGAAGATTTAAAGCAGACCATCTACGGAGATTTGCCTCAAACACCCGCAAAAATATAAAGCAAGCGACGATTTCGATAGTTAACACAAAGCACTCCAGTTTCACTTTGAATTAACATTCATGTAACGGCAGATGTTCTTGGTCATTGAGGGTTTATAAATGCAGTGTTAATGACACACAGTGACAGAGGTGGAAACACCCATATCCTCAATTTCGGTGAAGATAATCAATTGAATAAACATTTACAAATACATGCAGAATCTCACAGTTCTTCTTACATGTGAAATAAGATCTATAGAGTTAAATCGGAGAGTGAAGAATTTAGAACAGAAATGTTTTACTATTGCATATAATAGCTAGTCAGGTTGGCTGGGTTACAAAAATAACTGTGAATTTAAAATGGACCAAGACTGACGATAACCAAATGTATAACATATGTATAACAATTTATGACTATTAATATATATAATGAAAGCCCTAAAACAAGATTAATTAATCAAACAATTAATCATCATAATTGCAGCTATTTGTTTGGCAATTAATCTTCAGCCAAATCTCATAAATATGACAGTCCCCAATTGCAATCTTTATCATTTCATGATCCAGATTTTGATATAATATCTTTGACAGGACCCTGCTGATTCCCAGCCTTACAGCTCATGTAACAACACTGCAATTCAGAATCAGCAAAGACCAATCAAACAATGAATGTAACTCAGGATTTGGGGGTGTGAGTGATATTTCTCTCACTGTTTGCAGATGGTGAGTTTGGATGTCCACTCAGATTGGTCAAAGTTTGCACAGTCATCGACCAAAGTACTGTCTTCACTACACTCATCCTGTAAACACAGAACATCACCACGTTGCGTGTGAGAGATAGAGTTATGACAAAATATGAATGAGTGAATCTCCTGAAACCAATCATGGACATGTTCAGGTCATATTTCATTACAAAAATATGAATACATTTAGCAACATTAATTGTTTTCATTATAACAACATATTTTGATAACAAATAAGCACATGTACCCAAAATTGTTATTACTGAAAAGTAAAGTTTTGTTCTCATTAGAGTAAAAGTATACTTATAAAGTCCCCTTAATAAGAATCTGTACAGTAAAGAAAAAAATGCTCTTTGCATGCTCTTTGTGCTGTTGTAATTACTCATTCATGTGCAGGAAAATCTTTATTTCAAAAGACAAAACAGGATCAGGAACCATATTTCCAAATGCCTTGAGTGTACAGCAAAATAGCACTTTTTCCTTCACTAGCTGAATGTACAGGGAATTAATATTAGCTAATGCAAACACTGCAGAGAAATTGTCTAAACTGGAGGGAATTACCGGGCATGAGCTTTGGTCATCCGAGTTTTGACTCGAGTCGTTTCCTCCGTAAGACTTCATTATTCTCTGTAAACCATCTAAAATACAAAACAGAGGAAAATCAAGCAGTAACACATGACAACTCGAGCCTATAATCACTTCTACCTCAACACTGTTGAATGCTTGATTCCAATTGGTTGACCCATATTATGAAGCAATTTCAGGTTAGTGCACTCAGTAATTTTTTATTCATGTCGTCTTGGACACTGACACTTAGTGGCCTGGATGCAGCATCATTCAACGTTTTCAGTTACTGATGTACAGAAGAAATGCACTATTCTGAGTTAGTCATGATTAATTTACTCCATGCTTGTCCAATAACAAGGCGGTTACTGAGATTAAGAAAGTTGTATTTGGCTGGTCATGTGATCCTAACATGGAGACCCTCTCCATGAAGAATAAAACCGCTTTTATAAGGTTACTGACTTGACTAGTGCAGTTACAATTATGAAATGTGGCTGACGATTAATTGTCAAACAAATGATTGCGATTATGCTGATTAATTGTCTGTTTTAAGGCAATTAATTGTCATATAAATTCACAATTAATTGTCATATAAATTGCCATATTTTTTAAGGTGCACGTGTGCTTAATACACGTTAAGATGTAATTTTGTACATATTTAGCTCACTGGATATTTTTTGTTTCTGACACCATTCGGAGTAAATTCTAGAGATTGTTCTGCATGAAAATCCCAGCAGATACGCAGTTACAAAAAGTAGGGATATGATTTCCTTTAAAGGCTTTAAAAACGTATGAACGACATGAAAAATTATGTTTTAGATTTGAAAAATGAGGGTCCCCCTCATGTCCCCAGAACAGCGCCAACCCGCATTTCAGAATAGTAGACTTTGTCAGTTCAAACCAGTCTGTCCATTCTCAGCTGACTTCTCTCATCAACAAGGCATTTCCATCCGCAGAACTGCCACTCACTGGATGTTTTTTGTTTTTGACACCATATATGTCATAATATAAGTGTATATTATATAAAAATGATCTCTCTTGCCACTGCTTAATATGCAGCATCAACTAAAAGTAAGCCATTTTTCCATTGATTATGTGCTATGCACTATCGCAAAATAAACTCTGAAAAAACCCTGACGCAAAGCGGAGACTATTCCCTTTCTAACTTAAGTATCTATGAAAAAAGATAGAGGCAGCAGAGTGATAAGACAGACATGAAAGTAGCACTTATAGGTAGGAGTCCAGTTTCCCAAATGAGTGGTCAGACAAATAGTGTTGCCAAGTACAACAGTCATTCAGAAATATTTAAGCGTTGAATGCAGCGATTGACCAATCAAGTCAAGTCGTTTTTATTGTCGTTTCAACCATATACAGTTAGTACAGTACACAGCAAAATGAGACAACGTTCCTCCAGGACCATGGTGCTACATAAAAACAACAAAGGACCAACACAGGACCACATGAGACTACACAACAAAATAATCAGAATTGAGTATTCCAGAAACCGTAATAATTGTCAATAATTCGGCCCATCCTCAGTTATTCCTTAATCATGGGGCTCACCTGTGAACTGGAGGTCAGATGCTGTATGAGTGCATGTTGGGACAGTGGTGTGCAGTTCCTCTAAACTGGTGTCTGCAGGCGGGCAGGAGGAGACCGCAGGGCTCTGGGTTTGAGTCGCCGGCTGATACAGCGGGTTCGGCTCCATATGAACCCCCTCAAGACCCGGAAAACAGATTATTGCCAGATACCAATGAGCACTGACACAGACACAGAAACACACACACACCCACACACACAGGTCAGCAATTCAGAGTCCATTTAAAAATTACATTTTAAAAACAGTAATGTGGCAGTTAGTTGAGAGTTGATCCTAAAATTAAAGTGGATAAAAGGCTCGAGTCACTGAAGTCAAGCTTTTAATAGTATTTTATGCTTTATTTTACTAGCTATATACAGTACTAGGTACTGTAGTATATTAGATTACAATACATTGTTAAGGTACTCAACAAGCAATCGGCTATACTCTGTTATGTCGTAACCAGAAGCTATAGAGTGATAAGTCATCTCTCATGTTAATCAGATTTTTTTTTGTCTTAACCAGCACCACATGCAACAAGCGACAGGACATACCACTTGGTTTCTTTTTCTGCACAGCCCCACCCACACAACTCTCATTGGTCCACAATCCAGCTTCTCATAACAGTGCATCATACATCAAATCTGTTTCAAATGGCTGTGATTGTGCCGCGTTGACACTGTCATTAAAGGAATAGTTCACCCAAAAATGAAAACTCTCATCTTTACTCACAACTTATGTCATCCTAGATGTGTGTGACTTACTTTCTCTGCTGAACACAAAGATGAAAAAAAAGATATTTGAGCTCTGAAGGTCTTCACAATGCAAGTAAATGGTGACCAGAACTGAGAAAGTCCAAAAGTCTCCTTAAAGCAGTATACATGTAATCCACATGTCAGTGGTTTAATCCATGTCTTCAGAAGCAATATAATAGGTGTGGGTGAGAAACAGATCAATATTTAAGTCCTTTCATTAATATAAATCTCCAGCCCCAACCAGTAGGTGGCCAAATGTGGAAGTGAAAGTATAGATTTATATTAAAAAAGGACTTTGGATTTATTTCTCACTCACACAAATAATATCACTTCAGAATACATGGATTGAACCATGGGATTACTTTTACGCTGCCTTTATTTCCTTTTGGTACAAAAAGGAGTCTTGGTCACCATTCATTTACATTGTATGGACCTCCAAAGTGGAGATATTCTTTTATAAATCTTAATTTGTGTTCTGCAGAAGAAAGTCATACACATCTTGCATGGCATGAGGGTGAGTAAATCATGAGAGAATTTTCATTTTTGGGTGAACTACCCCCTTAAAATTCAAGGGGCCCATTTGTGGTTCCCTTATAACAGGGCCCAGGCCAATGTTCCCTGTTGTCTCCCGGGACAGACACATTTTTGATCGCTGAAATCTGGTTGGGACACCAGATTTCTGAGAATTAGGCAATGCGCCATAATTTAGCACTTTCTGTGATATCTTTATTGGAAATAACACTGCCTACATATGTGTATAAAACTGATATGATTCTGGAAGCGGATTGGTCAATGGCCATGTTTTATTTATGATAAAGCACAGCTATGACCTCTTCACCCAGCTACAATTTGTATCACTGCACAGCAATCATAGCTAATTGATATTTTTGTTGCACAGCAATGTTCTGGTAACTTTTAATTAGTACTATCAACTTCGCTAAAAAAAAAATAATTCTAATTTTTAAAAATGACCAATATTTGAATTTTAAAGCAAGTAGATTTTTAATTGTTATCGTTTCCTTAGTCCACATGAGGGCTCATGTAAACCATAAAGCCCGGTGTTAAGTTATTGCAAAGAACATTCCTGGCTGTTAAAAAAAAAAGAGAGCATTCCTTTTTCTATAAACATTTGTTTCCTTAATATTTTTATTATGTGGTAACCACATGAAACACCAGTTCACCATATGACTGTGCTACACTGCACTGCGCAGATCAACCATAGGTTTACATGTCAGAATATTTTCTAGTGGAAAAAAAAAATGTCTGCTTAACATTTTTATTCTCTTATTCACCGATACTATTGTATAACTTTTTAATTTAGGTCTGTACCTCATGCAAAGCTATTGTTTGACTTGTAATAAAGCAACAAATCAAATAGACTACTTTAATGATACTTCCCTGTCCTAGAAAAGTCATTACATTTAGCACTGAAAGTTATTAAATTTCGGGCCCTTTTTACATTTAATACCCATTTTAAATTTGTGTTCTCTATATAGTTAAATTGAGATAAAGAAACAGTGTCTCACGACTCATTGATGGGCACAAAGATGAAGTCTTTCTGGAAGAGATCCACGTGACGTGTCCATGTCTTCACTCTATTGTGTTTCCTCTTCTGTATTCTGAAACACAAAGTCATGTCTAAAATAAATTAACTTGCCCACTTGAGTACCAAACAACTCACAGAAACAGCATGGTACATGAGCTCAAATATAGCCACAAATGGCAGTCATCTGGTCCAAGCACATCTGAGGACAACTTGACCAAAATGGTCAAAGTTTGAAAGAACTAATTCTACTATTGTTGTTGACAGAGTTGATTTTGTGTCGTAAGAATGTCCTAACGGCTATGTGTGCCAAGTTTTGTTAAGTTTAGATGTTGAGAACATAAAGGTTAATTTGCCATTGTTGGCCACAACAGCAAATTTCATTAGCTCATCACTGAAAAACAATGACAAAATAAAAATTATTTTGAAACATTTTTGTCAAGACGTTCTATCAATGATACATGGCCAAATTTTGTTGACTTGGACAAACAGAAATGAGGAGTTCTTTTTTTTCCCACGAAAATTCAAAATGGCTCATTTTAATTGGGGGTGACCAAAAGATTCAGAACAACCCAGGGAATCACAGGAATAATACCTCCCATACAGCTCTGGTGTTCTGAAATTATACGTGAACATTTTATTTACATTGTTATTATAGCGCCACCTAGTGTCAGAAGAATGTGTGAGTGTGGTGAGCTTACGGTAAGTTGGTTGTGTCGGCTGCATTTCTGCGCTCTCTCTGGTTCAGTCTCTTATAGAAAAACGAACTGAACACATGACTGCGTATTGCATCTTCCTCCTTTAACTTCTCCAGAAACAGATATCTAGTAGATATCACACAAAGTTAACAAATACAATTAATGGCAAAGTCACATACTTTCACATGCTCATGTGTAATACACTCAATACTGATTGAAGTCATGTCGCTGACTTTAAATAGAAGTCAATGATGACATCGTTGAGGAATTCTCCATCGTTCAGACAGTGCAGATCTTCATTGGTTACAGAGATTCCACCTTTAGCAGGCGGTGGGGGATAAACCATCAACCTACAAAAAACAAAACAAAAAAACAACTTAAATGAGCTGGTTATTGTTGGATGTTGTTTCACAAGGTTTATGTACAGTGCTTTCAAAATCTTTTGGACTCCATAATCCAGGAGCTTCGGTCTTGAATGCAGAGACTGCTGAAGTCAATGCTAATAAGTGCTGTATGCTAAGGCAGCATCATTTTTAATACTGCTTGGATTAAAAAAAAAAAATAGTTCACCATCCATTGTATGACATCAGTGAGCAGAGCATTTACAAAAATAATAATCAAAATGCTGTGTCGTATCACAGAGAATTAAATTATTTCCAAAGTAAATGTTACAGTTAAGGTTAATACAATGTCAGGACACGGAAGCCAAATTATTGGTACATACCTGGTCATCACTAAACTTTGAACGGGTTTATGAGGTTTAATGCGCATAGGCAATAATTAAATTAACCCTCTCTAATGTCATCATGCTCTGATCCAATGCAGTTCACTTATAACCAGTTTAAGTCTTTTGGATTTTAAGACTTTACAATTGACCTTTTACAAAAAGAGTTAATTGTGATATCTTTATTTTAGACTTATACACACACACACATTTTATTGTCGTTGTCATTTTTGTGTTATTTTTCACATAATCTCATGATGATGATGTTGCGAGCTGCAGACAGCGGGGGTGAGAGACGAGCGTCTCCGTTTTAGAGTGCGCATCACCTGGCAGAACTTTAAATCTCTCCAGGTCTCGACTCCCGCTCAGATTGGGTCTCTTCCGCGACTGGTTGAAGCAGCTCTGACCGCACAGAGAATGACAGTTTTGGAGTTTGTGTTTATTTACATGGCATGCTCCCGTGTTATATGAACTTTAATTAAGGATGAAATATAGATATATCGGCAAGCTGTGATATGTGTTTGCGTTATTTTTTCTGGCCACCAGTTCAGTCTCGGTCTGCTCTGCGTCCACCTTCACCTGATTTCCACGCTGCACACCGGAAACTCACATGACATGACCGCACGTGTCACTCCCTAAACTGAGACTGACTGGTCATCTTTTTATCTTTTAGCGGTGTAGAAAATGGTCAAACAGCTCTCAGAGAGAATGGGCTGTCATGTCCACAAATGCACTTATTTATTTAAATATGTATTTAAATCCCATATGGCTAGGGCTGTCCCCATCTATTATTTCTGTAGTAATCTGCCTATTATCCTGACAATTAATCAAGTAAACTGATGAATCCTTAACTCTGATTGCCCAATGTTGTTGATGTGAAGTAACGTTTGCCTAAAATGCATATGTCTGAGTTTTGACTGTACTCTACATTTGAATGAGAAGGACAACAAAATTATTGTGCAAAGCCAACACACACCCAAAGCAGATCTATAATATAAAAATGTAAATAACTGCAGCTGTCAGACAATTGCTACTCCAACTTTTTTAAATGCAAGATCTACTTTTTCCATTAACTTGTTATAAACTGAAATGAGTTGATCACGTTGAACGTTAATATGGAAAACGGGCCATGGAAATAAAATATTTTACCTTTACAGAAACAATGTCTGCCAACCAATCACGTTTATTGAGGATGAGTTATATTTGTGGTTAAACTTATTTCATGCAGGATTAAAAGCCACCGACTTACACTAGCGGCCAAAAGTTTGGAATAATGTACAGATTTTGCTGTTTCGGAAGGAAATTGGTACTTTAATTCACAAAAGGGGCATTCATCTGATCACAAAGTAATGTCAGGACATTACTGATATAAAAAAAACAGCACCATCACTATTTGAAAAAAGTAATTTTTGATCAAATCTAGACAGAACCCATTTCCTAGCAGCCATCAACTTCAACACCATATCTATTTTTTTTATCCTGTTTCTTTTTCTCCCCAATGTGGAATGCCCAGTTCCCAATACACTCCTCGTGGTGGCGTAGTGACTCACCTCAACCCGGGTGGCGGAGGAAGAATCTCAGTTGCCTCCGCGTATCAGACCGTCAATCCGCGCATCACGTGGCTCGTTGAGTGCGTTACTGCAGAGACATAGCGCGTGTGGAGGCTTCACGCTATTTGCCGCAGCATCCACACAAAACTCACCACGCGCCCCGCTGAGAGGGAAAGCCATATTATAGCGACCACGAGGAAGTTACCCCATGTGACTCTATCCTCCCTAGCAACCGGGCCAATTTGGTTGCTTAGGAGACCTGGCTGGAGTCACTCAGCATGCCCTGGATTCGAACACCTTAGCCTTGAGTAATCATGCTAAATTGCTAATTTGGTACAAGAAAATCACTTGCCATTATATCAAACACAGTTGAAAGCTATTTGGTTTGTTAAATGAAGCTTAACATTGTCTTTGTGTTTGTTTTTGA
The DNA here is from genome assembly GCF_025860055.1 of Xyrauchen texanus. Taxonomy (NCBI): domain Eukaryota; kingdom Metazoa; phylum Chordata; class Actinopteri; order Cypriniformes; family Catostomidae; genus Xyrauchen; species Xyrauchen texanus. Next base: position 4,307,987 of record NC_068305.1, read on the forward strand.
GTTGCCACAGTATGTAATAGACTGGGATGTCTTAAGTTCGATTTTAGGTCAACAATTGCAAAAAAGAAACAGCTTTCTCTAGAAACTCAGTCAATCATTGGCTATACAATGCTTGAAATTGCCAAAAAACTGAAGATTTCATACAATGGTACACTACAGTCTTCAAATACAAAGGACAACTGGCTCTAACAAGGACAGAAAGAGGTGTTGAATGTACAACGAAACAAGAGAAGTACATCAGAGTCTTTAAATTGAGGAATAGATGCCTCACATGTCCTCAGCTGACAGCTTCATTGAATTCTACCCGCTCAACAGCAGTTTCATGTACAACATTAAAGAGAAGACTCAGGGGCGCAGGCATTATGGGAAGAATATCAAATATCAAAGAAAAAGCCACTTTTGAAACAGAAAAACTAAAATAAATGTTTAGAGTGGGCAAAGAAACAGACATAAAACAACAAATAATTGGAAAAGAGTGTTGTGGATCTTAACCCCATTGAGCTTTTGTGGGATCAGGTAGGCTGTAAGGCGTGTGAGAAGTGGCCGACAAGACAGCTACATCTATGGCAAGTGCTACAGGAAGTGTGGGGTGAAATGTCACCTGAATATCTGGACAAACTGACAGCTAAAATGGCAAGGATCTGCAAAGCTGTCATTGCTGCACGTCAAGGATTTTTTTTGATGAGAACTCGTGGAAGTAGTCTGAATAATGTTTCAAATTGTAATAGTATTTTTTCATGTTATTAATGTCCTGACTATACATTGTGATCAGTTGAATCCCACTTTGGTTAATAAAAGTCCCAATTTCTTTCCATAAGAGCAAAATCTGTACATTATTCCAAACTTTTGGCAGATAGTGTGTTTTTTGTTTTACTATATCACTTACCTGCAATACAATATTTACAGTCAATTGCGTCATTCAAAGATCCATGTTTTTACTCTCTTCGGTTAAACTGCAGTTGTGGGCTTTGTAGTGCTTGTGCTACACTCTGCTCAGATTACAAGCAAAGCTTGTCGCTTGCCACATACTGTACCATGAAAAAAGATTCTGGACATTAAGTTCTGTCATGAGTAAACAACTACTTTTCATGCAATGTCTACCTTTACTTCCTCAGGTGAGCCTGTTAAATATTACGTCTGCGGGGCGCGAGATACACAACAGAGTTACTATAATGGCAGGCTCATGTTGAGCTTTGACCTACAGCATACAGAGTCAAGGCTCAGCACAGTAATAACATTTTTTTATTAATTTTTTATTATGTGTCTTCTGAGTTCACACATCTAGTTTTGCCTGTGATTTCTGTGATAAATTCTAACATCATTATCATAAGTGGAGCATTACAAACTATTACGAACTTAATCCAGATCAAATCTAATTTACATGAAGAGGAAGACCACATTTACATACAAAAAGTACATAACAACTGATAAATGTAAACTTATATTGTCAGGATTCAGTCAAATTTGCTGAAACGAGTGTTTTTGAGTCCCTCACTGCTTACGTAATTTTCAACAAGTCTGACAGACATTATTTCAACACATTATTTTATGTTGCTTCATAAAAGCCTATATTGCAAATGATTGTCTGAATAAAAGAGGTTTAGAGAATGTGTTTTTTATTGAGTATAGTGGGCTAAACTTCAGTTGTTTTGTGAATTCTGTTGATTAAATAAGTCACAAGATATTACATTTGTGGATTTGTGGAAAATTATTGGAAGCAATTGTGACAAATGAAGGTGATGTAGCTGTTGTAAGTCTTACTTGACTATAGGGCCAGTAAAGGTTGGATGAAGCTCTGCCATGTCATCATCTTCCTCCTCTTCATAGAACGCCTGTAGTTGAGCAGGCAAGCGTGTGGAGATGCTTGTAGCTGCTGAAGTGGCATGGGCTGTCGCCACTGTATCTGCTGTTGCCATGGTAACTGTCACTAGTGAGAGGGATGCGGAGGCTGATATTGTTGGTGTTGATGGTACAGCAGTTTTAACTTTCTCTTCTTTTGCCTGAAATGGACAAGAATTATTTACACTTAATACACAGATAATGCGCAATTCATGTATTTATTAATGTTAACGCTTGCAATTAATTTTAAATGTTTAAAAGAAAAAGGATTCTGTGTATGTTTCTCAATGACCAAATGCTGGAGAAAGGACCTCTTATAAAACAAACCCAAGTGGGACTTGTAACAAAAATAAAGTCGAAATTGAATTACTAGAGAGGCATGTCAAATCTTAAAGGGATAGTTCACCCAAAAATGAAAATTCTCTCATAATTTACTCACCCTCATGCCATCCCATATGTGAATCACTTTCTTTCTTCTGCTGAACACAAATTAAGATTTTTTTAAATATCTCGGCTCTGAAGGTCCATACAATGCAAGTGAATAGTGCCGGTTTAGTTTTACTTTCACATCTAAAAGTGAAAGTGGAGATTTAGAGTAAAAAGTACTTAAATATGGATGTTTCTCACCCATACCTATTATATCACTTCTGAAGTTATAGATTTAAAAACTGTAGTATTATGATTACTTCTCGGTTTCCTTAATGCGATTTTGGAGCTACAAAAGTTCTGATCACCACTCACTTATATTGTATGGACCTTCTGAGTTAAGATATTCTTCTAAAAATCTTTGTTTGTGTTCTGCTGAAGAAAGAAGTCATACACACCTGGGAAGCCATGAGGGTGAGTAAATGATACGAGAATTTTCATTTTTGGGTGAATGATCCCTTTAGCGATCACCTCAAAGCAAACCACATGATACAAGGCACTGATGAGGGACCTCATGACATGCCGCTCAAAGTTTAAATGACCGGACAATTTGGATAAAGTATCATTACGTGGGCAGTGCCAGAGCTAAAAGCCGAACAAGTTGTTGGCCACGTTTTAAAAGACGTACCACCATACTACTCTTGCTATTTCTACAATATAAGATGTAAGAATAGTAAAGAGTAATATGGATAAGTATGCCATTCCGATCTCGGCATTCTCTTCAGTGTTTTTTGTTGACACCCTGACTTGAATCATGTTGATGGGGCTTCACGATTGCTGTAACAGCATGCTGACCATTTAATATTGCGGAGGATGAGAGTTTAAGAGATTTAATGTGCACTGCAATGAATATGCAACCTACGGAGACTAGTTATTTTAATAGGTCATCCTTCCACTTAGGGAAATGTTTAATATCACTTAAATTGGTGTTATTTCAGTGCATTTCTATCTTTACACTGTGGAAGGCTTTGTTTGGAAAAAGTTTATAAACTTTGTTGTTCCATATCGTTTTCTTTTCCTAAGAGGGAACTAAATGTATTTTGACAGGAAAAGAAGTGCATACAGTGCATCAGAATTTTACATACAACTACATTTAAACTTTTTTACATACATTTTATCGTAGAAAACATTGCTCGTCTTAGGTCAGTTAGGATCACTACTTCATTTTAAGAATGTGAAATGTCAGAATAATAGTAGAGACAATTATATATTTCAGCTTTTATTTCTTTCAACACATGTCCAGTGGGTCAGAAGTTTACATACACTTGGTTAGTATTTGGTAGCATTGCCTTTAAATGGTTTAACTTGGGGGTCAAACGTTTTGGGTTTCCTTACACAAGCTTCTCACAAAAAGTTGCTGGAATTTTGGCCCATTCATCCAGACAGAACTTATGTAACAGAGTCAAGTTTTTAGGTCTCCTCGCACATGCTTTTTCAGTTTTGCCCATCGGATTGAGGTCAGGGCTTCGTGATTGCCACTCCAATACCTTGACTTTGTTGTCCTTAAGCCATTTTGCCACAACTTTGGAGATATGCTTGGGGTCATTGTCCATTTGCAACAGAGCTTTAATTTCCTGGCTCATGTCTTCAGATTTTGCTTCAATATATCTACATAATTTTCCTTCCTCATGATGCCATCTATTTTGTGATGCTGCCACCCTATGCTTCACGGTTGGGATGGTGTTCTTCAGCTTGCAAGCATCACCCTTTTTCCTCTAATAAGTTACATTTTTGTTTCATCAGACCAGAGGAAATTTCTCCAAAAAGTAAGATCTTTGTCCCATGTGCACTTGCAAACAGTAGTCTGTTTTTTTAATGGTGGTTTTGGAGCAGTGGCTTCTTCCTTGATAAACAATGGTTATGTCGATTTTACAGTGGATAAAGAAACTTTTCTACCGGTTTCCTCCAGCATCTTCACAAGGTTCTTTGGCTGTTGTTCTGGGATTGATTTGTAATTTTCGCACCAAACTATGTTCATCTCTAGTAGGCAGAATGTGTCTCCTTCCTAAGCGGTATGATGGCTGCATGGTGTTTATACTTGCATACTAATGTTGCACAGATGAATGTGGTAAATTCAGGCATTTGAAAAGTTCTCCCAAGAATAAACCAGACTTGTGGAGGTCCACAAGTTTTTTCTGAAGTCTTGGCTGAGTTCTTTTGATTTTCACATGTCAAGCGAAGAGGTACTAAGTTTGAAGAGAGACCTTAAAATACATCCACAGGTACACCTCCAATTCAGTACACCTCCTATCAGAAGCTAATTGGTTAATTGTCTAAAGGCTTGACATAATTTTCGGGAAATTTCCAAGCTGCTTAAAGACACTGGATTTGTGATATAGTAAATTAAAATTGAAACAATCTGTCTGTAAACAATTGTTGGAATAATTACTCTACTAAGTAGATGTCTTAAACGACTTGCAAAAACTATAGTTTGCTAATATTAAATGCTAATAAAAAATTAGTTTTAATGACTTCAACCTAAGTGTATGTAAACTTAAGACTTCAACTTTATAGTCAAATTTATAGCACTTTTAAAATCTGCAATAAAATATTTTAAATGGACTGTCTGCACTAGTATTTATATATAAAGTGTATCATCTTTTTTAGTCATTTTCTTAGTTTAGTACTTATTTTGTATTTATTGCGTTTTATATAGTACTGCAGAGTGATGACTTACTGCACAATAATTTCACTCATTGAATCAAAAGTATGTAACTTTTAGCCCTGTATGGCCCCGTTTACACCTGTTATTACAATCCATCTGAGGTCATCTGGGAGTCAGGTGAGATAGTTTGCACTCCTGGTTGTATCATGCATCTCCTGTAGTCATTGGGGTTTTGCATAGTTCTGTGAAGTCTTATGTATGTACATACTGTACATGTGCTCTTAACACATTTAATAATTAGTCCATAAGTCTCACTTCAGAGTCCCCTTTGCTGTAGTTCTAAAACATTTGAACGTTATCACTACAAATAAAGTGTGGTCACGTGTTTCTGACAACCTCTGAATGGGCCTATCTGAGGCTGTCTGTCTGTCAATTAAACACAAGGTGGCAAAATAATTATCACAAGTAACAAACAGTAGGGCTGGGTGATATATTTAATATTGGCAATATAATCGCAATGATTTTGCAGACGATATTAAATTAAGCAAAATTGGAAATATTGCAATAGTTTTAAGGGGCTAAAATTTCATAAAGAGCGCATCAATACAGTAATAGTGTAACACTCTTTAATGCACAATTTTACAGAACATTTTATGCGCCCAACAAGTGTGATATTTAAGCAAAATCACATGCGTCCATCCTATTATTTTGGCGTTTTGTGTTGTTTTTTTTAAATGGTAGTTTCTCATCTCCAGATAAGCAGTTTGCTCCATGGCCCAGTGTGATTATTAATCGCAGTAAACATGTGATTTAATTGAACAAATATATAGTCTGTATGCACTGCGCACTGTCTCTGTCATCTCACACAAAAGTGTGAGCGTGATGAACATGATGAGGTGTATGAGCAGACAGCTCTACACATTAATTTAAGCACGCATCACTTGCAGATTATTTATTCAATTAAATCAGAGAACTTTTGTTTAAATATCACACTAGGTCATATGTTTTATTTGATTAATTGTACATTAAAAAACTGGTGTGAATTTGGAGGTGAGGTTGTGCTGACGTGTCACTTCATAGACTTCAATGTATTCAGCAGCGCTGAAGCGAGTCATGTGAAAGCCCCACAAAATGTATAAACATCAGTCACTTTTACACATTAATTTGCTCTTCCGCCATTTTCTCTCCATGATGAACAAGGTAGACTCACTTGCCTATGATGAAGTAAACGAACAACATGCCTTTCTCAATCATTCGGCCGGTACATGTACCAGTTTGTTTATGAATGAGAAGTTCCACGAGTGCCGCTTCTCACTGTGCACGCACTGCTGTAGCCAATAACCAATCAAGTGATCTGCCTTGGTTGGACCGTGATTGCAAAGCACAAGATTGACTGCTGCTGTAATCAATCACGAGGGTGTAAGCGCCCTTAACCATTAATGTTGCTTCACAATCCGCAGCCGCCGGCATTGTGTATTTCACTCCTATTCAGAGTCCCGATTGTTATGTTTTTGTACATGTAACAAAAACCTTGCTAGCAACAGTCAAACTGTTTAATTATACTAAAATAATTTCAAGGACAAATAATTATTTTCCAGGACATTTAGGTATTTAGCAAATTTTTCATCACTAGAAAACAGCATTGCAAAATTCCAGGTTTTTCAGGACATGTGGGAAACCTGTAATGTCACAATCCTTCAGTCAGTACTGCACAATTAATAAAAATAACACCAAAATGACAATATGGTCAAATGTGATTATAAAACTGCAAAAGACTGTGATCAAAGACAGATAAACATGTCTGTGCGCTTCAGGTTAAACAGGTGACGAGCTGTTCTGTGCATGCGTGGGGTTCATGGGCTCGTATAGTGATTTTAGAGCAGTTCACATGCATTGTGAAAGGAAAGTAGTGCATGTTTAAGCATCTGCGCAATTCTAAACATTAGTTACCACAAAAAGCTATTATACAAACCAAAGTTGGCACAGTATAACAGAAAAGGCGATGACGGTTTTTCACCCGATGCAGAACATTGTGAACAACACGCTGTACTTTCAATGTCAAAATAAAAGCTCCAGGTGAATTTGAAGTAAATAGGACTCATTACATTTTAAATAAACAAATCTAATCTTTGACATATTAATGATAATTCAGTATTATAGTATAATAATAAACTAAATTATTACTATGGGACCCAATGTTCAACAGGGCTCCAAAAAAAAGTAGATTAGTTTTTGCACACCTTGTTCTTTTTTTATTAAGCTGCTATGCATACTTTTTTATTTAATGCCTTTAAAATACTCAATCTATTTGGCTACAAAAGCTGTTTGGATAAAATCACTTTTCAGCCATATAAGAGTAAATACTGTATTTAATTTTTTTTTTAGAGATATACAGGTATATTGAATATCATCAATAGGCTAAAAAATATCAAGATATAATATTTTGTAACCATATAGCCCAGCCCTAAGTAACAGTATCCCAAAATGACCTTTTCCTTCTCTTTGGAGGCTTTATTGTACTCCACCAGCCTGATGTTGGCCTCATCAAATGTGATCTTTGAAGGGAAATTTGTCAGTCCATTGTTTCGTCCAATCTCGCCAAGGATGTCCTCCAGAATCATCTGCTCAGTCATCGTGGGGCCTTCCTCAAAAATTAACACGATATACTTCTCATCATCTAGAGAATAACAGCAGGATGAGAAAAGAAACAAAAGAGTAGACAGTCAGATCTTATCAAAATACTTGGTAGCAAAATTGTCAACGGCTTTTACCAAATCAAGAGCGTGAAGTGGCCCTCGCTGGCAGTTCTGAGAAGCTGAAGGGAATTCCCATTAATTTCCGTGAACCAGTTCTTTCGGATGCTTTGTTTTATACAACCGGTGAAAAACAATTCAGCTGTTCTTTTACGCTATAACTTAAAGATGGCACTTGTACGTTATTCTAACATCCTGGCATCGTGGTATGCACTCTCAAACACACTCAAATAAAGCCTTATGTAAACGGATATGGCTGATTATTACCTTTTATTCAATGAAGTTATAATAATAAGTGTATTTGTCATCAATGTTTCATTCAGTGATCCTGCCCATCGAAATAAGACAAATAAAGATTACATCTTGGATAAGTTTCCTACATTAGTTTTGCACCTAAAGCACCCAATACAGACTCTGATGCTTAAACATGATCTACGTGTCTGAAACCCAAAGAGAATAATCTAGTCTTAATCACTTCACCCTTTTTAAGGAAACCAAGATCCAGCTCATAACAAACTTAAAATTAGGGCTGTTGATTTAACACGTTATTTCAGTGCCATTCACACCGTTTAAGATGACACAGTGCTTATGACACAACGCAACCAAAGTGACATGCTACAAAAGTGTCCATATGACGCATGTGTACATTGATGCATCCTTAAATAAATCTATCTCAGACAGATTCAGTTGTAAAATGGAAATCTGCAAACTGTAGGCAAATGACTGGCTTATGTTCAATAATATGTGAAAAAAACAATATATTGGATTCTAAAGCTTATCTCTGTATTGTCTAATCAATGATTTACTCATGAGCCACAATAGTGTAATATATTTTAATTATCTGAATTATTTTTTGTGATTATATATATATATATATATATATATATATATATATATATATATATGATTTATAAGTATTTAAACATAAATATTTCATTTAGGGCTGCACAAGTAATTGAAATAAAATCAAAATCGCGATATGACCTCATGCGATTATTAAATTGCAAAGTGCTGCGATTTCATTAAATGCATAAATAGTCTGCTCACTTCAAAGTTTATCTGCGCTGCTCTGCCCAGTCTACATTACGTTTATTACAGTGTTTTCAGAGCGGCTCTGTGCTCCAAAACTACATCTCAAACATAGAGTAACAGAAAAGCGCAGAGCTCAGTTTGCTTACATGCATCAAGCGCTTCATTTACACTAAACCGGCCCGTCCTGCGTGAAGCGGTTTTTATGATCATCTGCGGTAGCAGCATCCCAGTCTCCGCTAGGCACAGGTATCATAATAATGTGGAATAAAAGATGAGGTATAATTCAAACATCTTTATTAAATGATTACTGAGCAAACAGCATCAACAGTAGCACCTGTGGAGTCAAGAAACAAACCCTCTTCATCCATTCTCCAGTCATTTGCTTATCTCACGAGAAAGCGTGTAGCCCTTATTACACTCCCAGTGGCAACAAGTGAGAAATACTCAGCAAAGAAGCCAACAGTGACCAAGGAGTTAAAACAACAACAGAAGAGAAACATTACTAGAGGCAGTTTATAAACACTTCAACCACCTATTCTGTATTGCAATGGTCCTTGATATGAGTTTAAAGACACGTTTTTTGATGCTGACACGAAATGACAAACTCAATGCTAGTTGCGGAGATTTTGAAATTCGATCCTGCTGGGGGGAGAGATGGTGTGTAGAATGTATAAAGTCACTTAAAAAGGCTTTTGTTTTAGTCAAGTACATTTTAATAAAGAAATATTAATATTCAATAATTCAGTAGTCTGCTGTGAGTGAGTTTTTATAAATATTTTTCTACGTTATGCTTTACTTAAGACATCGTACAACAGCAAAAGAAGGCTTGCATAGACACAAGTGGATCAAATACAGCATCTTTCTCTGACCTGCTCAAAGAGATCATTCAGAAAAACAGTACCATGACGCAGAAGGTGAGTGTGTCTTCACAGGAAGTTGTTGGTTATCTGGCAGAGCCCATAATTCCCAGGCAAGAGAGCACACTTATGTACTAGGCCACTAATCAAAGCCATTTGAGAAAATACTTTTAGGCACATTGCACTAGCATAGATTGTGAAAGGATTTTTAGCTCTGCATCTAATGTAATGAATGAGAAAAGAAACAGACTGAGCTGTGATAAAGCAGAGATGCTTTTGTTTGTAAAGAAAAATTTACCCCACACACTTAAATAAGGGAAATGATGAGTGATTGTGAGCACAACAGGAGGCTATTCAGAATTCAGTTAATGTGAGTTAGGAACATCATATAAAGTTAAGAAATCTCACAAATGTAATGTTCAGAATTCAGTTAATGTGAGTTAAGAATGTTAATGTGAATTAATGTGTTTTCTGTTTATAACTGAGACCAGTTACTCTGAAACATGGAAAACATGTTGATACAGAGAGAATAAAGTTATCATTTCTTTCAAAGTTGTGTTATCAGTCATTTGAAACAAGGTATAAATAAAGCAAAACCACAAAACTATCGGCAGATGTCATTCTAAATAATCGGATATGGGCATAACCGCATCCCTAATATATATATTTATCATATAGGGATATAAACTTAATCACTTCAATCTTCAGCATCAGCACAAGTCTTTAATGATTTACCACTGTTCTATTTATGTTATTGATTAGGAAATATGTGGTAAAGTCATACAAATCTCATCTCTGAAATATGTAATTTGCTCTAAATCTTTACATCACATGAATCTTGAATTGTTAGGGTCAAATGAGTGAGATATGCTATAGTGGTGATACTCACCATTGCCACTGCAGTCGTACCAAAACCCCTCACTGTCCTGCATCATCTGCAGCTGAGCCCGTAAGTGCTGGCACTCCTCATCGCTGGTCTGCAGGAAGAGAACCGGCAGCTTCCTCACGGTACACCACTCGCATCTGATGAGCTCTGAAGACCTCAAACGCACATTCTCCAACACGTCCACCTCATGACCTTCAAACACATGGCAGAAATGGCACAACTCACTGTTACACATCACTACAGCACGACTAAGCAATAATGAACCATTATGAAAATGACAAGTCCCATTTAACAGTAATGTATATTGTATACAGTAAAGTATATCGACAAAATGTATAAATATAAATATATATATCTATATATATATATACATACACATACACACACACAAGGCCAAAAATTTATGAAAATGGAGAGGAATTCCCCCCTTACACAGCTCAAAAGAGCTACTTGAGTTACTTTTCTCAATTCCTGTATAGGTCAGATGGACCCTGGGTCAGAAATCAACTTTTCCATTTTTAGGGAGATTTCCAGGGGCATTTTTGTGTATGTGTATTGTTACTAGAAATTGTTTGTTTTTTTCCTCATTCACATATTTCCAAATATTTTGGCTATTAAATTAACATAGCCTACAAAACTAATGCATCGACATGGAAGAGATGACAGCATTTCTCCAGATTTGGAATGAGCAGCTTAAAAAGATAGTTCACCCAAAAATGAAAATTCTCTCATAATTTATTCACCCTCATGCCATACCAGATGTGTATGACTTTCTTCAGCACAACAAAAATGAAGATTTTAGAAGAATATCTCAGCTCTGTAGTGATCTGAACTTTGTAGCTTTTAGATGTGAAAGTGAAATTCAACAGGTAACATATGTGATTTTCAGACGTGAAAATGATTGCAGAGATTTAGATAAAAAAAAGAAAAAAAAGAAAAATACTTTTTGGAGCAACAAAGGTCTGATCACCATTCACTTTCAATGTTTGGACCTATAGAGCGAAGATATTTTTCTAAAAATCTTGTGTTCTGCTGTAGAAAGTCATACACATCTGGGATGGCATGAGGGTGAGTAAATTATAGGATAATTAAATTTTTGCCTCAACTCTCCCTTTACATAAAACTTAGCAACTCCTTCATGCCAATTGAAAAAAAAAAAACATTTCATAATGAAACTTAATCAGAGATATGATTCAAACACTAAAACTGGTTCACGTAAAATTATTATTGTATCATTAATAATGTTTTATTTAACATTAAGGTTACTCATTCAGATATTATTTGTTAATATTATTATTAACAAGATTGTAGCATTTGGTTACATTAGATTTTGTGTTCTCTCAGACCTGATCAACTTAATAAATATATAACATCCATCCTTCTTGCACTTTTAGCTTCTAGCTGGTGAGGAGGCTTTTTAAACAGACAGATACGTGAGATGAGCTGATGGCAGGGAAGTAGCACAGGGAGAGACTGTGTTACTCACTAGGACAGTACATTTTGAATTAATGTCTGTGTATGTGTATGTATATATATATATATATTTGTTTTTTACATTTGAAGGAGCATCTTACCTTCTGTCTCAAGCTGAATGTACTCCACTGTAAACTATGCAAATAAAACAAAAAGCATAAGAAATTTGCTATTTAAGAACAGAAAACATACGATGATATACAGGTGAAACTCAAAAATTAGAATATCGTGCAAAAGTTCATTAATTTCAGTAATTCAACTTAAAAGGTGAAACTAATATATTATATAGACTCATTACAAGCAAAGTAAGATATTTCAAGCCTTTATTTGATATAATTTTTATGATTATGGCTTACAGCTTATGAAAACCTCAAATTCAGAATCTCAGAAAATTAGAATATTGTGAAAAGGTTCAGTATTGTAGGCTCAAAGTGTCACACTCTAATCAGCTAATTAATCCAAAACACCTGAAAAGGGTTCCTGAGCCTTTAAATGGTCTCTCAGTCTGGTTCAGTTGAATTCACAATCATGGGGAAGACTGCTGACCTGACAGTTGTGCCGAAAACCATCATTGACACCCTCCACAAGGAGGGAAAGCCTCAAAAGGTAATTGCAAAAGAAGTTGGATGTTCTCAAAGTGCTGTATCAAAGCACATTAATAGAAAGTTAAGTGGAAGGGAAAAGTGTGGAAAAAAAAAGGTGCACAAGCAGCAGGGATGACCGTAGCCTGGAGAGGATTGTCAGGAAAAGGCCATTCAAATGTGTGGGGGAGCTTCACAAGGAGTGGACTGAGGCTTCAAATGTCGTATTCCTCTTGTCAAGCCGCTCCTGAACAACAAACAACGTCAGAAGCGTCTTACCTGGGCTAAAGAAAAAAAGAACTGGTCTGTTGCTCAGTGGTCCAAAGTCCTCTTTTCAGTCCTCTCAAATTTTGCATCTCATTTGGAAACCAAGGTCCCAGAGTCTGGAGGAAGAATGGAGAGGCACACAATCCAAGATGCTTGAAGTCCAGTGTGAAGTTTCCACAGTCTGTGTTGGTTTGGGGAGCCATGTCATCGGCTGGTGTTGGTCCACTGTGCTTTATTAAGTCCAGAGTCAACGCAGCCGTCTACCGGGACATTTTAGAGCACTTCACGCTTCCTTCAGCAGACAAGCTTTATGGAGATGCTGACTTCATTTTCCAGCAGGACTTGGCACCTGCCCACACTGCCAAAAGTACCAAAACCTGGTTCAATGACCATGGTATTACTGTGCTTGATTGGCCAGCAAACTCGCTTGACCTGAACCCCATAGAGAATCTATGGGGCATTGCTAAGAGAAAGATGAGAGACATGAGACCAAACAATGCAGAAGAGCTGAAGGCCGCTATTGAAGCATCTTGGTCTTCCATAACACCTCAGCAGTGCCACAGGCTGATAGCATCCATGCCACACCACATTGAGGCAGTAATTAATGCAAAAGGGGCCAAAACCCAGTACTGAGTACATATGCATGATTATACTTTTCAGAGGGCCGACATTTCTGTATTTAAAATCCTTTTTTTTATTGATTTCATGTAATATTCTAATTTTCTGAGATTCTGAATTTGGGGTTTTCATAAGCTGTAAGCCATAATCATCAAAATTATATCAAATAAAGGCTTGAAATATCTTACTTTGCTTGTAATGAGTCTATATAATATATTAGTTTCACCTTTTAAGTTGAATTACTGAAATTAATGAACTTTTGCACGATATTCTAATTTTTCGAGTTTCACCTGTAGAATGTATCTATGTAGAAGCATAGTTCAGTGAACTATATTACACAATTTCATCAATTTCATATCTCACAAATAAGATAATCTAATTAGGGATGGAAATCATACAGAATTTAGCGATTTTGATTCCAATTCCACTTAATGATTATGGGTCTAACAATTCCATATATGATTATTTGTGTACTTTTGAGGAAGCACCCCTCCACCTCTTAAATAATTTGTCCCAAATATACATTAAACAAATATGCTTAAAAATGATACTTAACTTTTTTAAATGTTGTATATTCTTTTCAATCTGAACAACCAGAGAGTAATAGGTTAATCTCACGAAGGTGTGTTCAGGTCACAATTCCATTTATATTATAAAGGGGAAAAAAAAGTCTACTAATAGGACCCTTGTATTTTTGCAGTGTAAGATTATTTTAAGGATAATAATTAATCACATCCACCCCCACTCCCCCCATAATTATTATTACTTTAATGTGAAATACACATTCTCAATGTTAAGTTTACATTTAAAATGTATAGTAGTTACAGATAGGAATTGTTATTTAATTTAAAAAAATTGCAAAACAGTTAAAAAATGTATTAAATTCAAAGATGTAAAAGACGGGTATAACTTTGAGAACGACAGCTGTTCAAACTCTGTGGACATTCATTCACAAATCAGGTTGCACTAGATGAAAAGACCTGCATCTGCAGAATTCAGAATCCCACCCCTAAATGTGACAAAACAGGTTGACATATATAAAGTGTGTTTGGTTTAAGTCTCACAACAACAGGTTTGGTGACCATCCTGCGTAGAGTACCGATCCTCACGCTGCGACACTCCAGAATAATACTGTCTAATTTCTGCATATGGGCCACCTTCATCTTTTTAAACGGAGATGGATCTTCACACACTGTGTTCCCAAACTATCGGAGGAAAAACGCACACTTCAAAAAGGATACATTACCACAGTAACACATTCTATAGCCCTTTAAGCAAATTATAATCCCACCATCCATCCTGTACATCTCATCAATGTTTACAGCTCCATACATGCTTGAAAATGGTAAATGAATGCATGTATACATTCTTTCCAGTCTCTAATAATGAGTGATTTACATGTATTTCTAAATAATTTAACAAGAGCAAGCTTTAAAGGTATAGTTCACTCAAAAATGAAAATTCTCTCATCAGTTACTTTCCCTCATGCCATCGCAGATGTGTATGGCTTGATTTCTTCTGCAGAAAACAAATTAAGGTTTTTAGAAGAATATTTCAGCTCTGTAGGTACACACAATGCAAGTGAATGGTGACCAAAAGTTAGAATTTCTAAAAAGTACATAAAAGCAACATAAAACTAATCTGTTTGGGTTAAGAACAGACAAATTTGTCACTGTACATCTTGCCATTGCCATCTCTAGACACAATCATAATTTCAAGCTTTGTTACACTTCCCAGAGCTTGACACATGCGCAGTGCGATAGATGGTGCTAGGAAGTGTAATCGAGCTTGAAATCAGGATTGCTATGTACAGTGAAAAAGAGGCTAAATTTTGGTCTGTTCTCAAAAAACAAACCAAAAAAAATGATTGGATTGCTTCAGAAGAAATGGATTAAACCACTGGAGTTCCATAGATAACTTTTATGCTGACTTTATATGTTTTTTGGAGGTTCACAATTTTGGTCACCATTCATTTGCATTGCATGAACCTACAGAGCTGAAATTTACTTTGTATCTATATGAAAATCTTATCTATAAATCTTAAGTGGAAAAAAATCTTCAGCAGAAGAAAAAGTGTCATACACATCTGGGATGGCATAAAGTAAATGGAGTAAATGATGAGAATTTTTATTTTAGGGTGAACTATTCCTTTAAGATTCTTGACAAATATATTTACGCTTACAAGCCTCAACCTATCATTAAAGACCCCATGAAATGAGTTTATGCAGTGTTCAGTGTTATTTCCTGTTTTGATGTACTTCCAATTGAAACACAAAGTTGGGGTGGGACATATTGAAGGGCTAGACCTAATCTATTTTTATATAAACAATAGCCATTAGTTTACAGCTGTGATCTTAAACTTTGCTACTTCCAATTGCTAATGAGAGGCATCTCAATCCTTCAGACGTAACATACTGGATCTCTCATGCGATTTCTCCTGGGCACCAGGCTTCTGTGATTTATCTCTGTGAAGAAGTCACTGATATGGTTCTCCTGTTCACTAGCTGCCTCCCCCGCCTCCACACGACCACCAGAGGGAGCTGGAGATGAGTGGGCAGAGTCAGCGGGCCGTGGAGAGACGCTGTCCAAACGGTTAACAGTTCCTGTGCTGCAGATGTTATCGCTCTCCTCGTCCTCATCACTGGACAGCACGACTGCATTTCATAAATACACAAAAATATCACGGATCAAATCCTAAATTTCTCAGGACCCTCAGGAGTAGCTAAGTATTTCAGCGTATCCTATTGTAGCTGATCTGGTCAACACAATCATATTTTAACAGCACTGGAGGTTAAAAGAGTCTATTCTATCTAATTTGCGAATGGGAATTGTAAAGAATTTAATGATTCTAGTTCCAGTTCCTCTCAATGATTCAGATTTCTTATTGCTTCCATTACCGATTTTTACTTATTTGGAAATAAATTTGATTTTTATTGCAATCACTGACTGCAACAGCCTGTTAACAAATGATAAGAAAATTTCAGATTTCAACAGAGCAGACATAACTCTTATTAAAACTTATTTTTAATGGCTTTAAAAGTTTTTAAGGCACAAAAAGCCAGAGGGGATCTGGCTTCGCCTTTGTGCCTGGCCCCCCATCTTAGAAATAAACAGTTATTTTGCATTTGTATTTCAATTTTGTTAAAACTAAGATTTGGGAGTCTAACAAATGAATGAATCAAGAAAGAGATTAGTAGAAAAAGGCAAACATGTTGGCAAGTCATTTATTGTGTCACAACTCTAAAATCTAAAATACAAGTTTTAAGAATAGTGTACTTACTGGGGTCGTTTAATTCACACGACTTGGTGATCTGTTGTTTTTTGCCTGAGGCATGTTTGTCTCCATTAGACGGCGAGCTGCCAGAACCGGGTCTTCCGTTGTGCGATACGAGCATATTCCCGCGGCTGATCCGCACTGCTGGGTTCATAATATCCAGCTGCTGTGAATGCCCCCCGGAGGTGGGCCCATAGAAGGTCTTGCTGATCTGAAGGCTGGGTGGAGCAGGGGAGGGCTGCGAGCGTATGGATGGGCGAGGGGCAAGGGGCGAGGTAGGAGGTGGCAGAGTCTCAATGGGAAGGACATATCCACAGCAGTCACATTTGACATGGTCTTCACTGGGCTGGCCACATTTACCACAGACGGAGAGGTAATCATCAGGCAGAAGGGGGTGCTTCTGAGTGAGAAAAGGAACAAACACTTTAAACATTAAACAGGGCTCATATCATGAAGAATCACATTTTCCTTGATCTTTTGAGCTAAAAGTGCATTAAATGCCACGAAAATATGGCCCAACGTGCTTTCTGCAGTACGTATAATGCATTTTGAGAGCTGTTGCTCTCATTCTTCTGTAAATGTTATAAAGCAAAGCAAGAATTTCCATTTCTCAAAACAGATTGTCCTGACAGAAAGCGAGTCAATTTTTAAACTTCTATAGTGTGAGTGAGTTTTCATTCGTGACAACAAAATGGAGTGCTGTGTGCTTTTGTTTTTTTCTTTAATACCATTTATAATTTAGTAATTTAAGTTGACCTGCTGCTTCCAAATTGTGGACAAACAGTTGTTTTTGTTTTAATAATGAAAAGCTATCTGCAAAAGATATTGCAAGGATTGAATTTGAAACAAATATTTGATCTTTCTAGCACGCAATATATGGCATACATTGATCCAATACTTATTTTGCAGCCTTCAATTTGGAGATTGGAAAATCGTGATTGAAAAAAAAAAAAAAACATCCTTTGTCAATACAAGACATGAAATAAAATTAGACCTTTATCGGATTAATCAATAAATCAAATAAATAATCGACAGATAAATCATGATCAAAATTGTCACTAGTTGTATACTTAAAGCCAACCCTTTGTTCAGAAGGCTACATAAAACTACATTAATCAGTATGGCTGGGTATTGATACAGATATCCTGATTCAATTCGATTTTGATTCACAAGCTCTTGATTCGAATCGATATTGATTCAAATAGGTTTATTTCAGTTATAAATTCCCTTTTGCTTGCATATGAAAGAAATTCTCTTCCAGCTAATTCTGGTAATTACTGAACACAGGGGACAAGGTACATTACAAGAATCTTTATTTTACTAATTGTTTTTTAGTTTCATAATTTGTCACATTTTAGATTTTTTGAAATGTATTTATTAAATCAATAAATATGATATCATTTAGCATATATTATTTTTGTGAAAAAAAAAAATGTGTTTAATGCATAATTTGACCATTTTACAGGTATATACATTGATTTATTGAACACGTGATACAAACTGGTAGTGTCACTTTAAGAAAACCAGCATTTAGGTTAAGTGCACCTGTATGAGCATATGTTAATAAAAGAGGACTCTAAAGGCTTTACCTCATTCCTGCTATGCTGGAATGGCATTACATGTCTCTTTTTTTGTTGGTATCTATCTGTTTTTAACTGACTGTAAAGAACAGATAGACAGTAAAACAGACATTTTTCAGAGACAAACGGGTCGTGTGGATCTCGTCTTTGGACACCAGAGGGACATTGTAATGTCTTTGGACATTACACGGAACAACTTTTACTCTTAACATGCAGTGAAAGGATCTCTATGCTGAATAATTCACCACTATACTACACAATCACAGATGATTGGGGGGTGGGGGTTCCTTTTTCTCCCAATTTGGAATGCCCAATTCACAATGTGCTTTTTAAGTCCTCGTTGTCGCGTAGTGATTCGCCTCTACGCGACTGGGTGGCAGAGGATGAATCCCAGCTGCATCCGCGTCTATGACCGTCAACCCACGCATCTTATCATGTGGCTTGTTGAGCGCGTAGCCACGGAGACATAACGCGTATGGAGACTTCACGCTCAACTCACCACGCGCCCCACCGAGAACGAACCACATTATAGCGATAACGAGGTGGTTACCCCATGTGACGAACATCCCTAGCAACCGGGCCAATTTGGTTGCTTTGGAGACCTGGCTGAAGTCACTCAGCATGCCCTTGGAATCTAATTAGCAAACTCCAGGGGTGGTAGCCAGCGTCGATGAGTTGAATCTTAATATTTAACACCCAGTTGCCAAACAGCCCCCTATTTAACATGTTAGTAGCATGGCATGAAATTTGGTTGCAAATGCGAGTCATTTCCTCTCATAGTAGTAGAGGGTTGCGCATAGAATAATAGATCGATCTTGGGATTTAAGAATCGGTGTCAAGATCTAAATTTTTACCCACCCCATTAATCGGTTTAATTTATTTATCTTGACGTGTCATTTTGCACATGTAAATAGTTCCATTTAGCCTATCCTTTGCAATGTACAATGATTAACATTAAAGGGTTAGCTCACCCAAAAAGGAAAATTAGCCCATAATTTACTCACCTACAAGCCATCCTAGGAGTATATGACTTTCTTCTCTCAAGTTATATTAAAAAATAATCCAATCTTTATAATGGGAGTGAATAGTACCTTAGATTTTGAAGCCCACAAAAGCACATCCATCCATCAAAAAAGTAATCCATACAGCTCCAAGGGGTTAATAAAGGCCTTCTGAAGCAAATCGATGCTTTTTTGTAAGAAAAATATCCATATTTATAACTTCATTAACAATAAATCGCTGGCTTCATCTATCATCTGTGCTCCCGCGTTCGTCATTTCTCACCGGAGCTTACGCTACGCCATACACCAGAACTCGACTCTCTCGTGAATGTGCGGACAGCCGTTACCGGAAGCCAGTGATAATAGTATATAAATGAGAGAATTATCATTTTTGGGTGAACTATCCCTTTAACACATTCAGTGAATGTGGTAAATGCATGGGTATAAGGTCTCACCTCGACTGGTTTGCCCTCAGGAGGAGGACTATTAATCATCTGCCGGCGTTTCTGCTGGACACGTCTCTTCACACTGATGTCTCCTGAATCTAGTAACAAACCATAAAAAAAGAGACATGCATACTTTCATCAAACATCTCCAGCATCTCAGAGGGCTTATTTCAGAAGATCAAGCATTGAACAGTCATTAAGTAGAGCCAGGTTTCCTACACTATTGAGGAGAGACAGGAGACTCTGTACATATCCAGTATACAGTGGTGCTTGAAATATAGAATTTTCTATATTTCTGCATAAATACAACCTAAAACACCATCAGATTTTCTCGAGTAGATAAAGAGAATCCAGTTAAACAAATGAGACACAAATATTGTACTTGGTTATTTCTTTATGGAGGAAAATTATCCAATATTACATATGTGTGAGTGGCAAAAGTGTGTGAACCTTGGCTTTGAGACCCCCTTGTGCAACAATAACTGCAACTAAACAAATTGTTCTGAAATTTTCCTTCAGAATTCAGTGGTATAATTCAGAATTTAATGTTTCATCAATGATGGCAAGTTGTTCTTGCTCAGATGAAGCAAAACAGGCCCAAACCATGATACTACCCACTGCAATATTTCACAAATGGAATGCTGGAATGCAGTGTTTTCCTTTCTCCAAAAATAACGCTTCTCATTTAAACCAAAAAGTTAGATTTTGGTCTCATCCTTCCACAAAACATGTTTCCAATACCATTCTAGCTTGTTCACGTGACATTTAGCAAACTCCAGATGGGCAGCAATGTTGTTTTTTGGAGAGCACTGGCTTTCTCCTGTTAACCCTACCAAGCACACCATGGTTGTTCAGTGTTCTCCTGATGATAGACTCAAGAAAATGTAAACAATTTTTTTTGTCTCATTTGTTTAATTAGGTTCTCTTTATCTACTTTTAGGACTTTTAGGTCATATTTAATCAGAAATATAGAAAATTCTAAAGAGTTCACAAACTTTCAAGCAGCACTGTATTACAAATATTAGGGCTGTCAATTGATACATTTTTAATCAAATTAATTACATGATATGCTGCTTAATTCATTGAACTAAATCACAAACTTTTTGTCGAAATGGCCTCCAATTAACAATAATTCAATATAATATGATTACATATTTATATATAATTATATTTATATAATTATATATAAGCCAGTGGCTTTGGAATCCAATATATTGTTTAGTTCCAAATTATTGAACATAAGTCTGGCATTGGCCTACAGTCCACAGCAACCCATTTTGTGACTGAATTCATCAAACTGTCCAATATAGATTTATTATGAGGGCTTTTCTAAGGACATATCAATGTACACGTATGTCAGATGGACGCATTTGGAGCATCTCACATTGGTTGTGTCAAAAATAGCATTTTTAGGTCACTGTGTCAAGTTAAATATTATGAAACTCAGAAAAACTAATCTTGAGAATTGCATTCCATCCAGCTGAGTTTGAACAGAGCATTCTCTTCTTGTGCTGTCGTTAGCAACAAGAAAGCCTGATGTGGTTTTGTTGTTAGTACAGCTGCACGTTTCCTATACAGCTGGAGTTTCGATTACTGCCCCCTGGTGAAAACCGGTGGTACTTCAAACTTGAATTGCACAGATGGCAGATTTAAGCCGTCACTCGTTTCGAAGGCTGCGTGCTAGGTAGGACGTGTCCTTTGAAGGCTGCAGTATACAGAGCGTCCACCTTTAAACAAGTCTCATTTTAACGAGACGGCCTTCGTAGGAAAAAATGGAAACGTACATAGTTGCCATGACAGCACGCCACACTTTAACAACACAAGTGCTTTGAGTGAGAAGGTAACAAAGTCTCTTTGGAAGGGAATATATGAGGTCAAATTTATAATGATACAGACAGAAA
The DNA here is from genome assembly GCF_025860055.1 of Xyrauchen texanus. Classification (NCBI taxonomy): domain Eukaryota; kingdom Metazoa; phylum Chordata; class Actinopteri; order Cypriniformes; family Catostomidae; genus Xyrauchen; species Xyrauchen texanus. Next base: position 4,329,526 of record NC_068305.1, read on the forward strand.
AGAAAATAGACTTTACAGGTGTACATTTAGTCTAATACTTTATTTTAATTATATATTAATATAATTATACATATTATATACTCTGAACTCATCTACTGAGGTACTTCAACTTGGGAATTAACATTCCTTGCATTTGAAAATCACATTTATGGGCAAATTTTAGACATTTCCGTTGAAGCAAAGAACTGTGGGTTGTGAGTGCCCACAAAAGATACAACTCATGCATCCTCAGAATTCCTGTGAAAGAAGGTCGCATACAAAGTGTGCTACTCGACAGCCTCAATGATGTATGCGGCCAACAAATGCGACCTCTGGAGGATGCAGCCTTCCAAACGAGACATAGCCATATTCTTTATTATGGTCAGGTGGCGATGCAAGTGACCTTTGATATTTCCAAAATTTGAATTAAAAGGAATATTTCGGGCTAAATAAAAGTTAAGCTCATTCAACACCATTTATGGCACAATATGGATTAACACAAAAATATATTTTGACTGACTTTCTTTAAAAAGATAAAACCAAAAAATAAATAAAGAAAAAAATGTGGGTTACAGTGAGGCATTACAATGGAAGTGAATGGTGCCAATTTTTTTTTTTTACTTTAATATATTAACTTTTCAGTATAGCCACAAGACATAAACAATATGCTTGTAAACATAATTTTAGTGTGATAAAATCACTTACTAACCTTTTCTGTGTAAAGTTACATAAAATTTTACAACTTCGTTGCCATGACAATCAAATTTCAACAAACCCTAAAACAGCTCAAATACACGAATTATAAAAGCATGAAATTGGTTTCATTAAATTATAAGCTTCACATTTCTGCTTTTAAAACATCCCAAAAAAAAAAAAAAAAAAATCGGCCATTGTAATGTCTCACTGTAACCTCGATTTCTGCTTCTTTTTTTTTGCTTATCAACATTATGCCACAAATACTGTCGACTGAGTTTAACTTGTACTGAACCCGAAATATTCCTTTAAATTATCATTTTTTTCGTCTTTAAAAATTGTTATTTCTAAATAGACATTGACAGAGTTCACGAGGCTGCAACGTTAACATAGTGTTGCACAGGTGCCACAGTTTACAACCCCAGACTCAAGCTTCAGAATAACAGTGTTACCACAGTGATTTTCATTCATTACAGCTGATTTTCTTTGATTGTTTTGTCATGTTGTTTATTCAGTGTCACGTGCATGAGCACTGTTTTTTTTTTAGATGCTGTGATGAGTTAAAAATTAACTATTCAACCTTTAAAACTGGTCTCCAGGCACATGTTTTCTGTTAAACATATTTGTTGCTTTGAGTCTAGCCTTATATAGTGCAAGAATGTGATTGGTCTGAAGTCGTCTGTGCTTGGCACATATCAAGATTCTAGTTTTAGCATTCAAATGTTGTGCATATTTTTCCCTTAAATTTGAAAAGCATTAAAATGTCACATTTTAATTAATATATAATATACCACAAGGTTGCTGAATTTAAATCAAGGGTCTTCATCAGGGGGTCCACAGTGGGTCTGCAAATTATTGTTTGATCCACCATTGGTTGCATTTGTAACAATCACTCACTCGCACACAAGAGTATGAATTATTGACATGTTGAAGTCCTTCGTAGCTGCATGCCAAATATTAAAGTGTGACTAAACAGCGCTAGTCAGTAGAAGCTCGCAGCATGGTCACCGCTTATCATGAGCCACTCAATGAGCGGCATACACCAGGTTTAGCAGCGCTGCAGTGGAGGGTCGTGTGAGTAAATGCATCTGCTTTGCATTGATCGAGCTGTGCAGTTGAGCAGATGACAGCCTGCTTTCAGAACTATAGCCTACTTGCCTGGTGTAAATAAATGGTAACTGCTGAGATTATCAATCTGGCATACACGGTCCTTAACGCTCCACACACACAGTGACAGTGACACTCAAATCAACATAATTTAAGGTGCACTCAATGAAATCAACAGTCATTTTAAAATGCAAGTATAAAATCGATCACTCACACGAGATGAAGAATCAAAAAAGTTGTTTTATTCTGCATGTCTATCTATTTCTTTCATTATGGAGGAGATTTGGCAGAGATTTACAATGGAATTTAAAAATGTTACTTCATGTCAAAAATGTTGCAGACTCCTGCTGTACATCCTTGCTGAAAAGACCAGCTAAAACCAGCTAAAGCTGGTTGGCTGGCTTTAGCTGGTTTCAGAGAGAGTTTGAAAACTTTTTAGCTGGTCAGGCTGGGAGACTAGTTAAGACCATCCTGACCACCTAAAACCAGACTGACCAACTAAGACCACCCTGACCAGCTAAGATCAGCATGACCAGCCTGACCAGCTAAAAAAAAAAAAAAAGGGTTAAAACTCCCTTTAAAACCAGCCTGACCAGCTATGATCAGGCTGGGCGACAAGCTAGAACAAGCCAACCAGTATATGCTGGTTTTAACTGGTCTTTTCAACAGCATTTAATGATTATTTCAATGGCTTTGCAATGTAAACATCATGAAGTATACATACAATAATTTGGTAGCTTACCATCCACGTACACTACTCTACTCACTACAGTACTCATTGTCCATTATGGAAACTCAAGAGCACATAGGAGTGCTTCAAAAACTTACCTATAATCTCAGGACAGGTGAGAACAATGCTTTCCATCTCCACTCGCTGGATCAAATCAGATCTGCAGGAGACACACATCAACACACAGCATAAGAACGATACATTAAATACACTTCAGGAAATGTTTTCCTCATGTCATCCATTGTGTTTGACCACCCTGCCGTAGACCGTATATACATCTTAGCTTTGTTCTGATGTAAAAAAGGTTTTATATGACGGTTTTCCTTTCCTTCATTTAATGGTTGCTGTAAAATGGAAACCTCAATTTTTACAATGTTAGATTTTTTCCTCCATATTTTGAAAGGGAATGGTGACAAACTATCAGTCCCTAACATTTTGGGTTCCACAAAATACAGAAAGTCACAAGAATTTGGAACAACAGGAAGGTGGGAAAATTATGACAGAAAATGGTTTACAGCTGAACTATAAGTTTAAGGACGCTTGACATATTTGTATGAATCTGTCAATTAGAAGACAGGGTTAGAATTAGGGTTAGGAAAGGGTCAGGGGTACCTTAGTAATTATTACTGTGAAAAACGTGAACAATGTCCCACAGCCCTAATTATATATAATGCTGAATTCTAAACCGAAGCAAGATCATGCTTTATTAATGCCTAATGTATCCATTTCAAAGCTTTATTTAAAGTCATGCGTTGATTCATGGTTCAGTCTAGTTACAGAATTTTCAGTGTTGAAAGAATTTAGATTATTACTACTTTACACTAAGGGTAAACTGCACCTTATCAGGCTTTTTTTTAAGTTTAGAGCTTATTCTCTGTAGTCCATAACAAAAGCATGCCGCATCTATCATGCGTTAAGTTGCTGTGCACACACAGAAATGCTGTCTACTCGTGCTCAAGTAGACAAGCATGTGATAGGAAGAGCAAAAGGCATTTGTACTTAACACAGATGTTTACATGAATTTATACCATATTCACTGATATATAGTAGCACCAATATAAAAATGTACACTTAAAAGATGAGGTCATAAGAGCAGATTACAGATTCAACCTGAAAATGACCATCACCATAATGTGTGCACGTTGTTTATTTAATGTTTATTTAATATGCTCATTGCTCCTCTAGCGCCTCCTGTAATAAAAACAATTGCGAATCAGGCATCCCGTGTGCTGAGTGTGAGGAGTGCTATTTGAAATGTTGCACACATATAGAGTAGAGTGTTCCAAATCAATCTCTTATGAGGCTCCATTTCAGGTAGCCTATGTAGGCAGGAGACAGCAAGGCAGCTCACTAGGTTTTGGAACCCAAAGTGTCAACCGGTAGAGATTTTGCTACTATGAACATCACCAAGAGAAAGTGAGGAAGAACTTCATAAAAAAAGTGAATAAACTGCTGTGTCCTCAGAGTAAATGACCTCAATTTATCTAGTATATAGTAGCCAAAACAATTTACAGTAACCAATGGACAGATAAAATAAAAAAATAAAAAAACACATGGAGGGGTTTGTTTTCTAAATTAAAAAACAAAATCATTATAATTAAAAGTAAAACAATTATGAAGTAAAAAACTATTCTATAAACAAAATTAAGACATAAAAAAAAATAAAATTTGCAGTCTGGACACAGTGTAAAGCTGTACTTTTTAAAGTTCAAGATGGCACTGTTGTCAATGCTCTTCTTTCTAGTAGGGCACATAACAGCCTATTAGGTATCAAATATCTGAAATTTAATTATCACTCATTTAATTGGCTAATTTTGATTATGCAAAGTCAGAGCTGTACCTTTGTTCCAGCTTTCTGATTGGAGCAGAGACGCGTGCATGCTGGAAGATACGGCCCTGAACCACGACTCCCTGTGTTGGAGCTGGACTCATGATCAGATAACTTGTTCGATTGGGGAGCGGCGACTCACTCATTGAGTGTGTTGCTTCACTGGGAGTCCATGTACAACAATAACAAACGGTATGAGAATTATACAAAAATCCATCATTTAATATACATCTTTATATACATTTTATACATAGATGTTTTTGTCCGTTTATCCTGGGTGACAAATATATTCAGAAGCCCAGGACATTTTTTGGTCACTTAATAATTGTTGCACTTTAAGAAATAGTTTACCCAAAATAAAACTTCTCTCATTATTTACTTACCCTGATGCCATCCCAGATGTGTATGACTGTCTTTCTTCAGCAGAACGCAAATAAAGTTTTTTAAAAGACAGAGCTCTGTCAGGTCCTTATAATGCAAGTAAACGGTTGCCAGCACTGTGTTGGTACAAAAGTCGAATTTAGGCAGCAAAGTAGTAATCCATGCAACTCCAGTCGATCAATTAATGTCTTCTGAAGCAAATCGATACGTTTGTGTGAAAAATAAATAAGTTAAAACATTATTTACTTTTAAAAAGCGCATCCTCCCAGCAGTTGACGCATCATGTAGCAGTTGAGTGACATAAGCATGTCGGCGAGTTCACGCTAGAATTAGGAAGCGGCACTTATTTACAACAGAAGAATGAAAGTAACGCGAGTGTTTTGGCCATTTCAAACAGCAGAGTCCTGGACGGAAGCGACTATTTAAAGTTAATATCGATTCGCTTCAGAGTCGTGTGGATTACTTTTATGCTGCCAAAATGTGATTTTGACAGTCAAAGTGCTGGCAGCCTTTTACTTGCAATATAAGGACCTGACAGAGCTATATACGTTTCTAAAAATATTTATTTGTGTTTGGCTGAAGACAGACAGTCATCCACATCTGGGATGGCATCAGGGTAAGTGAACTTTTCCTTTAAAAATGTCTGAATGTAATTGCATTAGATAAAAAACAACAACAACAACAAACGATGCTAGAGCATTAGGTCTCCTTAATGAAACTTGATGAAGCAAATATACAAGTTAAATGGAAGTAATCTGTGCATAAATTGGACCTTCCAGGACTTTCTGTGGGATTTGTGTATTAGGGCTGTCAAATTAAAATTAGAATATTTGTAGAATGTAAAATAAAACACTTCAATGCTAAAATTGTGCATTCGAATTTTGGATGTGTGCCAAGCAGTGACAACAGCGACACACAAAATGAACCAAATTGCATTTTAGGGCTAAAATCTGATTAAAACAGAACGGAGGTGTCTTGGGAGGAGCTTAAAATGGTGAATGTTCATTTTACATGGACACTATGTCTAACAACGCAGCGCTCCTGAACGAGAGGCTGACAGTCCATCTAGTGCAAACTTACATTGTAAAAATACACATTCATAGTGAACAACCCCTTGGGTGGAGGTCTTTCGCTGTTGTGTCTTGCTCTTTTATCAGTGCCTCGCTGCATAAGCGTTAGGTACGCACATACAACTGTATTTAATCAGAAACACTTGTTATTATTGCCGGTATTATGAAGCTTGTGTCTTTGGTAGTGCACCATGGTAACACAGAAATGTTTATTGTATAGCATTTCTTTTGCCAATTTACTTTTTAACTTAAGATTTTAGAAATTAAGCTGGCTAACCCTGTGTTCCAAATGGGATAAATCACCCTCTGAAGGGCACTTTGTAGGGGAGAACAGACATGATAGTCATGCTGTAAGATTGCTTCAAAGAGAATTTCCAAAAATAACTTAAAAATTGAGTTCCAAAAAACAATTATCTTGTAGCTTTTAACTCATCCTAAATGTCTTTCAAATTTGAATTTAATTAAAATTTTGGTAATATTTAAGAGAACAATTTTAAATTTACTTTCTTAGCTACTGTGTATGTTAGTGAGTTCCAACCATTTATAAATAGTTTATTGTTTTTTCCCTGTAATTTACATTTATTCTTGCAGAATCACTGTCCATTTCCCGCATACCTCAAGCATTCTGTAAACCCTATTTAGCACTTTATATTAATAATTCTAAAATGTTTTATTTGTAAAGCGTATTGTAGACCTACTGTTGCCATTAGTGCCTGACCGATTTATCAATATAAATCTTTCACCGATATATCGTTATCGGCGTATACGTTTACTGATATGCGAAGATATGAAAACTTTTTTTCAGAACATATAATGCAGAAAACAATGCTTGAATTGCTGTCATAACAGTTTGTCCAGCAGAACGTGCTCCGACTCCACTGTTTACATAGCTGAGCTGCCGGTGGCTCTGCAGACAGGGAGGAGTTAAGCGGTGCAGAGTAAAGCAGTGCCTTCTCAGTTAGCTGCTAACTAGTTTGTGAAATAAATACTGGAAAGTTAATAAACAATAACCCCATAATTTTGCCTTTTCAATATAACTAATATAACGTTAACCCTGTCCCTGACAACCATGTCACTTATGTTTATCACATTCGTTTGCTGTTAGCCAGCTATAGCTTGTCAGTGCAGTAAGTAAAGTAGCATATTGAAATGTAAACATCAGAGCATCTTTCTGCAGCTCAGCAGACAACGGTGCGGTGGTGGATTGTGTCTGTTGAGTGTTGATTTCATGCTAAGTAGTTATCTAGTTGGTGAAATGCAATGCTGGAAAGTAAAATAAACAGTCAATCTTTTACTCTCCGTGACAATGGGCTTATAGCTAACTAGCTAACAATGTAGCTACTTTCATTGCTTGTGAACTGAGTGGTCAGCAAACTGTTTTGCTCAGGATTCGCAGTTTGGTACCCCCTTCAACTGAACAATTCCAGTCATTGCATTTATAAAATGTTTAAAAGTCTGTTTTTCCACTTTTGAAAGTTTCCCCTGAACTTGTATAGCAGAATACAGTGTAACACCGCTGACGCTGTTCATCTCTTGACTCGGCAGGCGTAAATGCTTCTAGTTTTACAACCTGAACCTTATTAACTGGCAGTATTAAAATAGTCAGCATTTGAATGATAACTAAACAGTAATTGTAAGGTGTATTTTTATTTAAATGGTCAGCAACTGAATGATACTGAACAGACAGTACTAATGTTTAATAAGCTATTTATTGTATTTTTATTTATTCATTACTTTCTCAGTGTTAATTTCTTGATTTTGTTGACAATGAATAATAATGTAAAATAGTCCTTGATAAAAATATTTAAGAAAGCAGCCTTTGGAGTACCTTTGCCATCATATCGGTGCACAATCCACATAGAAAAGGTCTGTTTTCATTCAAGCTCAAAGACAAACTATATCGGCGACCATATCGGTAATCGGTGAATTTTCCCCCTCTAAAATCGATATCGGCCTCAAAAATCTCATATCGGTAGGGCTCTAGTTGTCATACAGCCTTTTTTTATAATGCCCTGTCTGTCATTGATCGAACAAACAGATAATCCCACCCCTGAATCACACCATGAGTCAGTGATGTCATGTCGGGCTGGACTGATGCTAAAAACAGAGGAATTTTATAGTGCCACAGAGATATACTGTTTACAGTTTGAGGAAATTAACTTATGAATGGCTTCTTTATTAGTTGTCTCTGCATATTAAGCTGGGATTGGAGAAAGTATTTTAACCAGGGACTAAAATTTGTTAATGGAACGAAAACAAGAACTGCTAGTTTAAAAAAAGCTTAATTAATAGAATGTATTCGACCCACCAAAGGTGACGTTAAGTCAACGCACACACAGTTTGTATGTGCATGCATGAGAGTTATATGGTTATTAATTAATTTTAAATATTATGTAAATATTTGAAATATTTTTGGACAAATATTTAATGTTAAGTATATATTTATTTAAAATACATTACTTTATAAAAAAATCATAATAATATTTTATTTTTGCTTATGCTTATTTTGGGTTAATTTGTTAAGGGTTGTTTTGAGCTTGTTTCTCTTGTGAGATCTGGAAACACTGCAACAGGTATTACACCCACCCTTAGCACAGTGTACTGTCATTTTAAAAAGAGCCCATGCCCTTGTTTTATTTAGTTCTAACCGGTTACAATATGGAAAGGAGGCTGAGGAACATGAAACAGAACGAAAAAAAAAACTGTTTCTGCTCAGAGCGAATGAAGTAAAAAAACATTTAGTTTTTAGTCCCTGATTTTAACCCCAAAAAATTTACACACTACAGCATTAAGCACCATTAATTGAATGTCTGAAGAAGGTCTTTGACTGAAACATAATCTAATAAAGATTTGAAAGGGGATTTTTCTATTTTTGGTCTTTGAATTGACTGTGTTCAAAACACCTGTCTAGATGTCTATTCTGAATTATCCATGCATCCATCCATCTTCAACCGCTTATCCGAAGTCGGGTCGCGGGGGCAGCTGCTCCAGCAGGGGGCCCCAAACTTCCCTATCCCGAGCCACATTAACCAGCTCTGACTGGGGGACCCCGAGGCGTTCCCAGGCCAGTGTGGAGATGTAATCTCTCCACCTAATCCTGGGTCTTCCCCGAGGCCTCCTCCCAGCTGGACGTGCCTGAAATACCTCCCTAGGGAGGCGGCCAGGGGGCATCCTTACCAGATGCCCAAACCACCTCAACTGGCTCCTTTCGATGCAAAGGAGCAGCGGATCTACTCCGAGCTCATCACGGATGACTGAGCTCCTCACCCTATCTCTAAGGGAGAAGCCCACCACCCTTCTGAGGAAGCCCATTTCGGCCGCTTGTACTCGCGACCTAGTTCTTTCGGTCATGACCCAGCCTTCATGACCATAGGTGAGGGTAGGAACAAAAACTGACCGGTAGATCGAGAGCTTTGCCTTTCGGCTCAGCTCTCTTTTCGTGACAACGGTGCGATAGAGCGAGTGCAATACCGCCCCCGCAGCCCCGATTCTCCGGCCAACCTCCCGCTCCATTGTCCCCTCACTCGTGAACAAGACCCCGAGGTACTTCAACTCCTTGGGGCAATACCTCATTCCCTACCTGGAGTACGCACTCCATTCGGTATTCTCAATTAGTAAAACCTAAATTAAAACTAAAAAAAACTACTTTTTTCTAATGTCAGCCGGTTCACATTTCATAATAACATTTTGAAAAAATTAAAACTTTCATGATTGTGACAATTTAGTTCTTTCTGCATGTGTAACATGAATGAGGTCCATTCTTTGCAGCTCAATAAAATGTAATAATTCTTGAATTGTTTGAAAATGTATTTGTTGATAAGGAAAATGCCAGTTCAATAAAACTGTTAAAGGAATGTTTGAGTTCGATATGCTGTCGATTACCACACACATAATTTAGAGTTTTGAAAAAAAAAAAAAAAAGCATGTTTACACTAAAGCATTTTACTGTGGATGTCTATGAGGCAAGTGTCCCTACTGCACATTACACAACTTAAACTCACCCCATTTTCTTGTATCTTTGCTTTATTTAAATGCAACGTATATACGTTTAATGCAAACATTTTCGTACACAAGGAAGTGTCAAAATAATTTTCAGTAATAATTAACAGCATGTCACAAATTCTGTACATAGTTTAAATTGAATTAAACCTGGAACATTTCTTTAAAACCTGAAAACAAACAAACAAACAAACAAACAAACAAACATTACAATACCTAAGCTTGCCGGTTCTGCTGAGTGGCTTTAATTGATTTGGATGCCGTTCATGAGTTGTTATAGATGCATTAGGAACAAAGCGTTTGACGGTTGGAGTCTGGCAAAGAGAGATCAGGGTGATCAGGTTATGAGGTCACAACTTAACATATCTGATACCACACATCTCATCTATGAGCTCATTAACATATGACCACCAACATTTATATATCAAAGCCTATTCAGTATTCAGCAACTTGACCCACCCAGATGAATGACAATGTTCATCTACGGTCATTATAATGGAAGAGCCTGTTTACTGTTTCATTGCATATTTTCTCAGTAGAATAAAAATTTTTGTATTTTGTCATGCTACAATGTGAAGTTGATTTACTGATGTATAAAACAGCAAATTAGTAATTCAGCTAAACAGATCTCAGCTTGTGTTGGATGTGTAGTCTGCATAAAGAATATAGCATGAACTTATAAAGTAACAGGTCAGGTGACTCACAAAATAGATGGGATCATGAGAAAGGAAATATATTCAAAATATATTGAAGCAACATCTCAAAACATCAGCCAGCAAGTTAAAGCTTGGTCGTGAATGGGTCTTCCAAATAGACAATAATACTAAGCATACCTCCACGGTTGTGGAAATGTCTTAAGGACAACAAAGTCAAGGTATTGGAGTGGCTATCACAAAGCCCTGACCTCAGTCCGAATTTGTGGGCAGAACTGAAAATGCTTGTGTGAGCAAGGAGGCCTACAAACCTGAATCAGTTACACCAGTTCTGTCTGGAGGAATGGGCCAAAATTCCAGCAAATTATTGTGAGAATCTTGTGGAAATCTACCCAAAACATTTGACCAACGCTAAACAATTGAAAAGCAATGCTACCAAATAATAACAAAGTGTATGTAAACTTCTGACCCACTGGGAATGTGATGAAAGAAATACAATTTGAAATAAATCACTCTCTCTGTTATTCTGACATATCACATTCTAGTGAAAGTAGTGATCCTCACTGACCTAAGACAGGGAATGTGTTCTACGCTTAAATGTCAGGAATTGTGAAAAACTGAGTTTAAATGTATTTGGCTAAGGTGCATGTAAACTTCTTACATAGACTGTATATATTTGATGACTTATAGAAATCATATTTCGTTTTGGGATTCTTTTGAAAATCTTCCGATCTGTAGTATCAGGGACACCAATAAATAGTACAGTCACATTCCTGAGAATGAGAGCTTTCCCTTGATATATGACTTAAGTGCCATGTGAAAGAATTTTGAATAGATTTTCATATTTCTACCCCATTACCACTTGTGGGTGCTAAATTGTGACGCAAATATTTCCAGGCCTTATTGTGTAACATAAATGCAAAAGTGATTGTACTCTGTGAAAAGTTCATATTCTAAGCTTTCAAATGATACCTCATATGCCTGACCTACGTATACGTTGACGTTTTAAGTGTAAAAATGTTTTCACAATATAGCACCCCCCTGTGCACAGAGTTTAATGGAATGAAGGCCCTAAATGTAGGCTTCACTTTTTATGCAAAAGGTAATTTTAAGTTTATTTGTGGTCAAGTATTACCAGAACATTTTCCTGACATGTTTTTAGATTATTCCAAAAGGTCAAATTATTAAGAGGGAGGAGTTGATACCTTCATCCCCTTGGGGGGAAGCTCCTGCTGGCAACCACCTCGCTCCATAGTCACAAGGGCAGCTCTATAGGAAAACAAGAGAATCAGAGTTCCTTGAAGCGTGTCACATTTACCTTCACACTGCAAAATTCTGTGGGCGCAATACAGCCATCTTAATGGGAATATGCGCAACCATGAATTTCACGCAATGGACTTCCGGTGGCAAAGAAATTCCCATCAAGTTTGGTAAACTTTGACTTTTGCTGTGTTGGCCAATAGGAAGTTTGGCAGTAACCTCTTGGTGGTGCTTCGTACAGAGCTACCTCTTTTCACATTGTACATTTGGCTTTGAATCACAGTGTTTGTGCGATCAATGTGATTACCACTGGCAGCTGTTTATCAATGTTGCTCGATCATGACCCAGTTTCACAGTCTTATTGATGTACCGAATTTGTCACTACCACCTAATTTTTATATGCATAATGTAGACAGTAAGCAGCTATAAGAAATGCATAAGTGTGACCAAGACATTGCAGAGATGAATGTCATCAACAGTGCTTCACTTCCATGAGTTAAGACAGATTGCAGTTCAAACTGTTCATACCTATTGAATTCAAACGCACAACTCAGATTAAAACAATTTAATATATACAAACCAAAAGTTTGTAATAATGCACAGATTTTGCTCTTATGGAAAGAAATTGGTACTCTTATTCACAGAAGAGGCATTCAACTGATCACAAAATATATATATATATATATTAGTGCTGAACGATTAATAATATCACAATCGCGATGTCAGCCAGTGCGATTATATGACGGCAAAATGCTGCGATTTTATTAAATAAATAAGTGCATGTGTGGACGTGACAGCCCATTCTCTCTAAGAGCTGTTTGCCCATTTTCTACAACGCTAATAAAAAGATGACCAGTCAGTCTCAGTTTAGGGAGTGGCACGTGCATTCATGTCACGTGAGTTTCCGGTGTGCAGCGTGGAAATCAGGTGAAGATGGACGCCGAGCAGACCAACACTGAACTGGTGGCCAGAAATATAACACAGAAACACAGATCACAGCTTGGCGATATGTCTTTATTTCATCCTTAATTAAAGTTCATATAATACGGGAGTGTGACATGTAAATAAGCACAAACTCCAAAACTGTCATTCTCTGTGCGGTCAGAGCTGCTTCAATCAGTCACGGAAGAGACCCAATCTGAGCGGGAGTCGAGAAATGGAAGAGATTTAAAGTTCTGCTGGGTGATGCACACTCTAACACGGAGACGCTCATCTCTCAACCCTGCGGTCTGCAGCTCGCAACGTCATCATCATGATGAGATCAATCTTATGTGAAAAATAACACTAAAATGACAACAACAATAAAATGTGTGTGTGTGTGTGTGTGTGTAATATCCACATATATATATATATATATATATACACACACACACACACACACACACACAGTATCTCACAAAAGTGCATACACTCCTCACATTTTTGTAAATATTTGATTATATATTTTTATGTAACACTGAAGAAATGACACTTTGCTACATTGTAGAGTAGTGAGTGTACAGCTTGTATAACAGTGTAAATTTGCTGTCCCTTCAAAATAACTCAACACACAGCCATTAATGTCTAAACCTCTTGCAACAAAAGTGAGTACACCCCTAAGTGAAAATGTCAAAATTGGGCCCAATTAGCCATTTTCTCTCCCCGGTGTCATGTGACTCGTTAGTGTTACAAGGTCTCAGGTGTGAATGGGGAGCAGGTGTGTTAAATTTTGTGTCATTGCTTTCACACTCCCTCAAACTGGTCACTGGAAGTTCAACATGGCACCTCATGGCAAAGAACTCTGAGGATCTGAAAACAATTATTGTTGCTCTACATAAAGATGGCCTAGGCTATAAGAAGATGGAAAAGACCCTGACACTGAGCTGCAGCACGGTGGCCAAGACCATACAGCGGTTTAACAGGACAGGCTCCACTCTGAACTGGCCTTGCCATGGTCGACAAAAGAAGTTGAGTGCACGTGCTCAGCGTTATATCCAAAAACTAAAATTCTCTCATCATTTACTCACCCTCATGCCATACCAGATATTTATGACTTTGTCTTCTGCTGAACACTTATGAAGATTTTTAGAAGAATATTTCAGCTCTGTAGGTCCATATAATGCAAGTGAATGGTGACCAGATCTTTTAAGCTCCAAAAAGCACACAAATGCAACATAAAACTCCAGAGGTTAAATATGTCTTCAGAAGCAATATTATAGGTGTGGGTGAGAAACAGATATACATCAAGTCATTTTTATTATAAATGTCCACTTTCACTTCTACATTCTGTTTTTTGTCGAATCACATTTTTTGTGTATATCCGCACCTACTGGTCAGAAGTTGAGATTTGTAGTAACAATTATTTAAATATTGATCTTTTTCCTCACCCACACCTATCATATCACTTCAGAAAACATGTACTGAACCACGGGAGTCGCATGGATTACATTTATGCTGCATATATGTGATTTTTGGAGATTCAAAGATTTAGTCACCATTCTCTTGCATTGTTTGGACCTACAGAGCTAAAATATTCTTCTAAAAATCTTAATTTGTGTCCTGCTGAAGAAAGTAAGTCATACACACACCAGGGATGACAAAGGGTAAGTAAACAATGAGAATTTTCATTTTGGGGTGAACTATCCCTTTAATGAAGGTTAATTTATATGAATAGATGATGTCAAAAGCATCACAAAACATACACCACTGATCAGACTAAAATCAAGAAATCATACCATAAAATCAATACTTTTTTTTTTCAAGCTTTCATATGAACATCTAAAATGTAAATTAATAACTTTCAACATCTTCACTGTATGCACATTTGAGCAACCTTTTCTTCCTCTGAACTTTGACCTTGGAAGTTATTTTCTACAACTTTTAACATTGATAACATTAAATCAGAGGACAAACATTATTTTTTTTAATTATTTAAAATATTGATTACTTTTTTAGATTTTCTTTTCTTTGGGAAATAGACGTACGAGTACTGCCAGCATTGCAGCAGTGGTTGAAGGGTTGGGGGGTCAACCTGTCAGTGCTCAAGACCATACGCCGCACACTGCATCAAATTGGTTTGCAAGGCTGTCATCCCAGAAGGAAGCCTCTTCTAAAGATGATGCACAAGAAAGCCCGCAAATAGTTTGCTGAAGACAAGCAGACTAAGGACATGGATTACTGGAACCATGTCCTGTGGTCTGATGAGACCAAGATAAACTTATTTGGTTCAGATGGTGTCAAGCGTGTGTGGCGGAAACCAGGTGAGGAGTACAATGACAAGTGTGTCTTGCCTACAGTCAAGCATGGTGGTGGGAGTGTCATGGTCTGGGGCTCCATGCGTGCTGCTGGCACTGGGGAGCTACAGTTCATTGAGGGAACCATGAATGTCAACATGTATTGTGACATACTGAAGCAGAGCATGATCCACTCCCTTCGGAGACTAGGCCGCAGGGCAGTATTCCAGCATGATAACAACCCAAAACACCCCTCCAAGACGACCACTGCCTTGCTAAAGAAGCTGAGGGTGAAGGTGATGGACTGGCCAAGCATGTCTCCAGACCTAAACCCTATTGAGCATCAGTGGGGCATCCTAAAATGGAAGGTGGAGGAGCACAAGGTCTCTAACGTCCACCAGTTCCATGATGTCGTCATAGAGTGGAAGAGGACTCCAATGGCAACCTGTGAAGCTCTGGTGAACTCCATGCCCAAAATAATGGTGGCCACACAAAATACTGACACTTTGGGCCCAATTTGGACCTACTCACTTTTGTTGCCAGAGGTTTAGACATTAATGGTTGTGTGTTGAGTTATTTTGAGGGGACAGCAAATTTACAGTGTTATACAAGCTGTACACTCACTACTTTACATTGTAGCAAAGTGTAATTTCTTCAGTGTTGTCACATGAAAAGATATAATCAAATATTTACAAAAATGTGAGTGGTGTACTCACTTTTGTGAGATACTGTATTATATATATATATATATATATATATATATATATATATATATAGGAATTTGAATTGTTTTTTGATAGACAAGATTGATAAATTCTTATCAATAATACTCATGGCTAAACTTTTTACAGTGTTCAGTGACTAAAATGTCAATATGACTAAATGTTACTAAAATATGACTAAAATGTCAACAGTTTTCATTGAATAAAACTACATTAAAAAGCCCAGTAAGACAAACAAAACAAAGCACAATTACAGATGTGTTTGCGAGTGTCACGCCATATGACAAGTCTTCACAGAGATATAAAGAGACACGATGCACCGTTAGCAAAGTGGGATTTCAGAAAATGATCCACACGCTGGACAAGAGGTACCAGCGATAAGTAGAACTTTTTAGAAAGAGGATTTGGAAATACCAGTTGGTCATTTAAAAAAAAAAAAAAAAAAAAAAACAACATCAACAGTTTTAGTGGTTTGAGTGAACCACACTTTTATATCCAGTTTCCTTTTCAGAAGAGTTTATAGAAAGTACATGTTACATCCTGCGTAAATGTCCCTGTTTGTTTGGACAATCTTATTTTCATTAAAATTTGTATGTTCTTATTTATTGTTCTATTTTATGTAGGTGTAATATTGAGAAAATAACATGTTTGCAGTAATGCAAAGATATTTTAATTTTGTAAAAATATTATTTTAATTTGAAAACACTGTGCATTTATAGTTGTTGTTGTTGCTAGTTTGTATGTTTGAGTTGAGAAATACACATTTCAGCATTATCAGTAATCCATTTGTGCATTTTCCTTGAATTTATAACGGCTAATGGCACTGCTGTTCTTGTACACGTTAGTCACATCTTGTATAGACTATTGCACTTCCCTTCTTGCGGTGTGGCACAAAAACTTCTGCACAAACCTCAAATGGTCCAAAATTCTGCGGCTCGAATTATTATGCAAACACCTTCGATAGAGCACATTTATCCGGTACTACAAAAACTGAATAGAAATTAAGATTGAACTTTTTACTTACAAGACTCTTCATAATTTAGCACCTTCATATCTACGTGATCTTCATGTTTACTCACCAAACCGATCCCTTAGATCTTCTTCCCTTACTCTTACTGTACCCTCTATACATTTGACTAATATGGGGTCTAGAGCTTTTAGTTATACTGCTCCTTGTCTTTGGAATTCTCTACCACAAGATGTACGAAATAGCCCTACTCTGCTAACTTTTAAATCACGTATCAAAACCCAATATTTTAGGTGATCTTATTTCTGATTTTTTAAGAATTGCATTTGTTGGTCTTAGTGTATTTTGTATTAGTTTCTTTTATTATGTTAGATAATGTTTGTGTATTTTAATGTACATGAAAGGTGTCCTTGAGTGTCCTGAAAGGCATCCACAAATAAAATATTATTATTACATAGTGAGTATGGCAATTAATCGTCATATTCGTGAAAAACCTAAAATAGACAATTAATCATCATAATCACAATTAATTGTCAGCCAAATTTTACAATCATGACCCCTAATTTTAATTATTAGGCTCCTACCTTGTGAAATGTTTTGTTAAAAATGCGTACGGAATTTCAAACAGTGACAACAGCTTGTATCATTATTAAAAATGTGATTTCATGACATCATATGAATTGATAGAATGTGAAATGTTTTCATTTTTAAAAAGCTAAAATGTGATTAAAATCAAAGCAAAATTTACAATATACTATATTGAGTGAATATATATGAAGATGCCCCCTTTCATTTTGCTTAATATATTTTTAAGTTACATTTTGCTGACATTTCGTCAAAAGTCTGGTGAGTAAAAACTAAAATTTACTAGCCAATGACGATTCTTTCTCCAACATGATTATAGAAGTTTGAAATGCATCTTTTATTAAAGTTCAAATAATAAGGAAGCAGGTTGTATAAAGAAGCACACACTCCGAAACTGGCATTTCTCTGCACGGTCAGAGCAGCTTATATGAGTCGCATGAAAAACAGCACAAGAGAATTTCAAACTTCTCCCAGCTGATACAATGACTTACGTGGAGATGCTCGTCCCTCACGTGTATTTGCTGCATCTAGATTATAATGTGATGGCTTGCGACGTAGTGAATAATAATATACACCAATCAGCCACAACATTAAAACCTGGCTGATTAGGTAATCGCATGGATTGTTGGTACCAGAAGGGCTGGTTTGAGAATTTCTGTAACTGCTGATCTCCTGGGATTTTCACTCACAACAGTCTCTAAAATTTACTCCGAATTGTGCCAAAAACAAAAAACATCCAGTGAGCGACAGTTCTGCGGATGGAAATGCCTAGTTTATGAGAGAGCTCAACAGAGAATGGCCAGACTGGTTAGAAGTGACAAAGTCTACGGTAACTCAAATAACCTCTCTGTACAATTGTGGTGAGAAGAATATAATCTCTATAAAAAGTATAAAAGGTGGTTTTAATGTTGTGGCTGATCGGTATATGCTTAACAGTGTGTATTATCGTGAAGAAAATCAGATGGTCAAGCTCTATTCAAAATTTCTTAATTTTTGTACCACAAACGAATGACAGTTAAACAGGTTTGGAAACCAAGTAAGTAAATAATTTAAATAATGAGAGAAATTACATTTCTGGATGAACTGACTTTATTGAAACTTAACTGCAAAACATGATGGAGTCGGACCATAATTACAATAGTAATTTTGTGATCAGCAACTTAATAAGGCTGAAGGCCCATTCCTCCAGACAGAACTGGTGTAACTGAAAAAAGGGTTTTAGGCCTCCTTGCTCGCATACGCTTTTTCAGCTCTGCCCAGTTTGAGGTCAGGGCTTTGTGAGGGCCATTCCAATATCTTGACTTTGTTGTCCTTAAGACATTTTGCCACAACCGTTGAAGTATGCTTGGGGTCATTGTCCATTTGGAAGACCCATTTTGACCAAGCTTTAATTTCCTGGCTGATGTCTTGAGATGTTGCTTTAATATATCCACATACATTTCCAAGTGCACCAGTCCCTCCTGCAGCAAAACACCAAATGTCCTCTGGTATAATGAAATTATACCATTTTTTAATGGTATAATGCATATTTTGCATTTGGTGTTTTGCTACTTTTCTTCAAAAAGTAAGATCTTTGTCCCCATTTGCACTTGCAAACTGTAGTCTGGCTTTTTTAATGGTGGTCCTGGAGCAGTGGTTTCTTCCCTGCTGAGCAGCCGGGAAGTGGCATTTTCACAAGGTCCTTTGCTGTTGATCTGGGATTGATTTGCACTTTTTGCACCAAACTATGTTCATCTCTAGGCGACAGAATGCGTCTCCTTCCTGAGCGGTATGATGGCTGCGTGATCCCATGGTTAGAGTTGCAGCGGTATACCGGTTTCACGGTACACAACGGTTTGAAAATTGATGGTTATCATACCATGTACATTTGCTAATCTACGGTATTGAAAAAAAAATGCAACCGGACGGAGAATCTCACCTGCGTGTACGCATCTCCTTTCCACCTCGACTGCCTGTCAGACTCGTCAGCTTGCCCCAAACACACACACACACACACACACACACACACACACTCAGCGGAGAAAATGTCAGAGAGAAGCGAAGCGATAGGTTCTGACATAAGTGATCGTGTGTGAGTTAAAGCAGTGTTTCTCAACTGGTTATAGTTCAATTCGGACAATGCCATGGTTCTCCCATTGAAGATATTTCGGCGGGTGCCCAAGTGATAGCTTATTTAGGTCTGCAGAGGCAGATTGAATGATAATCTCGCAATCAGCTTAAGGTTTCTCATCTGCAATTTTGCACGAGTGTAACGGAACCAGCTCGCGATCATGATCTGCTCTAGTCTCTGGCACAGCCATTTTCAAATCTCTCCAGATATGTTCACTCAGGTTCAATTCTGGGCTCTGGCTGGGCCAATCAAGGACATTCACAGAGTTGTCCCGTGTGCTTAGGGTTGTTGTCCTGTTGCAAGATGAACCTTTGCCCCAGTCTGAGGTCCAGAGCAGGTTTTCATCAAGGATGTCTCTATACTTTGCTGACTAGTCTCCCAGTTCCTGCCGTTGAAAAACATCCCCACAGCATGATGCTGCCACCACCATGCTTCACTGTAGGAATAGTATTAGCCAGGTGATGAGCAGTGCCTGGTTTCCTCCAGACATGACGCTTGCCATTCAGGCCAAAGAGTTCAATATTTGTTTCATCAGACCAGAGACTTTTGTTTCTCATGGTATGAGAGTCCTTCAGGTGCCTTTTGGCAAACTCCAGACGGGCTGTCATGTGCCTTTTACTGAGGAGCGGCTTCCGTCTGGCCACTCTACCATACAGGTCTGATTGGTGGAGTGCTCCAGAGATGGTTGTTCTTCTGGAAGTTTCTCCTCTCTCCACAGAGAAATGCTGGAGCTCTGTTAGAGTGACCATCGGGTTCTTGAGTCACCTCCCTGACTATGGCCCATCTCCCCCGATAGCTCAGCTTGGCGACCAGCTCTAGGAAGAGGCCTGGTGGTTCCAAAATTCTTCCATTTACGGATGGAGTCCACTGTGCTCATTGGGACCCTCAATGCTGCAGACATTTCTGCAGATACAATCCTGTCTCGGAGGTCCACAGACAATTCCTTGGACTTCATGGCTTGGATTGTGCTCTGACATGCGCTGTTAACTGCGGGACCTTATAGAAAGGTGTGTGCCTTTCCAAATCATGTCTAATCAACTGAATTTACCACAGGTGGACTCCAATCAAGTTGTAGAAACATCTAAAGGATGATCAGTGGAAACAGGATGCACCTGAGCTCAATTTTGAGTGTCATGGCAAGGCTGTGAACACTTATGTTTTTCTTTTTTTTATAAATTTGAAAAGATTCAAACTAAATTCTTTCACATTGTCATTATGGTGTATTGTTTGTAGAATTTTGAAAAAAATTATGAATTTAATACATTTTGGAATAAGGCTGTAACATAACAAAATGTGGAAAAAGTGAAGCGCTATGAAAAATTTCCAGATGCACTGTAATTAAATATGCTATTACATTTTTAAAAGGGGGGAGAAAACTTCCTGTAGATTTTGTTGTTGATGTCAACAGCAAAAATAATGTCACTTCATGCATGTCCTTGTACTTGAAAACCATGAAGAAAACTATGCAACATAAAAAGGAAATGCGACCCAGGATACATTAAATACAGGTTACATTTTTACTATGGTGGGTCGCCACTTGATTTTCAATGTAAAATCTGTCCTGAAGCAAAACCAGTTGAGAACCACTGAGTTAAAAAGTTACAGACAGGAGCAGTCTGGCTGTGCAGTCACGCACCTACAGTATATGTTAATTATTAATAATCATATGACATTACTTTAAAAGCTGACACAGCTGATGTTATTTTTCATTTAGTAGTTAATTTAACATGCTATGCTAACATGTAAACTAACATGCTTTAGTATATAACATGTTAAAGTTACATACAATTATTTTTATCATGTTTATTATAATTCTGTTAGCTTTCGTATTTATTCTATGCATTTTATTTTGAAAAGAGATAATTTTTTTACACATACTTCAATTAAAAAAAAAATGGTTTCAAATTTAAATTATAATAAAGTGTTTGCTCAACCCAAAAAAAAAAATCCATTCTGTTTTCACTCCTGTAAATGTCATAGTAACTAATAATTTTGTAATACTGTATACCATGACATTTTGAGACGGTTATCATACCGTGAAAATCTCAACCCTACCCATGGTGTTTATACTTGCGTTCTATTTTTTGTACAGATGAACATGGTACCTTCAGGCATTAGGAAATTGCTCAAGGATGAACCACTTGTGGAGGTCTACACTTTTTTCTGAGGTTCTGATTTATTTTCTATATATTTTTAGGGTTGTGCCGATGGACGATATCATCGTCCATCGTGATGGCTGACCAACATCACGATGTCGAGCCACCATCGTGATGCCACGCCCCCTTTTGCGAGTCTTGCTAGTGTGACTCACTAATCCTAGTCTCTTCTATAGTTAACCTAAAACCTTTGCAGGGATTGCTCTGTAAATTAAATTGAGAATATAACGAATGCATATATGCTATTTTAAATACTGTAGTATATGCCAGAGACGTGACGTGTTAGTCTGTGAAAATACCGTGTCAGGCAGGCTGCACAAATATTGATCTTGACACTGTTAGCTTCTTGTCTTTTTTTTTACATGTCTTACACTGTACATTTAGATTAAAATATTTTATGTTGTAGGCTACTAGAAAATAGACTTTATTAATTAATTATTAGTAGTTGTAGTGTCTCAGAAAATCTTGCTCATTGTCACATAGCTCTTATATACACTGAAGCGGCAGTTTAAGATAAACCCAGACCAGCGAACGTCAAATCACTTTTGTCTGGTTAATACTTTTAAAGAAAAATATCCTTGGCCATAAATCCATAATGTCAAATCAAATGAAAGAAACAAGGTGAATATGAATAACACACATTTATTAAAACATAGAAGAACAACAAATGAAATGGGTACAACACTCAGACCGAAACTTGGCATTAACATTTCACTTATAATTAGCAGCACAATTAACTTCAGCACAGGCTACAAAACAAATTATGTTATTGAAATATTGTAAAGTGGTCATATGAACTACACAAATGAACGTTTAAAAAATAATATGCAAAATCGAATAGCTCCAGAACGGATGGCTGAAAAATGCGTAAAGAAGTCTAATATCTTTCACCATAGACCATGTTTAAATTTCGATGTTTCTGGCCAGAAATACCAACATATTCACTTTATCTGGTTTTAATAAGCTGCGGATTGGGGTAACTACACTACCCGCTGTGCTGAAGACCCGCTCTGATGGAGTACTGGTAGCACATATGCACAGATATTTCCGTGCTAATCTTGCCATGAACGGAAACCTTTTGTCATTTGTTTTCCACCAAGTCAGCGGGTCCTCTTCCCCATCAATGGCCATTTCCTGCAGGTACATGGTCATTTCTGCCTCGACCTTTTGCTCATCAGTGAGTAAAATAATGAAATTATAGTTTTTAAGTGGAAAATAGTATTTATGTAAAGAGATATATTAAAATAAAAAGTGCACAACTCTTAAGTGAAAGCTAAAAAAAAAAAAAATGCTTCACGTGTCGTGCAACCTACTGATAAAGCGCCGAGTCATTAGTTGGGTTAGTAAAATAGTGAAATTATAATTTTTCATATCATTTTTGAAAATTATATGAAATTATATTAAACCGCCTCCACCGACGATATCATCGTCCATCGCGATGTTTTACTGTCAACATCGTCAACTGCCAATTTAGGGGACATCGCCCAACCCTATATATTTTCCCATGATGTCAAGCAAAGAGGCAGAGTTTGAAGGTAGGCCTTAAAGGGCACCTATTATGGAATTTTTTAAATTACCTTTCATGCAGTGTGTAACATAGATTTAAGTGAACAAAAACATCCTGCAAAGTTTTATATATGAAAGTTCACCGTAAAAAAAGTTATTGTCTCTCAAATGTAGGAGTCGACTCTGAGTCAATGTAATGAATCGTTTTTCCAACGAGTCATTTTCCTTTTCGTTGTGACGTCAAGACAAAAAATTATCAAATTGTCCGCTCCCACTCATTGCGCGCGCACACACCAGGGAAAACTTGAAAACATCATGTCGACAACAAGACACTGTGTTCTGAAGTGCATATCAAAAGCGACCTTTTTTTCACTGCCCAGGGACGAGCATGTGAAGAATCAGTGGCTAGAGTTTATATTTACAACTAGGCTATACCACACAAGTATAGCCCGAACCTTGTGCTGTGTTCGCGTCATTTTAATGACGATTGCTTTACAAACATGAATGCTTTCAAGTGTGGATTCGCGAGCCGGTTGATACTGAAGTAAGGTTCAGTACCAAGTTATTTGGATCAGCTTCCTCCTCCGAATCACAACCTGTAAGTATTATTAATAATTGTTGCTTTTATGTGTTTTTTAGCATGCTTAATAAGTATTTGTGTGTGTTGTGTAAGTTACGCTCAGTGCAGCTTCTAGGTCTCCAATGTCAATTTTTTTGAAATATGTGAAATGTTTGTCGATGTTATTGGAGTCATAAAGAATAGAGCAATAACTTGTAGTAATGCAGTGCTTTATCAATATGTTTATGCGTTGGGCTAACGCAAACAATAACTGATTGGGTGTTTACCACCGAACTTTGGGCTATGATCGCTAACATAAATCAACTCAAATTCCTTCTCTGATTTTGATTTTTTTACTACAAAGCGGTGATGGGCGTTCCGTTTCTGACAATCTCTGCACAGAGTATACCAATCACAACTGATTGGGTCATCTGACCAATCATCGCAGATTAGCGTCACGCAAAGGAGGAGTTTGGAAAATGAGTCGTTGAACGAATCATTTGGGAGTCGGTGAGCAAATCAGGTAAACATAAATGCATATTATAAGACAACAAAAGTGTTTTTTGTCATTGCATGCATGTAAAACTGTTGTTGGGGTCTCCCAAAACAATATTAGGAACATTTTAAATGCCATAATAGGTGCCCTTTAAAATACATCCACAGGTACACCTCCTATCAGAAGCTAACTATCTCAAGGCTAGACATCATTTTCTGGAATTTTCCAAGCTGCTTAAAGGCACAGTTAACATAGTGTATGTAAATTTCGGACCCACTGGAATTGTGATATAGTCAATTAAATAATTGTTGGAAAAATGACTGGTGTCATGCACAAAGTAGATGTCCAAAACTACTTAGTTTGCCAATATGAAATCTATGGAGTGGTTAAAAAAAAAAAAATAGTTTTAATGACTTCAACCTAAGTGTATGTAAACTTCAACTGTATATCTGTCATTAACATCGTTTCATTATTAGCCTATCTAGACCAGTTTCCAACAACTAACCATTATGTTACCAGAACACTCTCCCATAATAAAACATCAGCATTCATGCATTCTGCATGTCATATATTATATCAGCATCTGATAGGAACATATTATTTTAAAGTGGGCCTATATATTTGATATTATATTCGTGTTTAAGGCCCGCGCTAAACAAATGAAAACCTGACAAATACATGTTATAAATTACAGCAGTGGCCGATGCAAAAATGAAACAAAATCACTCGAAGACAAAACGCATTATAAACTAATATTTTTTGTGAAATTACGGCTTTATTATTTAGTGTTTTGTTGAGTTTGTTTAAATCGTCTGATAGCACATTAGCATCAGGCCTCAGTCAAATATCCATGTACAGAACCTGGTGCTAACACATGAACAAAACCTATCAAACTTCACATATTCAATAGTATTTATTATTATTTTCATCACATATAATGTTTATTCACCTCAGAGATTTGTATTAATACAGTTTGAAGGGAGCTTCTCGGTTAGCACATGAGCTAATACACATTTCATAAAAAAGGAGGTAAAACATACACATTTCCACACAAACACAAAACAAAAACATAAAATAAACGCATATAAATCGTGTCTTACCTTCAATAAACAGGCTTTTCTTATAAGCCATATTCATCCATCACCGCAGAGTTTTAACTCGCGCACTTCACTTCAGGTGTTCATTAAATCACTACAATACTTTAATTTGATTTCGCGTGTTTACATCTCAATCTAAATAATTTCAAATTAAATCGCTTTGTGTGTGTGTGTGTGTGTTTAGTCCATCTTCAGTCCAAACGTAAAGAAATCCTTCTTACTCTAGTGAAAAATGAAAATATCCGTCTTACAGCGGTAACTATTAATAAAGATAATCAATCGATCTGTGTGTCAGATCAACATTAACTTAATAAAACATTAGCTTTATGAAACTGAACGGATTTACATGGTTACTTAGCACAACGAAAAGCTATTGAGGCATATTCTGAGTCACTTCCGCCAGGACTTTTGTGCAACATCAGTCACTAAATTCGTTTGTCCGTATTTACTACTGTATTTAATTCAATTTATTTAGATTAAATATTAATAAAAAAGGACCTCAAAAGTCTAAGTCAACTTGTGACAATGCTTTTCCCCCTGTTCAAATTACACCGGCAGCCAAAAGTTTGGAATAATGTACAGATTTTTTTCTTATAGTCAGGACATTAATAACGTGAAAATATTATTTTACAATTTGAAAATAAATTTCAGAACTTATTAAACTACTTCAAAGCATTCTCATAAAAAAAAAAAAAAAAATCCTCAACATGCAGAAATGACAGCTTTGCAGATCCTTGGTATTCTAGCTGTTTGTCGAGATACTCAGGTGACATATCACCCTACGCTTCCTGCAGCACTTGCCATAGATGTGGCTGTCTTGGCACTTCTCATGCACCTTACTGTCTAGCTGATCCCACAAAAGCTCAATGGGGTTAAGATCCACAACACTCGGTTCCAATTATTTGTTGTCCAATGTCTGTGTTTCTTTGCCCACTCTATCCTTTTCTTTTTGATTTTCTGTTTCAAAAGGGGTCTTCTCTTTACTGCTGTACATCAAACTGGTGTTGAGCAGGTATAATTCAATGAAGCTGTCATGTGAGGTGTCAATTTCTTAACTTAGAGACTATGATGAACTTGTCCTCTTGTTTAGCTATATACTGTATCTAGCCTTCCACATCTCTTTCTGTCCTTGTTAGAGCCAGTTGTCCTTTGTCTTTGAAGCCTGTAGAGTACAACTTTGTATGAAATCTTCAGGTTTTTTTGGCAATTTCAAGCATATAAACTTCATTCCTCAAAACAATGATTAACTGACAAGTTTCTAGAGAAAGCTGTTTCTTTTTTGCCATTTTTGACCTAATATTGACCTTAAGACATGCCAGTCTATTGCATACTGTGGGAACTCAAAAACAAACACAAAGACAAGGTTAACCTTCATTTAATGTACCAAACAGCTTTCAGCTAAGTTTGATATAATGGCAAGCGATGTTCTAGTATCAAATGAGCAATTTAGCATGATTACTCAAGGATAAGGTGTTGGAGTGACGGCTGCTGGAAATGGGGCCTGTCTAGATTTGATCGAAAATTACTTAAGATTTTGCTGTTTTTTACATCAGTAATGTCCTGACTATACTTTGTGATCAGTTGAATGCCACCTTGTTGAATTAAAGTACCAATTTCCTTCCAAAACAGCAAAATCTGTACATTATTCCAATATTCTAAACTTTTGGCCACCAGTGTATATTATCAGCATAATATCAGTATGTTGCCACAGCAGTTGCTTCAATGGAAACAAGGAAATCAGAAATCAGAATCAGAGCTTTATTGCCAGGTATGCTTACAGATACAATAAATTTGTTTTGTTGACAGGAGCTTCCATTACACAACAATACAACACAGCAACAAGACAGAGATAATAATACAAAATAAAATGAACACTGGTTTGAGTTCCAGGGCTGAGAAAGAATGTTAGCAGTAACATTGCTAACACTGTTCTACATTACAGAGAAATACTAAACCATTATAATGAGCCTTTAATATATAATTTTTACCAGTGACACAGGGATGTAAATGGTAATGATTCTAAATGTATCGGAAAAAACAGCAAGAGACTGTCTGAACATTTTTTTAATTTATAGAGAGAAATGCACATTCAGGTTGAGCAAACAGACGATGATCTCAGGATCAATGATGGTCAGAGGGATCGCCAATAGCTGATGCCTTTGACCATGTCATGACGATATTTGGCTCGTTTTCCCATTAATCTATTAAATTATTATTATTATTTGTCAGTGTTTTGGTTGTTATATCATGTTTTGGCCTCTAGAGGTCCTCATGGTGCTATCGTGCCCTGCTTATTCTATTTGTAATTAGTGTTATTAGGTTCTTAAGCCGGTTGCCCAAGTAAGTGTCCTCTAAGTCTGAGACATTTAATTTCTCTTGCCTGTGGATTGTTCCCTTCTCTGTATTATTTTTTGTGGACTTTCTCCTCTGGACCTTTTTTGCTGAATACCCGTGGGAACATTTTTTGTATCTTTTTTTGAAAAGCCCAGTTGGATTGTTTTTGTTTTTTTGAGAATTAATTTTGATGATATTTGCTTCAGCTGTGGACTTCTGTTATTTGTATTAAAACTATTTCTGCATCTCCTCTTCTTGATAGTGCGTCTCAATGATTGGGTTCAGTGGCTCAGGGATTGAGAGTCTGACTTTCACGACAGAGATTTGAGTTCTAGTCCCGACTCTGACAATTATTATTAGACTATTATTATTATTATTATCAAAATAATATTACAACTCATTCGCCCGTAGACACAAAGACACGCATTTGAAGAAACACTCTTTATTATATTATTAAGTACAGATGACAGAAAAGCAGTATATGGGCATATATGACGCGCTGATATAGAGGTATGCAGTCTCATGGAACACATGCATCCACACACTTTGTTTCTGCCTTCCGATTTTTTTATTTATTTTTTTGCTGCAAATGACCTCAGACATCTCAGTTCAGGAGGTGCTTTGAGTTCAGTTCACTTTATTTCCACAGAGCAGTTTATTGTGAACACAACTCTGCAGCCTGTTTGTAATACAAACTATATAAAATAATACAAAATGTATAAAATAATACAAAAACACGTTCAACTCTAACCATTATTTATATTTCATTGATTATTTTTTAAATGTATAATAGTTTTTATGTCTTCATTTGTGTAGGTAATTTTCCGCCTGCATGTTTAGAAGGATTCTTGCCTGACGGTAAATGGAAAGGTGGTTACGTGAAAAAAAAAAAAAAAAAAAAATAAATAAATAAATATATATATATATATATATATATATATATATATATATATATATATATATTAGGGTTGCAGTGGTATACCAGTTTCACGGTATACCACGGTTTGAAAATTGACGGTTATCATACCATGTACATTTGCTTACTACGGTATTGAGAAAAAAATGCAACCAGACGGAGAATCTCACATGCGCTTGCGCATCTCCTTTCCTCCTTGTCTGCCTGTCAGACTCATCAACTTGCGTCACAAATACTCACAAATGCAGCGGAGAAAATGTCAGAGAGAAGCGAGGCGAGGGGGTCTGACATAAGCGTGTGTGTGAGTTAAAGCAGTGTTTCTCAACTGGTCTATTCAGAATATTCACGACAGCAGGGAAAGAGCAATGCCATGGTTCTCCCATTGAAGATATTTCGGCGGCTGAGGCAGATTTAATGATAATCTCGCAAACAGCTAAAGCAGACATGGGCAATTTACAGCCCGCGGGCTGGATCAGGCCCTCCACATGGTTTAATGTGGCCCGCGGCTCATTTATCGTAAAAGCGTTTTTATTTTTCATTGGATATTTCAGTTAACTTGCATTGGGACATAACGTGTCACCACAAGCGTTTACCATGCTCATGGTTGCCGAATAAGAAACGTAACACCCCCAGTTTGAGATTTATACTTGCGCAAATTGGAAATATTCCGCCTAATGTTATACTTATTTCGTGCAATCTGGCAACCATGCACGCGAGTGCGCTATTTCTATCTGGGTTTCTCTTTTGAACAAATTTAGCGTTCTGTTGTGCAATATTCTGCTCAAGGAAAAGTGTTATATGGCTACTCTGTGTCCATTCTTGAGGCTGCTTGTGATGTTTGGTGCTGCTAATTTTGCAGGTAAACCTTCTCAGTGATTAAATTAAATATAAAAGTAGATCTTGACATCATTGACACACGGAGGAGTAATCACTGCCATGCGAGCAAAAGCAAGCCAGAGACAAATATGTACATTTATTTATAATTTGTGCAATTTAGAAATGTTGAAGTCCCTTCGCGCAACGTATGTTAATCTAACTCTTGCAGTATTAATTTATCATAGTCATGCTGTCTGTGTTATTCAGTTGTGTGCTGAAAGTCAAACGTTGACATCAACAACATAAATAATGTCACTTGATGCCTGTCCTTGTACTGGAAAACCAAAACTATGCAACATAAAAGGAAATGCAACCCAAGATACATTAAATACAGGTTATGTTTAATCTATGGCAGGTCGCCACTTGATGTCCAATGTAAAATCTGCGTCCTGAAGCAAAACCAGTTGAGAACCACTGAGTTAAAAGGACAGACAAGAGCAGTCTGGCTTCACTGTTATGCGCTCACACAGCTGATGTTATTTTTCATTTAGTAGTTAATTTAACATATAAACTAACATGCTTTAGTTATATAACATGTTATAGTTACATGCTATTTTTTGTCATGTTTATAATTCGATTTATTATTATAATTCTGTTAGCTTTCTGATTTTTTATATTTATTTTATTTTCAAAAGGGAGACTTTTTTTTACACATACTTCAATAAAATAAATGGTTTCAAGTTTCAATTATTTCAAGTATTTGCTCAAAAATAAATAAAATAACCCTTCTGTTTTCACTGATAATAGTAATTGTGTAATACCGTATACTGTGATATTTTCTGAGACGGTTATCATACCGTGAAAATCTCATACGTTGCAACCCTAATATATATATATATATGATCGATACCTAGCCCTGGATAATCCAGTTGCGGAGTTATGAGCATTTTTTATTTGTAGCGCCCCCTATAAGCATTTTTTTTTTTTTTTGCAATAGTGTATGAAGTCTCAAAATGTGCTGTTGTATATGTGTGTCAAATTTCGTAACATTTGGCCTTTTCGTTTGGTAGATATTGGTCAATACGCACAAAAATGGATGACGCCTGACCTATCTGTTGATCTCCGCAATGCTTTGATGAATCAAAATTCCTTTGTTAAATTTTTGTCAGGAGGGTTCATAGTAGACACACACAATTTTTGGTGAGAATCAGATATATGGCCTAGGAAGAGTTTGAATAAATTGCTTATTTAGAAAATTAGAGTAGTGAAAACATTTAACAAAATGCAATAAAACGAAGATATAAAGTAGGTCTTGGCACAAGGAATTAGAGGAAAAAATTATTTTGAGATTATTAGTGAGTTGTTGGTGAAAACATAAATGTCCTTGTTATAGCACCACCTTGTGGCCGATTCTCATAAAACTTGGTACAGAGCCTCATTCTGACACTGTCTATAAATATCTAAATTTTCGTTATGGTCGGCCATATTTGATGTTATTAGCTGCTGAAATTTGTTTGGCTGCTGGCTGCCATGTTTTTGATTTGCCCAACTGATATTGTAGTACATGTTAGCATTTGGCACCGACAAGATGCATACCAATTTTAAACTTCATTGATCGATGTAGCGCCCCCTATTGATCGATTTGGACAATGGCGTTTCTGATTAGCGAGCATGAATACAGAGACCATTAAGAGAACGAAAACGAGAAGCTCAAAGAATGTGCCGGATAAATGAAAGAAAGCATATGCATGTGCGTGTGTATGTGGTATGTATGTGCGAGTGTGTAACATTACCGCTCATTGATGTGTGGCTGCCTCGTGGGCCATCACATCCGCCATGATGAATTTTTCTGTATAGTGAAAATTTGGGAAAACCTACAAAAATCTTCTTCTCTTTAATCGTAAATCTCGTGTGGAAATGCCATCAATTTGAAAATTTGACATTTAGGCGTGGCCTGTAGCGCCCCCTAAGGGTTCCTGTTGTTCATTCTTGGTGTGGGGGTTCCTGTTGGCCTGTAGTATCAATGTACCTAATCAGAATTCTTTTACCAGAAAATGGGAGTTTTGGGCGTGGACTGTAGCGCCTCCTAAGGACGAATGTGTGCCATTCTTTGCACAGTACTTCAGAGTGATGTCATCTTGAAGCATGTTAGGTTTGAAAAAACATCAGTCAAAATTACATTTGATTTATTGACACATATACCTGTACATTGCAGCAATGTGGACATTTACATAAACACGCCATTTTGTATTGTATTAATTTTTGCTAAGTAATAAATTAAAAGACATCATTTCTACACATGGGTACCAAATTTCAAATCAATTGGATCTACGGTTCAAGAAAAGAAGATTTATATAGGTTTTCCCAAATTTTCATTGTACAGAAAAATCCATCATGGCAGAAATGATGGGTCCTTGAGGCTTTTTTGTTCCCCATTAGAAATTAGGCATGTACACCACGTTTCAGAAGAATTGGACAAATGGGGTGGAAATGACATCACTTTGAAAATGGGAAATTTGGACGTGGACTGTAGCGCCCCCTAAGGGCGAATGTGGGCCATTCTTTGTGTAGGGGTTCCCATTGGACTGTGGTATCAATGTGCAAAATTAGAAAACTTATGACCAGAAAATGGGACTTTTGGGCGTGGCCTGTAGCACCCCTAAGGGCAAATGTGGGCCATTCTTTGCACAGTACTTCAGAGTGATATTATCTTGAAGCATGTTAGGTTTGAAAAACCATCAGTCAAAATTACATTTGATTTATTGACACACATATATTGTGGCACTGTGGACATTTACATAAACACGCCCCTTTCAGCCATTTTGTATTGTATTCATTTTTGCTAAGTAAAGATTTGAAAGACATCAATTCTGCACAAGTGTACCAAATTTCAAGTCAATTGGAGCTACAGTTCAGGAGAAGATGGTTTTTGTACGTTTTCTCAAATTTTCACTGTACAGGAAAGTCCATCATGGTGGAAGTTATGGGTCCTTGACGTTTTTTTGTTCCCCATGAGAAATGAGGCATGTACACCAAGTTTCAGAAGAATTGGACAAATGGGGTGGAAATTACATCACTTTGAATATGGGACAATTGGGTGTGGCCTGTAGCGCCTCCTAAGGGCGAATGTGGGCCATTCTTGGTGTGGGGGTTCCCATTGGCCTGTAGTATCAATGTACCAAATTAGAATATTTTTTATCAGAGAATTATCATTTTTGGCGTGGCTTGTAGCACCCCCTAAGGACGAATGTGGGCCATTCCTGGTGTAGGGGTTCCCATTGGCCTGTAGTATCAATGTACAAAATTAAAAAAGTTTTGACCAGAAAATGTGACATTTGGACATGGCATGTAGTGCACCCTAAGGGCGAATGTGGGCCATTATTTGCACGGTACTTCAGAGTGATGTCATCTTGAAACATATTAGGTTTGAAAAACCATCAGCCAAAATGACATTTAATTTTTTTACACACATACATTGAAGCAATGTAGACATTTACATAAATACACCCCTTTAAGCCATTTTGTGTTGTATTTATTTTTGCTAAGTAACAAAGTTACTTTTGTAGGGTTTTCTCAAATGTTCATTGTACAGAAAAATTCATCATGGTGGAAATTATGGATCCTTGAGGATTTTTAGTTCCCCATGAGAAATGAGACATGTACACCCAGTTTCAGATGAATTGGACAAATGGGGTGGAAATGTTATCACTTTGAAAATGGGACTTTTGTGCATGGCCTGTATCGCCCCCTTAGGGCGAATGCGGCAGAAGCGTTTATACTTTCTAACGAATTTGGGACCAGTGTGAGAATGGCCAGCCATACCCCAAATCATAAGAGTAACAGTGTTAGTGTTAATGTGAGTATCAGTCATATGAGAAATAGAAACAAACCATACATACACATTCATACATACCCAGTTTAGGGCTGCACGATTTTAGCAAAAATCATAATTGTCGATTATTGCACTTGATATTGTAATAGCGATTATTAATGTCGATTAAAATATTAAATTACCGTGGTGTCACAAAGTAAGCAACCGTGTGGTTTTTCGGAGTACCAGATTTCAATGGTGGAGATTAGGTGCGCTCCAGTTTCTTTTAAGCATTATATTGTATTGTATTTTATATTGTAATAATGCTTGTTAAGGTAAGGCAAATAAAAACAAATATTTTAAATGGATATCTATGGTATGGAATAAATTAAATTATTGCTAAAATTACTGCTTAAATTATTAGTTCACATACAGTAAATAATATGGCATATTCATTATTCAAATATTATTTAAATCGACCAAGTTACTCTGTTCAGTAAGATCTTTGGTGGCGAGAAGGGTGCCCATTAATGCCGTTAGATCTTCAATGGTGATCTTGTTCATGTAAGATCATTGTTAGATAATTTTTGGCCTTAGTGGTTGCACTTTGAAATTAAAAACAGTCATTTGCTGTCGGAGTTTGTGCGATTCGTGAAAATGTTCAATCTTCAATTAGCTTACCAGCTGCGTGGCAAATGGGTCACATTAGAGCAGGCGTGATAACAATGATGGTGATTCCTGACATATTCTATTCGGGCACACTTAGAACAGTTAAACCGAATTACTTTATTGCTATTTTGTTCAAATCAAATTCATACTGGCCTACTTAATAACATGATAAAACAAAACTTTTCGAACAACGCGACAAACTCCCCATTACAATGACTGCTGTCACTCACTGCAGGTTAACATTGTTTGAGATTTTTTATTTTTTATTGAACAAATATAACCGCACATATATCTCAAAACAGAATTAAACAATAACATACTTATAAATAGTAAGCAAAAAAGATAGTAAAATCAAGTAAAATAAACAGACAAAACTTTAAAACAAAATAAATAAGTAAATAATATATTTAAAAAAAAAAAAAAAAAAAAATGTAAATAAAAAAATAAAAAAATAAATAAAAAAAAAAAATATTTGAGCCAGAGGTAACATATAATTTAAAATAAATTCAAGAGAGTGAGAAATGCCTTGAGTCCCTTTTGGTTTTCATTATAAAAAAGCATAAATATAATTTTTTGTGCACAATGTAACAGACCATAAAGCTTTGGCATTGTTAGAAGAAGAGATAGTACCCAAATAACATTTCAGATCTTTGCAAAAAATAATAAAAAGAGGTTTGACGGACAAAAATTTACACTTGTGTACAAAAAACTTGGCTAGAAAAATAAATAGATTTATAAGAAAATACTTGTCCTTTAGATTCTTGTCAGAATTGTAAAATCCAAATAAAACATCCTTAAATACCAAAGAAAAATTGACTAATAAAGAAGCACGTACAAACAGACAAAATTTCTTCCAAAAAGTAGCTACATAAACACAATCCCAAAAAAGGTGAGGTACAGACTCGTCTTCAACTCCACAGAAGGAGCATAGGGGATCCAACTCAGGAAACATTTTTTTTATATAAATACTGACTGGGTAAAATCGATGTAACAAACTGAAAAATACCTCTTTAACCTTATTAGTGATTAAATATTTGTTGGATAGAGACCAATATGATATTGCAGTAATAATATCATTCTGAAAAAGTTGTCTAATCTTACTATTCCTTAGAGAGGGATTAGATAAAAAACAGATCTTCCCTATTGCTGTCTCGCAAGGATGTATCCAAGAGGTAGAAGAGAGTATGGAATCCGCGGAGTTATTTAAAAGTGCAACAGCTCCACTTGGGATGGCATCCATCACTATGGCAAAGTCTCGTGGGGTAACAGGAATACAATATTTAGTTAAGAATTCAGAATAAGAAAACAAATGACCATTTGAATTTACAAGTTGAGAGACCAAAAGAATATTATTATTAAACCAATCTGAAAAGAAATGCGTTTTATTTTTATATCGGATATCATGGTTATTCCAAATAAAATACCTGTGGGGACTAAAATTGTGTTTGTAAATTAAGTGCCAGGCCAAAAGCATCTGCTTATGGAAATTGGATAAATTGATGGGCAATTTAGAGATATTATAATTACATACTAACAGACCACCAACTTTAGAAAAAATATAATTGGGAATAGCATTCCATATGGAATCAGAATCATTCAAGAACTGCCTCAACCAATTGATTTTAAAAACATTGTTTAAAGAAGCAAAATCAAGAAAGTTAAAACCACCATTTTCAAAGGTATTTATGACAACAGATTTTTTTATATAATGTCTCTTGTGTTTCCATAAAAAATCATAAAGCATTCTATCGACCTCTACACAAATTTTCTTGTCCACATACAAAGAAAGAGCAGGGTAGGTCAATCTAGAAATATCCTCCGCTTTGGCAAGGAGAGCCCTACCTCGTAAAGACAGGTCTCTTTGGAGCCAGGAATTTAACTTAGCTTTAGTAATTATTAGATCAAAGTTTAATTTCCTTCTCGCATTGACATCTTTACAAATTGTTATACCCAAATAATTCACTTGAGACTTTACAGGAATGTTGTGCAGGAATGGAGCAGAACAAGACTTTAAAGGAAGAAGTTCACATTTATCTAAATTCAAAGAGAGACCTTTTTTAAAAAGAGTGTGGTATCATCAGCTAATTGAGTTATAATAATGTGTTTATCTGCTATATTAATCCCTTGTAACTGACTATTCAACAGGGAAGTAGTAAGAAGTTGAGCGGCCATCAAGAACAAATAAGGTGATACCGGACAACCCTGGCGAACCCCTCTAAACACATTAAACCTAGGAGAAGTGCCAGATTTCAGATTAATTGAGCAATTTCCATTTTTGTATAAAGTTCGGACAGTTTTGCAAAAGAAATCACCAAAACCAAATTCACACAGGGACTGCAAAATAAATTCATGTTCAAGGGAATCAAAGGCTTTATAAAAATCTAAAAAGAGAATAAAACTTTCATCTCTAATCAGTTCATCATAGTCCAACAAATCTAAAACAAGGCGTATATTGTTAGCAATATGCCTCTTTGGGATGAAACCTGACTGATTTTCGTCTATTATAGTACCCAGAACCTGTTTAAGTCTTTTGGCCAGTAACAAAGCTAGTATCTTATAATCACAGTTTAACAGACAGATTGGATGCCAGTTATCAATCAAAAGAATGTCTTTCTTAGGTTTAGGTATTAAAGTAAGTAATCCCTGTGATAAAGTAGGAGGAAGTGTTTCAGAAGCAATACTCTCCAAATAAGTTTCAAGCAGAAAAGGTGCTAACTCTAAAGCAAAACATTTGTACAATTCGGCTGTCAGCCCATCTGTGACTTATTGTTCTTAAGAGCTTCAATAGACTCAATTATTTCATCAATGGATAAATCACGATCGCAGGTGCTCTTATCTGCATCAGATAATGTCCTAACATCTTTCAAAGACTGGAAAAAAGACGAAGCTGAGTCTTTGCAATATTTAGAATTGTAAAGATTTGAGTAGAAGTTTGCACAAAATGTACCGATTTCCTTAGGATCATAAATAACCGTACCTTTTAAATTTAAAGAGTTAATAGTTAAATTTCTAAAATTATTCTTTTCCATCCTAAAGAAATATGCTGTACTTTGTTCTCCTTGCTCTAACCACTTTCTTCTAGAGCGAATAAAAGCGCCCTCTGCCTTATTCTTATACACTGAATCTAACTGAGTTTGTAGATAAATCGATTCAGCCAATTCAACTTCTGACAAACCATCCTGCATTTTCCCAGAGAGTGTCATTATTTTGGAAATGACAGTCTCTTCTTCAAGTCTTTTACGTTTAGCTAGAAGGCTGACAAAATTCCTAGCACACTTGCTGATTTCATGTTTAAGAAGTTCCCAATTGAGGCTGTATTTATTTTCCTTTTGTGCTTTGATCCAGTAAAATTCAATCAAAAATAAAAAAAAAAATTCTTAATTGATCATGCTTAAGCAAAGAAGAATTGAGCTTCCAATAAGAGGCTCTAGGTCTTGAAGAAAAGATAACTGAAGATAGAGGGGATCGGATAAGAGTTGCTTTATGATCAGTCATGGGTGAAGGGATAATGCTAACAGAAACATTAAAATCCCTAACAGATTGTGAAACAAGCCAGTGGTCTATTCGTGACTGTCTAGAACAATTTTTGTTACTCCAAGTAGAGGATTTAGTATTCGGAAATGTTTCTCTCCAAATATCAATAATAACAAATTTATCCATTAATATTTTTAATTTAAGATTAGCAGAGGCAGACTGTTTAGGTGGCAGTCTATCAAGATTATTATCTGGTACAAGATTAAAGTCCCCACCAATGAAGACTAAGGCATTTGGGTATGCATTAAGCCACAGCAGAATTTTCCCTTCTATCGCATCAATCAGTAGATCATTCTCACGAGAACTATTATACCCATAGATATTAATTAGTATTACCACAGTATTGTTTAAACAAATAATCAGAAGCATAAAATGTCCATTCGGGTCACTAAAGTAGTGCAAAACGTCCCCAGCAAAAAGGTTTTTCAAAGTCAGAACTCCAGCTGAACGCTCCGAACCGTGAGCCATCCAAACATCATTGTTCCACTGATTTTTCCAAAAACCGGTATCGCTGGCAACGGAGTGGGACTCTTGAAAAAAACAAAAATCAGTCTTGAACGATTTGGCATACAGAAACAAAGCCTTTCGTTTAGTAATGTCTCTTAGACCCCTGGCATTGAGAGAAATGACAGAAATAGACATACAAAACGAACTCTTTTAACAAAGAACAGCAAAAAAACGAGCTTACTGAGGTTGACAACGCACAAGCAGCTGACGACAAGGCAAAGTCAGGTGCGCTTACAGCCATCAATAGTCCTGCTCCATAACGAAAAGGTAGAGCTCAAAAAGCTCACTTGGAATGAGAAGAAGAGTTGGAACAGGCTTACATAGGGTTAATTTCAGAGCCCTCGATGAATGCGCGGTGTCCGACAAAATGCGCCCTTTTCCCCTCCTTGCGGGCCTTTTCAACAGCCGGCCACAGCAACTGCCTCCTTTCTCGGTCAAAAGCAGTGAGATCCTCAGTAAATCGAAGACCGTTCGCCCCCAGGAACTCTGACGATTTTGCCGCTCTCCACACACCATCTCTCATCACGCGTGAGGAAAACTGAACAATGATTGCGCGCGGCCTTGAAGTATTCTGAAGCCTTTTCCCAATGCGGTGGACTGAGTCGATCTTATCTGGAAGAGTTTTGCTCTCCTCTGGAAAGATGGCCGCACAAATGCGCATAGATTCGGTTCTGGCATTTTCATTTTCCTTTTCAGGTACTCCATACAAACGCAAGTTCCAACGACGAGAGTACCTCTCCAATTCTGCAATTCTTATTTCGCATATCTCCATCTTCTTTTCTTCAGTATTTAGTCTAGCTTCGATGTGGCCGACTTTCCCCTTAATATCATTCAACTCGGCACATACAAAATCCACCGTCTTTTTAAGCCCTTCAATTTTAAGAGCGTTGTCACCCACTATTTTCTCCAGGGCATCCAAGCGATTATTAATCAGCTGTGAGAGAGTGGAAATCACGGAGTCGTCTTCTGCTTTGCCTTTCTTTGAAGGGGGCTTACCTGGGCTCTCCGGAAGCGGAGTAGATAAGAGGATCCCACCGGGAGACAAATAGCTGTGGAAGGTCTCATTATCTATCGGACACACGTGAAGCACGCGACATCTCTTTTTCTTTCCTTTTGTCTGCAGCAGATTTCATTTTTAAGTTATCGAGAGGCACTATGAAGTATTTATGTAAAAGAGTACACGTAACAGGGTTGTAAATAGTGAAGTTTGGCTGTTAAAAGTAGATTTGTCAGCGGAGCCCGAAAAAGGCAAACTTAGCAGGATGCCATCTTGGATCCAAGATGGAAAGAGGGATCCAACATTGTTTGAGATCTGCATTTCGACACGAGCGCAGTGACGCTCCGCACAATGTTCTGCACTCTCACGAATGCTCTCATTAAAAGCAAAGCTGTCTAATCAGCATAATAAATCAAATATTTACACTGAGTCTGTGCCTTGATTAGTGCTTTTCTTTTCGCTCTTGTTCTTCAGCTTATTTTCGTGTGTCAGGTGATGTTTCTTCAGTATTCATTTTCGTGTGACACCACGAACATCTGGGCATTAAGAGGGTTTAAAAAACAGCGTAAAAATAATTCTGAACAGCGTAAAAAAAAAAGGACTGAACGTCTGCTCTCTACCTCACATTACTTCAGGTGGATTTATTACAAGCGACAACATTGGCAAACATTTTTTATTTATATTTCGTTATATTTACATACACAGAAATGTGCTTAATAATAGAGGCTAGCTGCCTGTCCGATGAACGCAGATGGTCATGTCATTTTTTTCTTCCAGAAATAACCAGCATTTCTCGTACAAATAAATGATTTGTAACTAAAACGTTTTGATTTTCAATAGACAATACAGACAAGGATACAGGAACCATGGGAATAATTGTTCCCATATGTGAACGCTCCGGCTAGAAAAGGTAAAAGGTTCTAATCCGTCCATATAAAACAATATGTTTTAATTAACAAAGATTGCATCCGCACCTCAGTTGATGTATATATATTGAGTGGGGACACATTTTTAAGGGATTCGACTGCAAAAGACTTCGACCAACTCATGAACTCAGTCCCCGCCCATTCTGGACTGAGACTAAGAACAAAGGAGCTTGGATTCCCTCTATTGGACATTTCTTGTAATTGCCAGTCAGAGAATTAACAGACAGTGGATTAGACATGGGGTTTCTTGTATTTTTACGTTTCAGTTGATATTTTTACTATATTTTATTTATATAAAATGTAATAAATATGTTTATTAACATAAAAATTTAAAATTAAATTATGCCAAATAACTCAAAACATGTGAATATGCACAAAAAGGAATCATGACATTTAATGCATTGCCATGGCAACAGTATTTAAGATATCAAGAAACCCTTTAGAATTTAAAATGTGCAATGCCTTGACATTAATCTGTATTTTTTTGAAGCAATTCAGGCTAACATAACAGGGATTCCCCATCTGTCGGTCACATCGACGTTGTGTCGAAGAAGCGACACTAGGGGTCTCTCTTGAGCGCCTTTTGCATCTCTGATCTATGAGAAAAGGCCAATGAGAAATTGGCAGACAGAATTTGCATGTCCCGCCACCGGACATATGGGTATAAAGGAGGGGAAATGCATCTATTTAATTCAGAAATTTTCTTTGGATCCGATGGTTGTGTTTGCGGCGATCTGCGAGTCACACACTGTTCCTCTCATCTCTGAGCGATTGCTGTTGGATCTACAGCACATATCAGTGGCTCTCTCCCTTCTCTGCACGGCAGTGCAGTTTGCCCCTGGGTGCTTCGACAGTGCAACTGAAAGTGTTGATTTTCTCTAAAAGAGTTATTTTCGCTAAAAGAGCAATAACACAGCTGGCCTTTTCAGAAAGATGCCTTTCCGCCCCTGTGTAGTTCCTGGATGCGGTAGAGTGCTCTCCGCTTCTGACGGCCACAGGCGCTGTCTCGTGTGTCTGGGCTGCGATCACACCGAGGCAGCGTTTGTGGATGGCTCATGTTCTCACTGCGAGAATATTACCATGGCAACATTGCGGTCGCGGCTTTCCTTCAACAGAAGGAACGCCCCTCCAGCCGCCCCCTGCATTGTTCCTTCTTCCCACGGGATTGAGGACGACCCAGCTGGCGATGGAGGTGATCTGGGGATGGCAGCGGGCTCGGTTCCGCCGGGTACGCCCCCACGAACCACCCGCCCCCGGCACGCTCGTTGACTTCTGTCTGGGCTCGAGGTAACAGCGGCTCACCTCACGGCCAGCCTGCCTATCCTCTTGAGCCCCCCGAGCTGGATGATCTCACCGCTGCATCGGATAGCGGTCCAGCATCTGACGCGGATGACTCGACTGGGCTGCCGCCTTCGGGCCAGCATGCCCAGTTTGAGGCTGACGCCCAGATGTCCGACATGCTTGCCCGGGCTGCCTTCACAGCCTTCATGGCTTGACGATTGGTTCCTCGGGTCTGCACGGCGCTAACAGCCACGCCACGGGGTCATGCCGCTGGGGTTGATGCATATGAGACTCGAGTCCCGAGACGAGCATCGCGCCGGGTGATCATCACCCCCGCCTGCCACCAAATGTTCAAATCCTGGACAGACCTCTGCTTTTCCCGATGCGTCCTGATCACTACCGACAACTCCAAACTGGGTTGGGCCGTAGGAAAGGGGCCCCGCTGTGCTGGCACATCAACTGCCTAAAGTTGTTGGCTGTACTTTTTGCCCAGCGGAGGTTTCTCCCGCTGGTTCAGGGCAAACACGTCTTGATCAGATCAGACAGCACCACTATGGTAGCGTACATAAATCGCCAAGGCGGCGTACTCTCCCGTCACATGTCACAACTCGCCGACTCAAGTCGCTGCATGCCACTCACATC
Organism: Xyrauchen texanus; assembly: GCF_025860055.1. Lineage (NCBI taxonomy): Eukaryota > Metazoa > Chordata > Actinopteri > Cypriniformes > Catostomidae > Xyrauchen > Xyrauchen texanus. Next base: position 4,371,069 of record NC_068305.1, read on the forward strand.
CCGGGCAAACTCATCATGGTGGTGGACGCGCTATCACGACAACACTTGCCCAGTGGAGAGTGGAGGCTTCACCCCCAGTCGGTCCAGCTGATTTGGGAACGGTTCAGCAAGGCTCAGGTAGACCTGACTGCCCGCTGCCCACTCTGGTACACCCGAACGGAGGCTCCCCTCGGGGCAGAAGCGCTGGCACACAGCTGGCCCATGGGGCTGCTCAAGTACGCATTTCCCCCAGTGAGCCTTCTTGCACAGGTGCTTTGCAAGGTCAGGGAGGACGGGGAATAAGTCACTCTAGTGGCTCCTTATTGGCCCACTCAGACTTGGTTCTCGGATCTCGTACTCCTCGCGACAGCTCCTCCCTGGTGAATTCCCCTGAGGAAGGACCTTCTTTCTCAGGGACGGGGCACGCTCTGGCATCCGCACCCAGACCTCTGGAACCTCCATGTCTGGCCCCTGGATGGGATGTGGAAGATCTAGCTGGTCTACCACCTGCCGTCGTAGACACAATCAACCAAGGCAGAGCACACTCTACCTGGCAACTTTACAACCCTGAAGTGGCGCTTGTTGGAGAATTGGTGTTCTTCCCGGGCTGAAGACCCACACAGGTGCACAGTTAGGTCAGTACTCTCATTCCTGCAGGAAAGGTTGGAGGGGAGGCTGTCCCCGTCCACCTTGAATGTGTATGTAGCCGCTATCGTGGCCCACCACAACACAGTAGACGGCAAGTCTTTGGGTAAGCACAAATTAATTATCAGGTTCCTAAGAGGCGCCCGGAGGTTAAATCCATCCCGGCCAAGCCTGTTCCCCTCCTGGGATCTCTCAGTGGTCCTCTCTGTCCTTCAGAGACCTCCCTTCGAGCCGCTAGAATCAGTCAGACTCAGGGCCCTCTCCCTGAAGACGGCCCTCCTGATCGCGCTCACCTCCATCAAGAGGGTTAGTGACCTGCAAGAGTTCTCTGTCAGTGACACCTGCCTGGAGTTCGGTCCGGAAGACACTCATGTGCTCCTAAAACCACGACCGGGCTACGTGCCCAAGGTCCCTACAACTCCCTTCAGGGACCAGGTAGTGAACATACAAGCGCTGCCCCGGGAGGAGGCAGGCGCAGCCCCTTCGTTGCTGTGTCTTGGACCGCACACAGAGCTTTAGACGTTCTGAGCAGCTCTTTGTCTGCTTTGGTGGAAAGCGGAAAGGGAACGCTGTCTCCAGACAGAGGCTTTTCCCACTGGGTAGTTTAAGCTATTACATTGGCCTATCACACCCAGGCTGTGCCCCCCCACCTTGCGGGTCCGAGCACACTCAACAAGAAGTGTTGCGTCCTCGTGGGCACTGCCCAGAGGCACCTCCCTAGCAGACATATGCAGAGCAGTGGGTTGGGCAACACCCAATACCTTTACGAGATTTTACAATCTCAGGGTTGATTTGGTTTTGTCCCTTGTTTTCTCAGGTCAGAGCCGGTAGAACTCGGTAACGCGCTGACAACTGACCGGGTGGATCACTTGCTCCTAGAGCCCTTTCCCTCCGTTGAGGTAAAATCGTGTGCTCTTATCCCAGGAGATCCCACTAACTCGGCTTCCTGGATGACTACTCCCTAGCCCTCTGGTCACATTCAGCCGAGGAATTTGCTGACTGAATCCAATGCGGGTACTCAATCTACCCTGGAATACTGGAATAGGTGCTCCACAGGATCCTGGAATACTGGAATAGGTGCTCCACAGGACGGGCCCCTATGTGGACTCATCCCCCTGTGTGTATTTTCCGCAGTACGGTCCCTTTGGCAGTCCTCACAGACTCCTGGTTGCCATGTTTGTAGCAACTCCTCCCCAAAGTTTGGTGACTTTACCTCAAAAGGGATGTGCTAGAAAGCCCCCTGTACATGCTGTAGGGCTCACAGTTTACGAGCGGGTTTGGTTATTAGCAATAATTAATAATTATCATAGATAATATTAATTATTAAAATCAATAAAACATTGATTTGAATCAATGTTAGCTTCTTAAATCCTTTAAATGAACAATCATCAAATTTAACAGAATATTAATTATTATCAAAGATAATAATTAATTATTAAAATTGATAGAATATTGATTAGGATTAATGTAGACGGGGCACCACCCTGGAATCAGGGACTAATAACCAGACCGTATAACAGTCTCAATGTTAGATTGTTCTCTTAGGAAGACTGATGTCCGTAGATCATCAAGAATGGGTGAACAACGAAGGTGTGAATTCGAGCACTGGCATCCCCTGCCAGCCTTTGACACATGTGAATGCAAAACAAACCAAAATACTTCTCTTTTAATTATAACAAAGTTTATTGAAAATATAATATCAATTAATAATCAATACAATGCAGTCAATAAACTTCCGTCATTCAACGACAAACTAAACAGTGAGATGATTAGATATAGTAAACAAAATAAGCCTATAACATATGAGAGGACGGTATGTATGTGTGTGTGTGTGAGAGGAGTGACGCGCACAAAATGGCGGACGTGACTCTCATGGAGTGTACGTCACGCGAGATTTCCGGCCAGAGAGTATGGCCGCGAATGTGGGCGGAGTGAAGCCGGTTAATGGCGTCTGCCCGTGTGCAGCGTGTCTTTAGCTTGTACGTCCTGTGTGTGTGTGTGTGTGTGTTAGTACGACAGAGAGAGAGAGAGAGAGAGAGAGAGAGAGAGAGAGAATGTGGTGGCGCCGAAGCCGGTTTCGCGATCGTGGGAGAGAAGGCAACTGTTATGGATAAACAGTTTGCCGGTCTCATCCGCGATGGCGTAAAAACACAACAGTCCAACGTAGTTGGATTACAACACAGAAAACTCTCTTTTGTGATAACAGTTTGTTACATCAATAGCTTGACTATTATTAGCAACAAATGAGCGGACTTTGCGGTCCGTAAACTGTACAAACAATAAACTTGATCCACAAGAATAACACACCTAAATATCCTATCTCTGCCCAGATGTTAACCTCTTACTTGAATTGCTTGAGGGCGCATGTAGAACGTGTGTTCATCCGTCGTTCGACTCCGACTCGGTTCTTTTAGGCTTGAGTACTGACGGGAGACCGTTATCTCGCTCTGTTGGCGGGCGGCTGCTGATTCTCGGCGGCTGGCGGAGAAATCAGCGACGTTAACTTGATGAGTTGTAAAGTGAGCAAGGCTTCTTGGGAGCTGTAGTCTGTTTTGTACTCCCTTTGTTTGATTTTGGCACGGTTTTTATCAGTATGATTTATGACTTTGATTTTGTGGGCCCCAGTCAGGCTTTACGACTGTGTTAGGCCTGCCTTTGTCTTGTATCTGAATACATGAGGCCCTATAATGCCCATGTTCTAGGTGGCGCCGAAGAGCCCCTTCAGTACACCACCCACCTGTAACTCTGCCATGCCCTAATGGCCAACAACTCTGATGTGTGTGCAAACAAAAGAGTTTTCACGCATGTTATGCACCCCAAAAGTACCGAAAACCTTGAAAAGAAGAATAATCCTTAGAAGAACAATAGGGCTCCACACTTTCAGACCTTGGGCCCTAATAAGAACAAAAGGGGTCCACACTTTCAGTGCTCGGGCCCTAATAATAATCCTTAGAAGATCAATATGGCTTTGCACTTTCAGTGCTCTGCCCTAATAATCCTTAGAAGAACAATAGGGCTTCGCACTTTCAATGATTGGGCCCTAATAATAATCCTTAGAAGAATGTAGGGCCTTGCCCCACTCTAAATGGCAGCAGAGACAGCATGGCCCTTTGTTCTATGATCAAAGGTGAGACAATGAAGTCGGTTTCCCAGAATGCTTCACAGCTGGACGGGAAGTCCCACCCATGGATCCAATCTCAAACGGCATTGGTCAAAAGCGGCCTATGAACGATGACGTCATCTTCTTAACAAAACCAGCAGACAGATCTGATTTTGCTCTCTCTGCTTATAGCTGCTCCAGCATGCGGTCTAAAGAGACTGTATCTACACACAAAGGAATTTCCCTCCTTCTGGACAAAGAGAGATCACGTTGTTCTAACCTCACCATTTGACCACGGTAGAGTAAGATTAACTTAGCTTTGTTCCAGTCATGTAGTATACTTATTACAACCGGTTCATTTCATTTTCACTGCGAGACAACGGTGAATTTATTTAGAAAATGTGACCAGCTTCCCTTCTCAATCGTTTTCTATCAACATTGACTACCTCCCTGCATTTCTCTCCATCACCGGACCCGAGAAATAACGCAGAGATGCGTCTTTTCGCTGACAACCATAAGACAAAGGACCGAATCCAGATCGTTTTCTCCTGACCGCTCAAAGCAACAGGAATTCAAATGGACAACCCTGCTGAAATCACACAGGATTTCCCAAGTAAGGCTTGATATCTGGGCAGATTTAGTTTAGAAACTGTGATTTTTCTTATAAAACTAAATCATATATATTTGATTGCTGAATGTTTGATGTTTTGTTTACATTTTTATGTTTAACTACGATCGCTTATTGCTGTTTTGATTTGTGAGATCGTAATTTTTGTGTGAAATGTTATTTTATTGATTGATCTGAATAATGATTCAATCGCGCTGTTACCAGAACCCCTGTTTGTTCGCGCTCTCTCTCACACTCACTGATATTCACGGAGCGAGCAGCACCGCGGTTTATGTCTGAATCAGCCTGGTGTTTTCAAATTCTCCCGCCTGTTTCGTTCAGTTCCTTTAAGTGTCTGCTCATTACCACCCACATGTGGTATAAGCTCTGTTGTTCTGGATCTGATCCAGCCATCTTTCTTTCCCTACACATTCAAATAATCGTTGGCTCCGCCCTTTACGATCTAAGCCTACATTTTGAAACTAGTTTCCATTTTGAATTCAGTTCGCCATTTTGAACCTAGTTCTCAATGTTGAAACCGATCCACCATTTTGAAACTGGTTCCACACGTGGAGTTTAGTCTGCCATTTTGTGTCTTTGTTACCGAATCTAGACACACACCCACACACACACACATACATTAGCACATAGCTCCACAATTTAGTTAGGATTTCCATTTTATGTTTTTGTGTTATATTCATCTAGTATTGGCAGTGTTCATTCATTTCTGTTTGATTATAATAAATCTTGTTATATTATATAAGTACTCCTAGTTGTTTGTTTGAATATTGTGTTGAAGCCAGCCTCGTCCAGTATTACTTAAGTATTTTTACATTGTTGTTGTTAGAAGCCAACTGTAACCAGATTTCTGTTGGATTCATATGGCAATAATTTGACTAGCTTCTTCCCTTTTTGATTACTTTGATTATTAATCAAGATACTCAATCTTAAGGGTAGAATTTTATGAGAAAAAATTTGGTCAGTGCTTTTACCACTGAAGTAGCAGTGATTTTTCGTAAGGGAATAGCCTCTGGGAATCTAGTAGTAATACACATTACTGTCAACAGGAACAAATTACCAGATTTAGTCCTGGGAAATGGACCCACACAATCAACCATAACATGCTCAAAGGGCTCTCCCAACAGAAAAGTGCCACATGCAGTTTACTGCCTAAAAACACTGAACAAAGAAATAATTCTACAACACATTCATTTACTATGTCAATCAAACAGGTTCCACCCATTCTGGATCTCCTCAGCTCTGCTGTTTCACAGCGCAGTGGCCAATCGAAGCGCAGCAGCTGGTGATCCAATAGGAAAGCAGGAATCCAGTATGAAACATGACATGAAGAAGCTCATTGACCAATATTAGATCGGGAGGCCTGCTCGTCAGCAAGAGCAGTTCAAGAGCAATTCAATTCAATTGGAGACTGGAATATAGCCCAGTAGCCAATCTACTGAGCCCTTCTAAAAACTTTGCGTGGACTCTTGAGTGCCAGCAGGCATTTGTGAATGTGAAAGCTTTACTGTGTACTGCCCCTGTACTTGCTTCTCCTAATTTTGATTTACCATTCAAGATTGAGGTAGATGCAAGTGCTTTTGGTGCAGGTGCGGTGCTGTTACAGGAGGATGAGGATGGTGATCCAATAGGAATCGTTTCGGGGGAATATGAGTACAGCGTTCTGAACAGACATCCACCATCACGAAAAAGGATTATCAGGTGGTTGGATTCACAACGTTCGATTTCCTCTAGAATGGCATTCTTCTGGGCTTCGTTGACTTTCCCCCAAGCAGTAAGAAATGGCATTCTGGATAATGGGTTTGTTGGACTTAGAGCTCGGCTCCTTAAATAACCTGGGACCATTGTATTCTGCTACAGAAGTGATGGACGAAGCCGTCGATCCATTGTCCCAGTCTCGCTCCATGTTCCTACTCGCATTCCGGCACAATACGGGAAAAGATTCCACCGACTCCCCCTTATGTGAAATGGCCCCTCCTGATGTGACACTATCACCTTCAGTAGCAGCAGAAGCCAATGAGAGAGATGATCCCTGACGAGCCCCCATTTTATGTTACATCCCTATTAATCTAGTGGTATCGAAGGGACATCAACATAAACCAGAACAGAACCAACTAGAACAACCTTATATAAATAAACAGAAAGAAGCTTAAGCATACCACCAACAAGGCTTGAAGCGCAAGAAGCAGGATTTACTGAGAATAATTAAATGCATTTACATACATATGATCAAACAAAAGAAAACACAAAAATGGTGAAAAGGGAACGAGAGTGTTGCCAACAAAAAGAAACAAGGAAAACCAAAAACCAACTAACCAAAGGCAGAAAAGGCTTAGGCCTACTGAAAACAAAAACACAAAATAAATCTGCATACTCTAGCTAAAACTGGTGGCAACCACTCCTTACCTGGTGTTACTAGACAGTGTTAAGGTCTACATGTTGCAACATGTGCAGGGCCCCTAAACTGTTCCCAATTCAAAAATATAACATGATTCCTGAAAGGTCCAAGGACCTTACAAGTTGAAAGAAAAGAAAACAAATCACAAAAACAAACTGAGAGGCTTGTCAATAAAAACCACAAGCAATACAAAACAGGTCTCCTCATATCACAGCCATCTTGGATTTTATAGACCTAAGTGATCTCAAGACTCCACGTGCAATACTGCACGGGCTGATCACACAAGACAGGCAGTGATTGGCTGGAACAAAGGCAAATGGAGGAACCAATGGGCCAGGCTCCTGCAACAGAGAGAAAACAAAACACATACATCTAGAGGGCGTAACACCTCCTTCCACAAGAGCAAACTTAAAAGGTTTGCATTCACTAAACTAGACACGAGACAATGCATCGGCAAAAACATTATTGATACCCTTCTTGTGCCTAATTTCTAAATTATAATCCTGCACCAATAAAGACCATCTCTTAAGACGCTGGTTATGATTATACATACGAGAGAGGAATGTCAGTGGATTATGATCTGGTCTTTATTGGTGCAGGATTATAATTTGGGGGTTATAATGGGGGCTCGTCTGGGAACCCAAGTTAATGAAAACAATAGGGGACTTTCGCCCCTTCGGAGGTTGACCCTTAATTAACATAGATTATCATTTTTTATAAAACTCATCTCTCTCCACTGCTCCTCCCAGGCAACCTTCTAAGAAGTCCAGATAATTGCCCCAATTCTTCCCAAATGCACACAAACTGCCCAGCCGTCTATGTCCCATCTCTTCAAACACTGCCACTCTGCCCAACTCGGTGCACCTCTCATGAAATGAGGGCACATCAGCCAACTTTCATCCCCTTAGTATTACCTGCCTGCTGATCATTACGCTGGTAAGGACCCAGCTCATTACATGTTTATTAATTATTTTAATACCTGCCCCATCACCCAAAATACAAAGTCTGGGGCAAAATCAGATCCTAGTGCCCAAGACCTCACAAACAATATTCTGAACCTTTGACCAAAACTCTTGAATCTTAGTACAGGACAAAAAAATATGCACTATGTCCCTATCCTCCAACTGGTATCGCCAGCAAGTGGGTGTGTCTTTAAGGCCAAGCCTATATAATCTGGAGGGAGTCCAATAAAAATTATGCAGAATCTTAAATTGATTGAGGCACACCCTTGCAGCTCTAAATGCAGACTTGACATTTTTAAAGTCTTACCTCAATGGGCAGAGACTGTAGTAAGTAGTTGAATTTTTAAATACAATTCCTTTTTATAACATTAACCTTTCCAGTCATAGATAAATGTAGTGAAGCCCACCCGTCCACATCGCTCAAAAGTTTTTATTGAAGGGTCAAAATGAACTCTGACTAAATCACATAAATTTGCTGGGAATAAAATACCCAAATAATTAATGCTCTGTTTGGGCCACTGAAAAACACCCGGAAAAGCCGTTTCTGGGCAGTACGCTGTCAGAGTCAAAGCTTCGGATTTAGACCAATTAATCCTGATAATTTAGAAAAGGAATTAATAATTCTATGGAGGCAAGGCATATATCTAGTAGGGTCGGAAAAAAAGAATAAAATATCATCTGCGTAAAGCAAAAGCTTATGTGCCATACCTCCCACCACCACCCCTGGAAAATCATCTTCCCTTCTTATCACAGCTACTAATGGTTCCAGGCGGCTGCTAATGGTTCCAGGGCAAGACAGAACAATAATGGGGAAAGACGGCAACCCTGCCGGGTGCCCCTATCCAGAGTAAAATAATCTGAAATTAATCAATTTGTTTGTACTGCTGCTACTGGGTGTCTATAAAGTAACTTAATCTATCCAGTAAAAGTAAAAGCAGTAAAAGCTTCCTGTGGGGAAATATGTTTTTGTTCAAAAAACACAATATTATATTTCTTACGTTTAAGAAAAGAAATAACCTTCCTTCTATTCATGGGGTGCCCCAACCCATTCACATTCTAAGCGAAGAGAGACAATCCACTCATATTAACATTTGACATTTTTACATATTAGAAAAAATTGATTGTGTGTCAAAAATAAAATTATAAAACCACATTCCCCATCAGTGCAACAATCAAACCCCGAACTTCCCCTGAACATGCCATCACATAACTCCAGTCAACAGGTACTTGAAATTTCATGTTACATATTAAAAAAGGGGACAAATCGGATTGTATGTATTTTGACCATGGTGGATGTGATAATGTGCTGAACTATATGCACTGTAAGAAACTATTTTGGTTTAAATTAAAGGAGCAATATGTAACATTGACATCAAGCATTTAAAATGGGTACTGCAGTCCAAATTAAACATTTTGGAGAGAGTTGTCTCTCCCTGCCCCCTCCTCCCCAGACTTCATGCTCACATGGGTTGCCAGGTTGAGGACACACAACAGGAATGAGCAAATTGACAATGGCAAGTGACGAGCCTTACACTGTATGTTGATCAGCTAATATATAAGTTTGCAATGTTTTTATTGTTTGCAAATTATAAACCAGCTCATGTGGATTTTTTTTAAAACTCTGTCAATGTTAGCTAGATGTATTGCTGGCTTCCATGGATGCAGCGTACTGTGTTTGTCCGCTAACTTGTTTCAAATCTGGCAACCTGGGTATCTAAATACTATTGGGAAATGGGCAGTGGGCTGGATCACACAGGCCAAAACACAAACAGAAATTCTGGCCCGGAACACACATTTCTAAGTAAAATATACTGGCTGTAGTATTGTTTTTGGAGAAGCCAGTATTTCAACTTAGCATGTTTCCTAAATCTCTGATAACATATTATGAAAATGTTATGCTTTAGTACAGTAAATATATTACATATTGCACCTTTAAAAAGTAAGTAACCTGGTTGCCTTGATAATAAAATAAATAAATAATAATTTGAATAAAAAGGTACAGTAAATAACAATATGTGGAATTATTATTATTTGTTTTAAACATTATATCTGTACATTGACATTGCAACATTAGTTTACTCAATAAAAACATGTTATGTTAATGTAACATTATATCTGTACATTGACATTGCAACATTAGTTTACTCAATAAAAATATGTTATGTTGCCATGGTTATGTATCTTATGTTATTTGAACAACTTCTAAGTTGTATCTAAGTTGATTTGGCAAAACATACAAAAGTTAACACATTTATGGAAATAGTTTTGATGGTGTTGTGTATCATGCTCTACTTAATACTGTAGCCTTTGTATTAATAAAATTAAAACACAGAGGTAAAGTTGATAATTTTGAATGCTCTTCTGTTTCATCTTTAATGAGTTCATTCTTTTCTATGCTGTACAGATGACATTGTGACTTAAAAGTGAACTACACAAACATGTGTAAACAATGAGGAACTATTGCAGCTGACGCTACATCACAAGGGTCCTGCACTTTGAGCATCTTAATCATGACATGGAATACGATGAAGAATGTAAACATTTAGCATCTAAAACATATTTTATCATACTACACAAAGATATTCAATATTGTATAATAATGATCATAATAATTATTATAATGCTATTTTACCTAAATGTTTGCGTATCTCATATGGACCTGTTTTTCTTAATTACCACCTTTTATTTATTTTGATCAAGTCTTATGCATTATGGTGCTCCTTATCAGTCACTTGTTTCCCTGCAAGGCGTGATGTAATCTATGTTGTAATGTACAGAATTACTGTACATATCTTTACAGATATTTTATTCTACATTTTTATTTATTTTTCCATGTTATTAATGTCAAATTCTTCTTTGAAATGTATTTAGGGTATATGGTAAAACAACAAATGAGAAAATATGTGAGAAGGTGCTTCCTTTAGTGTGTGAATATTACACTGATCACACTGAGAGATTATCACACTGATTGGTTTTACAGTCCAATACAAAGATACAATTGTTGATTTTATTTGTTCATCTGCAGGGATTAATTTGAATACTCTTCACCAGCATGTTCTAGTTTGCAGTGGCGGGTACATTTACAGCAATGCGCTACATTTACTCCATTACATTTACTTAAGTAACTTTTTTGGAAATAAATTTACTTTCAGAGTAGGTTTAAAACTGGGTACATTTTACTCTCACTCAAGTACATTTCTAATGAAATTTATTTTATTTGTCATGCAATGGCTTAATTTAACACGAAGACAAGTGGACATTTCAAGATTAAAATTGAAGCTCCAATTTAATGCAGACCGCTGAGGTGAGTTGTGGATCTAATCATAACGTGTGCTTTTCTGTGCAATGCGATGGTCATTTTTAGGGTGATTCTGTAAATATGGGCTCTTATGACATCTTTTCACTGGAAACTATTGCAGCTATTTCGGGTGGATTAACTGTATAAATCCATGTAAACATCCAAGTTAAGTGTAAATGCCTTTTGCTCTGCCGTTCGCGCAGATCTGTACACACGCGCGAGCTATTTTCTGCACACACGCGCAAGTTATTTTCTGCACACAACTCGGTTTTGACACTCAGGGGTGGGGCTCAATCCTTTCTGTTAACAAATGCTATTGGCTGCTGACCAAATACTGTATTGATTGGCTGCATCTCTTTGAATCTTTCGTGATTGGCTGTTGTTGGACGAGAACAGACAGAAAGCGGGAACTTTTTATTTTTGACAAGAAAAAACATACAAAACTCTCTTAGTGGAGAAATAAGAGATATACATCAATTGGAACAATACAATTATTGTCAGTGTAAATGAAAAAAAAAAAAGCGTCCCCTACACAATACTGAACAATAAAAAGCAAACAACAAGGGGATATTGGCTTAAAAAAAAAAAAGTCTCGAGATCAAAATGCTTGAGAAAAAAATGTAATATTAAAGAAAAAATTTAAATAAAAGCATCCTTTAGACGTAGCATACAAGTGGATATTTATAGAAACAATTGTCTGGATATATCACTACACATCTTTCTTGCAATTTTACTAGACTTTACTTATTTCAGTGAGGAAAATACAATTTATAATCCTTCATAAACCATGAAAAAGAAGGATTCAAATAACTCCACTTACTATAATGAATGATTTATATATTATTTACACATGAGGTCAATCATATTAACCAAATCAGAAAGGGATGAATCTACATTATGGATCCATACAAAAGAGAATTTGTGATAAGTCAAACATCAGGATGTCCATCCATCCATCCATCCATCCATCCATTTTTAAACAATGATTTCATATTAATTGTAATGAACCTGTTATTCCATAGGGTGGAAAAAGTTGTGGGTAAATATAATTTTACAGTATTGGAGAAGTTGTTTGTGGAAGTTTGATAATTTTATAGGAATCTTAGATACCTCAATCACATTTTAAAAGAAATTCAGGCCCACCTATTTTATTAAATAGAAATCTAGAGATCTATCACATAGAGTAAGTATGATTTCAACCATTTACACGTAAATGCCCCAAAAATGTATTCAAAGTCCAAGGCATTGATACCACGCTTATCATTCTCTTTCACTAACTGTGATTTCCTAATATAATGGGTTTTATTTTTACAAAGGAGGGAACTGGGAAGATTGGGAATCGGATGATGGCAGACAGTAAAGAGGTTATGGTTTCTTTCTAAATTCCTCCTTAAAGGGTAACTAAACCCTAAACCAACTTTTTTTAGTTAATGATCTGTAAGCATGGGGCTTTATTAGTACTGGTCATTGATTCAAGTAATTTTTTTGACATTTGTGTATAAAGTGTTTTAATTCTACAATATATGGTGTAAAAACGTCTGAGTGCTGCCCTCTTCAGGTTGAACGGTGGCTACTGCAGTTGAATTTTCCTATTGGCTGTTGCGGTACTTCGTGACATAACCGGTGACAGCTGGGCTGCGTTCAGCGCCGACAAAACGTTGCACAACGTTTTTTAAACAGAAACGGTGATGCGTTGAACGCACTGTTCTGATGACGCAAGAGTTGCAACTATGGCAGCTGAGAAGGCCATTCTTTGTGTTCTTTGTGAAGAATTTTCGGAGCCTGATGAAGTCGATATAAATATGTGTTTAATACTGCAAAATATGCCCGATGTTACGGTTACTGCACTTGCCGCCCAGAACACGAGAGAACTTCCCAATCGAGTGAAGGGATTTGTGGAAACTGAAATGGAAGCACACATCTTACCTAATTCAGACTAAAACATCTATTTAGCCTCACATACTGACTTGATTTGTAGTTCATACTGTTTTAATACCCTGTATTTTCTTTCTCATTTTTTAGGAAAAGCACTTAATTACCATTGTTTATTTCTATACCAAATGTCATACACTTGCAATGAAGCTAAAAATATAGCCTAAACAACTACATCATTATGTTGATATCCTATATTTTACAATAAAACTTACGACAAACATGTCTTCTAATATCCTCAGTTGATGCGTAAACCGAGCTGCATCGAACACATTTGTAAAATACTTTATTTGAACCCATTGTGTGAGTTCACTTTAATTCCGCGTGCTTTATATACATGTTGCTGCTGATTGGACTGCAGTTCTGACACACCCACCAAACAAGAGAAAACGCATCTCAAACCCCGTTGCACACCGGTGCACGCCGTTTCCAGGAAACATGACGTTCAACCCGGAAACCGTAGCAAAACGTTGCGCACCGTTTTGAACTTGAACGTGCCCCTGATGTAAGCAGGTTCCAGCTCACCACGCCAGATTCATGTACATGTCGTCTTGCGACCGTGTGAGGAATAATAACATAGAGTCTGACAGCAGCTGTCAATTAATCCGTCACTACGAGTCTCAGGTGCCCCCCAACACCCCCCCGCTGCCCCGCACTCGGTTCGTTCCCTCTATCCCCGCCGGGGTCTGCCCACTTTTCCAGCATTTTCAAATATTTCTAGTGGGTGGAGTCAGACTCTGAGCAGGTGTTTAGTTACCCTTTAATTTCTTTTAGCTGTAAGATGTTTTGTGCGTTTATTCTTGTCAAAAATAAAAAGTTCCCGCTTTCTGTCTGTTCTCGTCCAACAACAGCCAATCACGAGAGATTCGAAGAGATGCAGCCAATCAATACAGTATTTGGTCAGCAGCCAATAGCGTTTGTTAACAGAAAGGATTGGGCCCCACCCCTGAGTGTCAAAACCGAGTTGTGTGCAGAAAATAACTTGCGCGTGTGTACAGATCTGCGCGCGTGCAGAAAATAACTTGCGTGCGTGTGGGACTTGTTAATTTGTGTCATGATGCTCACACTGTTGAAATTCACTTGCGCGCTGTGTTTTTGCACTTGCGCTGTTTTGTCCAACATTAAACGCCATAGTGTATGACTTTCTTTGATTCACATGACAAAAAATGACAAATATTGGTCTGTTTGCAGTGGTGGCTCAGTGGTTGAGGCTCAGGGTTACTGACCAGAAGGTTGGGGGTTCAAGCCCCAGCGCCACCAAGATGCCACTGTTGGGCGCTTGAGCAAGGCACTTAACTCTAGTTTGCTCTGGGGGGGATTGTCCCTGTAATAACTGCACTGTAAGTTGCTTTGGATAAAAGCATCTGCCAAATGCATAAATGTACTTTAATGCTGCCTTTATGTACTTTTTGGACCACCAAAATCCGGGACTGTCCCCAGAAAACTGTGACATCTGGTCACCCTATTATTGGGATTCTATAATATTTCAACTACATTTTTTTAATTGTGTGAATACTCCACAACATTAGGCACATTTTAGACCTCTAACAGATCATAATTTTCCCACCTCAGGCATTAAAGCCCTTTTATAATTTTTTTGGTGGGGGGAGTTGAAAGTTATTCTACACAATACTGGTTACAAAATAAACATCTCCCTACTGCTTGTCTGTCCCTCATAGTAATTGAATGACTCCAAATATAGCATGTATGACAGTTTTCTAATTTTATGTGATAAAGCTACAAATGTAGCCTCTCTTTTTTATGATTTAAATTCAGATTTTTTACTAAAAACTAAACTTTTTTGTGCTAGCCCTTTACTGTCAAGCTGTACTTGGAAAACAATACATTTTAATTGTGTTCCCATTTTAACTATCCAATATTGTCACTCTCGTCTCAACGTCGTCACACTCTCACACCACTAGGTTACTTGCAACCAAATTTTTTTGACACCAAGGACCCTTTTATTAGAATGCTAGTGCTAAGCCCAGTGCTATGCTATAAGTCATCAGTGCAAAGTCAATTGGCATGGCCATGAAGTTTTGGTATTTTTGTGCAGGCATTTGCTAAGTCTAGGGACAAATGGGCTGGGTCAATTGCATTTTCATTCTGAGGCTTTTCTCTGGTTAATGCATCCAATTATATACAGTAGTCCATTCAATCAAGCTCCAGTGATATAAACAAATAATATAAACATAATAATAATTGAAAAAATAAAATAAACCAAGACCTATAGAGAATTTAACACAAAATCTCCTAAATTTTTGTTTCATATGACAGCTATAACTCTGATCGTCATGGATATAATTTGATGTTCCACTATATTTTCAGAGTTTGAACATTATTACCACCTGCTGAGGAAATCTCCAAACTACAAATGTAGGAACTGAGTTTGGACATTGCGTTGAAAACAGAGGTGGTTTTAAAACATCTTAGCACAATTACCTATGTCTCAGGAAATGTGTTAATTGCGCTTTGCGCCGATTTATTAACATACAATACCCCCCACAGTTTGTGTGCATACACCCACAGATAGCGCAACCACTCCCAGCCATGCCCACTTGTGCTCTCACGAGAATAGAGCCCTAATTTGGAAAAGTACTGATTTAATATCTTAATTTCATGTGACAGGGTTGAGTTGTTAAGCTTGACCATAACCATTTCTTTTTTCTTTTTTCATGCATTTTTTGTTTTGATTAAATGATCTTTCTCAGCTAAGGAACACAATTTAATATACACATTAGTGACAAAAATTATAGACCGTGTGCACATTTTATTAATAGGTAAAATTTTAGGTAAAAATTTTGTGAAGTGCCTCAGAGACATGACAAAATGCTTGGTATAAAATAGAACACTTTCATTCATGATAAAGATTATTTTAAAGCAAAAATTCATTTAATTAATTACAATGGACATTTCAACATGTTGTAAAAAGTTTTTAACATTTAATTTTAGTGAACCACCACTTTAAAGGAGCACTAAGTATCGTTTTGCTCATGTCATCTTGGACTAGTGGTGTGGATGCAGCATCATACAAAATCAATAGTTTTCAGTTAGAGATGCCATTGTAGCCAAATTCACAGTTCACAATCAGCCATAATTAATATAATCCAAGAGTGAAAGTGTCCAATAACAAGACAGTTACTGAGATTAAACGAGAAGTATTCAGCTGGCCATGTGATTCTAAAATGACAGCTCCCATGAGGGCACCCCTGTCTCTTGTAGAATAAAACAGCTTTATAAGGTTACTTATGACTAAGAGTCCTCATCTCATGTGAGTGGTCATGATTTTATACATATGTTTCAAAATTACTATTAATTTCTTTAGGAGTACATTTTTAATGGGGTAAAAATTACTGTGTGCACCTTTAAAAAGTCTGGGGGACTACTGAAAATTACTGAAAATTACCCTATACATTTTCTTAGGATTAAATTCTTATTCACAAGTTTTTATTACATTTAGAATAACAGGTTTTAAATCTGAATATTTATTATTATGTTATTAATTAATAATATCATTAATAGTAATCCAATTGGGAGCAGTCAAAACTATTCAACTCCTAGATTTATAATTAAATTATTGGAAGTTTGAGTTGAGTCTTGTAATGCAGTTTTAGAAAACAAAGATACCAAAGTGAAATGAGTAGAGCACTGCTGCATAAATGTAGGCTATATTATGAGCATCATCCATGCATAACAAACCTAATAATTTAACAGACCAGTTGCGTAAAAATAAAATAATAATAAATAAATAAATAAAAATTGTTTTGCCAATCCAGTATGAGGGAGCACTGGGGAAATCTATTTGAAAACAATGTTAACATCAAAGTAACATAGTATTACCTTAAGCTGTACAATGGTATTTATTTGTAATGAAGACTTAGGTTCTCCAATGGTCTTCGTTTTACCTTAAAGGTGACCTCAGTAATTGTTTGGTTTGTGTTGCGCTGACATCTAGTGATGTATATGCAACATCACACCAGCAAGTTTTCAGTTACTGATGACATTACTGCAAGTCATGGTTAATTTATTCTGTGCATGAAAATGTTCAATAACAGGGCTGGTTATGAGATCTCAAGATGGCAGCCACCATGAGGCACCCTGTCTACTATAAAAGGAGGATGATGATGATGCGACCCAAAATACACAATAAAAATT
Source organism: Xyrauchen texanus (assembly GCF_025860055.1). Taxonomy (NCBI): domain Eukaryota; kingdom Metazoa; phylum Chordata; class Actinopteri; order Cypriniformes; family Catostomidae; genus Xyrauchen; species Xyrauchen texanus. The sequence continues at coordinate 4,388,163 of NC_068305.1, forward strand.
TTGCTAAATAGTAACAGCTATTTCTTTAAACACCTGGGGGGATTGGGTTGCTGTGGAATAATAGGGTTAAAAAAAGACTCTGCGATTCCCCAGACCATCACTGATCCTTCACCAAATTTCACAAAAATAGTACAGAATCTTATATATATATATATATATATATATATATATATATATAAGATTCTGTACTATTTTTATATATATATATATATATATATATATATATATATATATATATATATATATATATATATATAAGATTCTGTACTATTTTTGTATATATATATATATATATATATATATATATATATATATATATATATATATATATATATATTTTTTTTGTCCAACATTCTTTTGAATACCCATGTGCTAAAATAAAATATTTGATATTTGATGCCATGAGTGTACTTTCATTTACTATTACTATTATTTTGAATGGCCATGGAAAATGAAGCAATGTGATAAAACTTTTACCTGGTCTCAAAAAGTCCGCTAATTTGCCCGATGAACATTCAACTTTTGATGACCCTTTATGCTTCACATAAATTAGTTAATGGGTGCTTCTAAATCACTAGCACCTTTATTAAAAACTGACACATAAGTGGCAGCTTTACATGTCATACATTCTGCTTCCCGCTGATCTCGACCTGGACGAAAGCATGGACATTTTTTGTGCAAGTATTCTGTAAATTTGCACTTTCGTTTGGGCTTTATTCCCACTCAGCTTTCATTTGCTGCTACTGTCAAGCAGCCGTTTGATGCCGAACACAACAGCGCTTCATGCGTTTGCGGAGAGATTGACAGGTAGGAATTTGGCCAATAGTTGTTGCAAATCTCTTATAATCGACCAATTGGTGTGCAAGAAGGCGGGACTTACAGGGGGGTTAAAGCAATGTAAATATGCGCGCGCACACAATGAAGTATTAGATCAGATGCACATCATAACATTTCCGCAAATTTAGAAATCCCGGCTGGACGCTTTTTTAAGGTTCGAAAAAGAGGAAAAAACGACGAATGGTCACCCTAGTTCAGCAAGCTTTTGTGTATATTACTGCACAGCAGCCGTAGAGACGAGACCAACTAACCTTAAGCGTATTGACCTGCTCCATCGTTTTCAATCATACATTTTGAATACAGTGAAAATACTCTGCTGTGTGTCGTGCATAACAACTATAAGCCGTGACGATATTAAGAATATAACATGGTCTCAAGGCCCTCTTGCCTAATAGTGAATTAATGTAGCCGTTCTCATTCATAGTCCTGGAAAGACCAGCACTGTGCATTTTAGATGTCTCCGTTGTTTAACACACAGCTCATTAGTAGGACTGTGTCTAGAAGGTAACACCCCAGCTATGGAGGACCAAGTCTGTCAATATCATAAATACATAAATACCAAATAAATAAAGTAAATAAATATAAATATATTTCCAAATAAATGTGAAAAAATAATAAAGGTACAAAGGTACATATATTTCAAGTATGTAGACTTCCAAAAGCATCGTCATCACAACTGCATTATGTCCTTCATATTTCTCCAGCAACTTTTAATGACCAACTGAACTTGATTATCATATATAATTTATTTTAGCTTCAAAATTGATATTTTCTGAAGAAGCAGCGAATGCGATCAGAGGTAAAGATGGTTAGATTTAAAATATTTAAACGTTTAAAAATGTTCAAAAGCTCGTTTTCTGAAAGTGAAGTCAGCACTGGACAAATAGTTCTGATAGTTTATAGTCTTGAAAAAAGTCAGAGAGAATGTCATTCAGCCAACTTTATTCATCTACAGAACAGGGTACGGCTAATTTAAGTTTGAGAGAAGAAAAGGCATATATAGGTATACATTTGTTTTTTGTTTGGTAATAATTTTTTTTAATTGAATGCTTTTTTCATAATAAATAATTATTTATTTAATTTAATACAGGGGCTTTTTACAGCATTTTTTCAAAAGTAGACTAAACAATTACTTTTTACCTAGTTTTGTGTATTTATTCTTAATTTAAAACAACTTTATGCACAGAAATGATATGTTTTTTGTACTGTGGGCTAATTCCTTGACTGCCGTCTATTATTCTGAATGGTGTGGATAATAAATAAACAGATGAATATTGTGATTAAATTAATCGCAAACAGTGGCCATTCATTTGTTCAATGTGCAGGAGATATTTGTGTTGGCACTCCTGGAAGTGTCACATTTGCAGATCTGCTCTATATGCCATAAAGATCAATCCATAATCGCGTACAATAAATTGGCTTTCAATACTGTTGTCATTAAATTAACACAGGCTAACGATTGGGGCAAACTCTGTCATATGACACTAAATTTTTGCATTAATGCAAATTTTATCGACAAAAAGTATTTCCAAACCATTTTTTCGCGACATTTGATGTATCGACATAGTTTATGCACTTTAGTTAAACAGAAAAATATTATGTCCACATTTGTGACATTTTAGCGATAATATGCGTTTCCATCAGCTTTATTTTGATGCGCTAAAACTTTTTTTGCAAAAAATCCTTGGATGGAAACGTAGTTACTGTGACCTCCAACCTAGAAAACATGCCCCCTTGCGTTTCTCCCTTCCGGGGGTGCCCCTCGCTGGGAAAACTTACTTCCGGTATCAACAACGGCCATTGAAATGTGAGCAAGATCTGTTATATGTATAATCTGACTTTTTGCTTTGTTGTCGACTCTACAAAGCTCTAATTGCGAGCTTGATTATGGTAAAAGAACATTTTGAAAACTTTAAGGAAGGCATAATGTGACTGAATCCAGCATATTCAGTGAGAAATTCAAGCTGCTAATGGTCATTTACTACACCGATAATAATTAACTAATTAAATTTCTCTGTGTCTGTTTGGGTCAGCTCTGCATTATTGTGTAACGGTGTTGACAAAACAGGCAGAGACGATGATGATAAAGTGAAGATGAACCCAAGTGCAGTTTATTTCTTCCAAATGTGAAACCAGAATCCCGAACTATAAATAAGAAAGGAAACAAAAACAGGAAACCAAGGACCTAACTAAACATGACAAAACTAGACTTGATATAACATAACTTGACTATGGCTACGACTAAAGCAAAACAAAACCACGAGGATACAAGTACACTGACTTGACTAAACCTGAACAAAAACTACAAGGTACATGTACACTGACTGGACTAAACTATGGCAGAACAAACAAGGTTACACATACAAATGCTAGACTAAACTATGGGTGAACAACAAAGTTACACATACAAAGGCTAGACTAAACTATAGCAGAACAACAAGGTTACACGTACAATACCTGACAAATGACAAAGGCAAACATGAGGGTATAAATACACAAGACATGGGTAACAAAAGGCCAATAAACAAACAGAACTCTAAAACAAGATAACAAGACAATTAAATAAAACCAATGACAAACTAGAACTGAATCAAAGTAATCAAACAATGAACAAATGAAAACCAGACACATGAACAAGGGAAAACAGGAAATGACAAGACTAGGAAACAGGAACTTAACAGGAAATTTCAAAATAAAAGTACACAAACTAAAAGTCAACTGAGAATATCACATATTGCAAGTGAAGTGCATGTTGTATGTGGAAAAAATCATCGACAGCCAGCTCCTGCACCCCTCCTTGTACAGCTCCAGAATAAGACAGCACGTCTGAGCACTCGCACCATGGACGCTTAAATAAACAGTGACAGTTCTGTCATCTCTTTCTCTGTCTCTCTCTCTCTCTCTCTCTCTCTCTCTCTGTCTCTCTCTCTTTCTTTCCGATATTTCATCCCATTCACATGCTTCTGAGACCATCATAAAACTGAGTGTGATAAAGTTAATGTTTGAATCGATATTTGGGATAATATTAATACAATTCTGTGCTTTTCAAAACATGAAGCCAAACCAACTCATATTATTTTGATATATGAGCCATGACCTATAAAGTGAGTTACTAGTCAAGCCCTGCAAACTACATTGTGTTTATGTTTGACACAGTTAAAACTTTGCCTACCTTAAAAACAATTGAAGTTTTTAAACAAGTGTTTAAACGTGTTCCCTTGTACCTGAATTAATGGATCCTTTCCAGAATAAAATGAAATATTCTGAAAATCACAGCATTAAAGTTCAACTCACTTTATAACACATGGCTCAAATATCAAAATAATATACATGTTTTTATTGTCATTTTATCATCCTAATATACAGTCAGGTCCATAAATATTGGGACATCGACACAATTCTAATCTGTTTGGCTCTATACACCACCACAATGGATTTGAAATGAAACGAACAAGATGTGCTTTAACTGCAGACTTTCAGCTGAGGGTATTTACATCCAAATCAGGTGAACGGTGTAGGAATTACAACAGTTTGTATATGTGCCTCCCACTTTTTAAGGGACCAAATGTAATGGGACAATTGGCTGCTCAGCCGTTCCATGGCCAGGTGTGTGTTATTCCCTCATTATCCCATTTACAAGGAGCAGATAAAATGTCCAGAGTTAATTTCAAGTGTGCTATTTGCATTTGGAATCTGTTGCTGTCAACTCTCAATATGAGATCCAAAGAGCTGTCACTATCAGTGAAGCAAGCCATCATTAGGCTGAAAAATCAAAACAAACCCATCAGAGAGATGGCAAAAACATTAGGTGTGGCTAAATCAACTGTTTGGAACATTCTTAAAAAGAAAGAACGCACCGGTGAGCTCAGCAACACCAAAAGACCCGGAAGACCATGGAAAACAACTGTGGTGGATGACCGAAGAATTCTTTCCCTGGTGAAGAAAACACCCTTCACAACAGTTGGCCAGATCAAGAACACTCTCCAGGAGGTAGGCTTATGTGTGTCAAAGTCAACAATCAAGAGAAGACTTCACCAGAGTGAATGCAGAGGGTTCACCACAAGATGTAAACCTCAAAAACAGGAAGGCCAGATTAGAGTTTGCCAAACAACATCTAAAAAAGCCTTCACAGTTCTGGAACAACATCCTATGGACAGATGAGACAAAGATCAACTTGTACCAGAGTGATGGGAAGAGAAGAGTATGGAGAAGGAAAGGAACTGCTCATGATCCAAAGCATACCACCTTATCAGTGAAGCATGGTGGTGGTAGTGTCATGGCGTGGGCATGTATGGCTGCCAATGGAACTGGTTCTCTTGTATTTATTGATGATGTGACTGCTGACAAAAGCAGCAGGATGAATTCTGAAGTGTTTCGGGCAATATTATCTGCTCATATTCAGCCAAATGCTTCAGAACTCATTGGACGGCGCTTCACAGTACAGATGGACAATGATCCGAAGCATACTGCGAAAGCAACCAAAGAGTTTTTTAAGGGAAAGAAGTGGAATGTTATGCAATGGCCAAGTCAATCACGTGACCTGAATCCGATTGAGCATGCATTTCACTTGCTGAAGACAAAACTGAAGGGAAAATGCCCCAAGAACAAGCAGGAACTGAAGACAGTTGCAGTAGAGGCCTGGCAGAGCATCACCAGGGATGAAACCCAGCGTCTGGTGATGTCTATGCGTTCCAGACTTCAGGCTGTAATTGACTGCAAAGGATTTGCAACCAAGTATTAAAAAGTGAAAGTTTGATTTATGATTGTTAATCTGTCCCATTACTTTTGGTCCCTTAAAAAGTGGGAGGCACATATACAAACTGTGGTATTTCCTACACCGTTCACCTGATTTGGATGTAAATACCCTCAAATTAAAGCTGAAAGTCTGCAGTTAAAGCACATCTTGTTCGTTTCATTTCAAATCCATTGTGGTGGTGTATAGAGCCAAACAGATTAGAATTGTGTCGATGTCCCAATATTTATGGACCTGACTGTATATTAGGATGATAAAATGACAATAAAAACATGTATATTATTTTGATATTTGAGCCATGTGTTATAAAGTGAGTTGAACTTTAATGCTGTGATTTTCAGAATATTTCATTTTATTCTGGAAAGGATCCATTAATTCAGGTACGAGGGAACACGTTTAAACACTTGTTTAAAAACTTCAATTGTTTTTAAGGTAGGCAATGTTTTAACTGTGTCAAACATAAACACAATGTAGATTGCAGGGCTTGACTAGTATGTAGTAAGATTAGAATTGTGTCGATGTCCCAATATTTATGGACCTGACTGTATAAAAGAATGGAACAATGACTGAAATGTTCCGGAAAAATATCAATTTCGTAACTGTTTCTTTTTGTTTTTTTGTTCTTCTTGTCAATATATATATATATATATATATATATATATATATATATATATATATATATATATATATATATATATAAATATAAATGTAGCTAATATTCTTACTCTCTTAAACTGTAATGCTCTTCTGACAGCTCATCATCTTCTTAAAGTCTTTAAACCTGCACTGTAATATTCGATGTAGTGCTTATGCCACGTTAAGTACACAATGTTGTTATAATTAGTATTAAATACAGTGGTTATTACATTTAGATGGCGGGGTTAATGTACATTGTATATCATTTATAACTGTCACAATCCCCAGTTGTCTGCCCCGTGTTTCTCGTGTCACCTTCATAAACTACAACTCCCATAATTCCCGGCCCTCATCACTGCCAGCACTTTGTTATTGTTCTCACCTGCATGTCATTTAGTCGTTATTGTGTCTGTGTATTTAAACCCTGCTGTTCCTCCATTCCTTGTCGATCGTTGTTTGTGGATATCTGGAAGTAGAAGTCTTGCCTTGTTCACCCTGTTCGTGTACCCTTGATGTTTTCATGTTTTGGTTTTATTTTCCCATCGTGGACGTTTCCTTTGTTCCTGTCTGATTTCTTTTCACTTTGATCAATAAAAATCCGCATTTAGATCCTCACCCCTCATCTGCCTCCTCCTGCTAACGTTACAATAACAAATAGGTAACCACATTTTAGTGTTTCAGTACTATATATATAGGCAGTGGTGGCTCAGTGGTTGAGGCTCAGAGTTACTGACCAGAAGGTCGGGGGTTCAAGCCCCAGCACCACCAAGATGCCACTGTTGGGCCCTTGAGCAAGGCACTTAACTCCAGGTTGCTCCGGGGGGATTGTCCCTGTAATAAGTGCACTGTAAGTCGCTTTGGATAAAAGCGTCTGGTAAATGTAAATGTACTAATTTTGATTATTTCTACTTTTAAAAACTGCATTTCATTTTTTGGGAGTTTCATGAGAGGTTCAGTTAGATGTATTTAATTGTATTTGTATTTTTACATCTGTGCTGGGAGTATATATAGCTTTTTAAAATGTATTTCCATGATACGGTGACGAGAAAAGGAGGGAAATGGTTGAATGAATATTCCTGCCGAGATGGGAACTGGCAAAGAAACCACTGCAGCGCTGCATTTGAGCAAATAAACTCTAAAGAGACTGCGGATTGAATAGCTGAATCAGTTTGGAAATTATGTTAAATTAACAGACCATACAGAAGAGGCAAGAAACATAATTAGAGGCAAATGTAAACTAAAGCAATATCCACAAACAGTAGCAGAAGTAGATTCACTCAGCAATGACGGAGTTTCCGATTCTTGTGAAAAAGAACTGCAGAAATGAATACATTTGGAAACAAATAAATTTAAAATTTAATACATTTGGAAATATATAAATGTGGAAATATATACATTTATAAATAAATAAATAAGGAAAGAAAAGTATAAATATTTATTTATGTCACATTTGCAAATCTATTTATTTATTTATAATATTGGCAGACTTGTTCCTCCATAACTGGCAGCCTAAGTCTTGCAAAAGTCTCATTCGGTGTTACTAAGGTTAGGTTTTGGGTTAGATTTAGCGGTAGGATTAAGATAAGGGTTAGGGGTAGGTGCAGGTGTAGTGTTTCTGTACACTGAAAACAAATCCTGTTAAATTTACAGTAAAAAACTGGCAGCTGTGATTGCCAGAAATTCCTCATAAAAATACAGTATCCATGTTTCTGGCTTTACGTGATGTAATTTTGATGCCTGTATATTCACGGTGCATTACCATTGTTTATATAATTAAATGATAAACTTGATATGTTAGCATTCCGAAACTCTAAAAATCTGCTTTTCACTTTGTAATGTATTGTTAATCACCATAGTAAGTACAGAAGGGCACATGATGAAGTTCATCAGTAGTGGCCCTTCCAGAAGCAATGCCTAATAAACATGTAGATACAGTGCATAGTGTCACTCACACAAACCATCAAGGTAACACATCTGAAATTAAAATAATGCAATAAACATTAATTAAACTACAAAGAATATAACACAGAATACCCCAATGTACATAACTGATATTAAAAATAAGAAGAAACATAACTATTCCCATAAAATATAATGAAATGAACTGAGTCACGCAGAGAAGTCTGGTAATGTCCGATTCTTGTTTTTTACCATAATTCTAACAATAATTTACAGTAAAAAGTACAGGTACTCTCTTGTTAAACATAATATAATTTTTTACTGTAAATTATATTGGAAAATCATACCTTTTACATCTTAAAAATATTAAATTAAATTAAATATATATATATATATATATATATATATATATATATATATATATATATATATATATATATATAAAATTTATTTTTATTATTTATTGTTTTTTTGCTGTATATTTTAAGGTAACTATCCATTAAGCTATTACTGGGAGGAGTTGAAAAGAGAGCCTTCAAGAAACTTTGTGTTTCCTGTCGTGTTTTGAACTTTCAACAATTACAGCAGATCACGCAATCTTTGCATGTGGATGTGATAGAAACACAGATAGGCAGATGTTTCAATTTTATCATAACCATAACATTCACCTGAATTGTTTACGTGCTGCTTAATACAGTGCCTGTATTTACAAGAAGAAAGTCCGATATAAACCTGTATTATTTTAATATAAATAAAGAATAAATAAATTCATATTTTTTTATAATTTTATATTGTTTTAAGGAATAAACATGATAAATAAGATTAGGATTATATGAAAAGAGATTTGTACTGATATAAAACAGATTGTTTTAGCAGAACTGAAGTTGAAAAAACACCTTGGTAATGGCATACTACCAGAGGTGGAAAGTAACGAATTACAACTATTCTCGTTATAGTACTTGAGTAAATTTTTCACATTTTTAAACTTTTTTAAAGTATAAATAAATAATAGTACTTTTACTTTTACTTCCCTCTCTTTCCTGGTTAGAGATTCTTTTTCAAAACAGTAATGCATGGAATAGCCTTCATCTCTCTAAAACAATTTGCTGTCCTTTTCTGCATATTGCGGCGCATTTGCAGAAAGCTCATTTTAGCTTATTGCGACTCATTCGGACCACTTCGCCACTGACCCATTGGCCCGCTCGGTTCTCCCGATAGCCAGTCCATCCCTTATCGGCCCAAATTGTGTCAGCCCACCGGGAAAATTCCAGATTACCAGGCCAGCCCTGGAAGTAAGGCGTTCTGAACTCAAAAAAGGCACATATTCATTGTCATCAGAGAGTCTCACCAATTACGAATAAGTTGTTTCGTCATCAGAGATATCGTCATCAGTGAGAACAAAATTTCTAACTGACATGCACTGCTTCAAGTTAGGTGCCGATCGGTCTGTGCAGCACTGCATGAAGTCAAACACAGCTAATTTCACACCCTCCAAAAAAACAAAAAACAACAACAACACACAAAAACTAAATGATCTAAAAAGTAATTTGGGAAACACCTTGTTTAATATAAAATACTAGAAATGTATATTTTACTTGAACTAAATGTCGATTTGTTAGAATACGCTGCTAATTTTGAATGGCTGTCAAAGGAGAAAGACTGTTTTTATGTCAACAGAACGGTGTAGCCACAGCATTTACCAGCAGGGGCTCACTGCAGAAACTAACCAGCTAAACCTTGACCCCTGGTTTTTCACCCTTTTGCTTTAATGACCACAAGCACTTGAGCTGGCATGGATAATAGCTCTGAAGGTTTGAATATTTCAAACAACATCTTGTGTGCTTCAATGGAAGCAAAGAAATCTAATAAGTTAACATGATCAATGCCACAAATTTGCTTGTTTGATTAGTGATAAAAACATTTTTTACTTATAACTTAACACTTTGACAATCCTTAAACTTTCGGTCTATTTCCAGGTTTTAAATGATCAGATTTTCAATGTTGTCACAGACTTTTGGACCAGAGTTTGTATAAAATAACACATTCTGCCATGTGTTTTAAGAAAAGATCATATATAAAGTATAATTTACTATCATGTGATCTATTAGCCATTAATATAAATAGTTTGACATGAAATATATTGGGGACTTTGACATGTCTTGCAGTTTGATATGCTATACTCTAAAACAATTTTTATATGCTTCAATCTCTATTTTCTTTTTTCTTTTTTTATTATTCATGTTTTATGAGCTCATGTTACTTGTTAGACTACATGAGATATTTGTACTTTTGTTTTGACTACATGTATAATATGTGTCACACCGCAGGATCATTTAAAATGAACCAGTGTTTAAAAATGTTGAAACACTTAAAAGAAATGGTGGCCAGTTACAACATCTAAACATATATACTTTCTCTTTTACATCAATATAAATTTCTATCTTAAAATCTTGACATTGATTTAAAACTAGTTCATGGACTAATGCTTCACCATACCCATATACTGATGTATTTTCTAAATGTAATAATATGTATACCTGAGTTTTGTTGTTGTGTGTATTGTGTGGTTGTGTGTGTGTGTTTAGCGCAGCGGTGGGGTGAGTGTGTGCATGTCCTGTTCACAATAGTGCTCCTCTCACTGACAATGCGCTCCGGCAGTGAACAGACTGCACACTATTATACATATAATCCCCCCGACATTGTGCTCAGCCGAGAGAGAGAGAGCGAGAGACTGAAAGAGAGAGGGAGGGGTGCAAACATGAGGTCATCCTAAACAACTCTCATCAGAGCTAGATCCACACAAAGAGAGAAAGAGTGTGTGAGAGAGACACAGAGATAGAGAGAGAGAGAGAGAGAGAGAGAGGTGGAAGAGACACAATCACACAGGAACAGAAAATGTTTGAAATGAAAATGCAGGCAAGCAAAAATACAAATGTATGGTTTAAAAGAATGCTTGATAAAAGCGTAAATTAGATAAATCAGTGATCCACAAGAGGCTGTGCAATACACTGGCCACGCACTGTATACACATCAAAGTTTTGTGAGTGACAACCACATTTAGGCTGTGTTCACATTTGGTTCAGTTTCTTAGTTCATACCTGAGTTCGATTCCACCACCCCTTCAGTATTATATTTAGGTGGCTATAATTGCACCATTAATGTGAATAACACCATGAGAACTAGCAGCTGTTTACCACTGTAACTTGTTAAAGACATGTTTTACTGTTTTGTTCATGTTTTTGTCCCTCTGGATTTACCACCACAACTTTACAGGCACTGAACAACACATGCTTTATCTACCAATGCAAGGAATCTAAGATATTCTCTGAAGTCTATTTCAGTTCTGAATAATATTAATAATAATAAAACAACACAATTTGTACCAAAAAGAAAGACAAAAAAAAAAAAAAAACTCTGATGTCAAATGGACTTGGGTGCACACCAGAAGCACTGAAAGCAGCCTTAGGAGGGAATGGACCTTAATCATAGTAGTGCCATCTTTCATTTTTGATTGGAATGACAATGTGTGCACATGTTTGCACAATGTTAATATTAACAGATGTAATTCAGCTTTACATCTGTTAACAAACTAATTTTTTGTTAAATAATTCATGACACTATTGGAATCCATATGGTAATCGATATGTGTGGTTATTAGGGCTGTTGTTGATGTATGTCAGACAAAACTAATGGCTGAATTTGGGTGAGACTCATGATGGGGCAGAGGTGAGGGTCCATAACATCCAAGGGTGGATCTGGGCATGACATAGAGCCGGAAAACAAGGATGACTTTCAGCTTCATTTTCTGTTGCAAGATCATTTTCTGTAAATCTGCTTTGAAACAATCTATGTTGTGAAAAGCACTATACAAATAAAAATGACTTGGCTTGACTTAAACCTCGGGGTGGACAGCACATGGTGTGGGTGGAAAAAATTATCTCGAGTCTCGAACATTGTTAGGAGGCAATTCCAAAGCTTAGAAGCCATGTATGAAAATGCTTTTCTTTCTCTAGTGGATTTGGTTATATTGGCAGAAGCTAACAGGTAGACAGTGTAGTGATAATAATATTGGATTGATATGGTAACATTTTAGAACTCTAGCTGTTGCATTTTGAACAAGCTGCAGTTTGTTTATGGAGATCCTGCCAAAACTGTATTAAAATACTTGAAAGTTATGAATGCATGCACTAACTTTTCCGCATCTTTAATAGATACCCAGGTAGGTAAATGTAGAGGATGACATATCAGTTGTGCCATCAAGGCAGAGCAGAGATTACAATTGAGCTTATTTCTAGAAGCAATAGGCGCATGAAGAGAACTTCTGTTTAATTGAAATTTAGCAGCAGGAGATTACAAGTCATTACAGGACATTACACGCAATCCATAATCATAATCTTTGAAAACTGGGAAATTTCATCTGGTCTAGAGGAAATATGGAGCTGTTTGTCATTTGATATACCATGTACAGTATATTACATATTAACATGTGCTTCTGGCTGCTTGCACTTAAATTATATCCCTGGTAAGGACGTATATTCCTGAGCCGCCAGCAATCATCCTCATATTCTCCGTGCTCTGTATCCCATCCTTGCTAGATATAGGGAGAAGAGGGAAGCGGTGTCAGCTTCCCCAGAAGCAAGCTGAGAGCCAAGCGCTTTGAGTATCATGCTTTCCATGAACACAATTGATCTCATCAAGCACAGCGTGACTGGTAGGAGTAATTGTCAGCAATATAGCATCCACCTCCCCATAATCTCTGCCAAACGTGATTGTATCATCACGGCCATACTCGACAGGCCAAGCTGTTTTAAGATGGAGAAAAGGAGAGAAGCAGAGCTGGAGACAAATCATCATCAAATCTCCATGCTCTATATCTCACCTTCACACACCTCCCATGTGTGGTCCCTCGGGAGCCGCAGAAGGGGTATAGCAGGAGAAAAGGAGAGTGACTTCGGCTTTTAGAACAAAAGCAAGTCAAGAGCAAGCATTTTGAGTTTCACGTCCCCATAATAAACACAATCACACTCAACACTTTGAGCGCTTCTTAGTCAAAATGCCAGCCGTGACCCAATATTAATATAAACACACCCATTAATTTATTACCATATTACCATATACAGTGTATGGGACAAAGATCTGCACCATCTTGATGAAATATTGATGTAAAAACAGCTGTTAATGTATTACGTGAGTGTAAGTGGACAGGACAAAAATCTTATATCTCAAAATATCGGATCTGTGAGATGAATAAATGCAGCTTAATAGACCTGTTGCTGTCTGTTACAGGTCTATTGTTAATATTAATCAAACAGCAACATTGACAAGAAAAGAAAAGCTGGGCCACTATAATTCCCTAACTGTGCATAGGCATCTGTGTGAATCAGGTGGAAATTTTGCATGAAAACTTTTTCTAATATGTGTTTAATGTGAATAAAATATGCAAAATGCATACAATTATTAGAGAATGAGATCCACTTTCCTTGGCTAGACTTTAGTAGCCAATAGTCCAATAAATTACAATGAAAGTCTGGTTCTCATTCAAACTCTGACTGCATTCAATCAGTATTTATGTACTGTATATCTAATAATTATAAAGTAAAAATTATGTCAATAAATCAAGTAGTTTTATTTAGGATTATATTACTTTTTAAAAATGTTTTTATTATGATTTTTAATGCTTGATTGCTGCTGTTACTAAAACAATTTACAGCACTGTTTACTCTGTTCTCTATTTTATAATTCTATTTTTTTCTGGCTCTTGAATAATTACTTTTAATGCTTGAAGCAATGTTTACTTAATAAACACATGAAGGCTACATTTTTTATGTAATTTGTAAAAAATAATTATTAAAATATTTAAATAAAGAATTGTTCCCTTTCAAGTCAGTTACTCGATGTTACGTCAGTGAACTTGTGCTAGGTGTCGCTCACGAGATCCCCAATTTCTCTGAATGCTTTTCCATCACAAAAATTTAATTGGCAGATGTCTTTTGAAGACCCACCTTCCATGTTCAGCGAGCATATATAAAGTGGATCGGAAGACAGCCTCAGAATGTCTTCAGTGTCTAGAATGGATCTCTCTCTCTCTATGTGGATCACTCCCTTCGTTGAGAGTTGTGCTCAGATGGACAGAGTCATCTTCCCTCCAGCCTAGCAGTGTAAGTTTTTGGCTACAAGGTGCAGCAGATGACATTCTGTTCCCTGGGTGCCCAGAGAAGTACATATTTGTAATAATATTGTTTTGTGTGTGTTTTAACCAACAGCATAAAACTAAAAGAACAAAGGAAGAAAGACAGAGAACACAGCCCCATCATCATTAATGGAGCACCGGTGGAGAGAGTCAGCAGCTTCAAGTTCCTCGGTGTTCACATCACTGAGGAACTCACATGGTCTGTCCTCACTGAGGCCGTTGTGAAGAATGCTCACCAGTGCCTCTTCTTCCTGAGACGGCTGAGGAAGTTTGGAATGAAACACCACATCCTCACACGGTTGTACACCAGAACTGTAGAGAGCACCCTGACTGGCTGCATCACCGCCTGGTACGGCAATAGCACCGCCCACAACCGCAAAGACCTGCAAAGTGTGGTGCGAACTGCCAGACACATCATCGGAGGTGAGCTTCCCTCCCTCCAGGACAAATATAACAGGCGGTGTGTGAAAAAAGCTCGGAGGATCATCAGAGACTCCAGCCACCCGAGTCATGGGCTGCTCTCACTGCTACCATCAGGCAGGCGGTATCGCAGCATCAGGACAAGCACCAGCCGACTACATGACAGATTCTTCCCCCAAGCAATCAGACTTTTGAACACTTGATCTCTGACGATCAATAATCAGCACTGCACTTTATTAATGATTTATCTCACAATGGACTGTCAAATATATTCTCCACAATATAACTACTGTATATATATATTTTTTATATAGTCTTATTTTTTATTTTTATTGTATGTGTATTCTATATTGTGTGTATTGTTTACTGTACCTTGTATATTATTATTGTGTTGTGCAAGTATGTGTACATTTGATATGTAAATTGTGTTGTGTAAATATGTTGTTTATTGTAATTGGTATATGCCTCGTCTCTGTCATGAATGCTATGTTGCTCGGAACTGCACACAAGACTTTCACCTACTGTTGCACTTGTGTATATGGTAGTGTGACAATAAAGTGATTTGATTTGATTTTGATTTGACGTGGTGGGAGAAACCTCCCAAGCCAGCAAAAGCACTCCTGGCAGTGTCAGTCCAGCAAAGAGGGAGTCAGAGCTCAAGCCACTGTTTACCCAAGCCCAGAAGAAGGCTCGGTTCACATCTTTTCTCCCCGCAACCACTGCTGGGAGAGATTCAATGACATGTTCAAGAATACAAATAAAATGTATACATCGCAAAGCTGTTGCATGTTGTGACGAATGCAATCACATACTCAAAAAAAGAGCTTTTTCCTCACCATGCTGTAGACACATCTTCCACATGTTCTCAGATAGAAACAGAGATTTTATACCATCTCATGCTCCACGCAGATGCCTTGGGTGAGCTGCAGGTATTTCCTAATGGGTTTTAAAACCATTCGGAATGGTTATGCAATCATTTCAGTGCGGGAAGCACCAATACTCCACTCAGAGGTGAAGACCCTCCATGCCAAATAGGTAGAGGCTAAGTAGACACTCCTTAATCTAGTATTTTTACATTAAAAGGAAAATTAGAAATAGGTTTATACTTATTCATTTGACTGGGGACATGATTTTGCTTTTTTCTTTTATAAATGGTTTAATAACTGCTTCTCTAATAGTTGGACATGACCTTCAAGTTTAAAAGTTTTAGGGACATGACATAGGGAGAGGGAGGAACAGATATATTTAATAGGGCTCAAAAATTGTAATAGTCTGGTCATATAGGAACAATTTGAAATTGTGATAAATTCATCCTGCCCTTTAATAGAAAAAGATTGAAGCTGCTCCTGGGTTGTGATGTAGAATGTTATCTGGAATATATTGGCAATTGCATGTTCTCTGTTTTTTTTATTGAACACATTCATAAACTCATTACTGCTACACAGTAGTGGGAAGCCTGATCTTAAGAAAATAACATGACTTTGGCAAATTATTTGCAAAGTGAACATGGCTCATTATGTATCGATGCAGTTTCAAGGTGAAATGTCCACTGTATGGCACTGAAGGAGTTAAATGTTCACCCAAGCAGATGAGGTTAAGCTCCACTGAGTTTTACATGAACAAAACCTACCCCAACAACCTAAACCTTCAACCTAAATATACAGTAGACACAAAAAGCAAATGTGAGAAAGATGTTTCTAAATGTTAATACTCTGTGGAGTTTTAAATAAACAAAACCATCATCCGTACCCTAAACCCTATACCTAAACCTAAATGATAATATAGGTGTGAGGTGAGGTACAAATGTGAGGTGAAAAATGCAATTGCTGATGCAAACATGCATTTCGTGGTACTTCTATGACACTATTTGTTAATAATTCGATGAGAGTCCTCTGCTGGACTTCCAGTCTTTGAAATTGCAAGTACAATGGTCTATCAGTAAAGCTACCAAGCAACCTAATCAAGATGGAAAAACTTTGTAAATGTTGTTGGTTATGTAATGCAAACATTAAAAATTAATACCTTTCAAATTATGCAATATAGTAAAAGTGTTTTGATGTCATAAAATGGGATTGCGTAAGGAACAAGGCTGAAAATATAAATAAATCTGCTGTTTTACTATATCAGTCATTGTAATGCCTTTAGAGTTAATTTCACCAGGAACTTAAAACCTTTTTTGCAAAAATGTAGTTATCGTGATTTTATGTGACCAAGTTGGTAGTGGGATAACTATATCCTGATTTAATGAGTATCAATGTACTCATCTGGTTTAAACCAGGTTTTTGTAAGACAGAGCATTTAAAATTGTATCTGTAATAATTTAATTAACAATTGACACCTTCAGGAGAATAACATTTTTTTCTCCTGCAGAATGAGTTTAATAGTTCAGTTGCAATAAAACATTTCCTGTTCTTGTTTCCTGATTTGAGTTTTGCTTTTGGCGATATGGCGAACAGACATTTTAAGTAATCAATCGGACTCATCAGATTCAATTAGAAGGACTGTACTGTAATTGGTTTAGGGTGATGCAACAGATTATTTAAATGCTGAATGAGCAGTTGAACCAGAGCATGTTTTAGGCCATATGTGAGATAAAAATGAACAACTAGGAAGGGATATCGTAAACGTCCAAATATGCAGTTAATTTTGGAAAATGTATTGGACATGTTCTTTTTTGTGTGTAGAAACATCTGTTCCCTGATGGAGGGACGTATCTAGTATGGGAGCAGGCCGCGTCAGCCTCTAAATGCTCATAAAACGCGCCGGGGAAGGCGTTCTTTTCCATTTCTATTCTTTCAGGGGGAAAAGACCCCGTGAAGGCCACACCCTGCCCTGAAGGGGAGGGTAAAAAGTAGTGAATACGCCATATAGGCCTAAGGGTGCACATGGGAGAGGCGCAGCGGTAGGTCCTGCCCTTCATAGGGGAGGAGCTCTACAAACGCAGCGACCAGGGCAGAGAGGAATCTGCCAAGGGAGATGCGGGTCTACCGGAAAAAAGAGAGACCATATCGTGGAAGATACATCACATGAGGATAATGGGGTAACCATGATCTGTGGAACACTTACCCCAGAACAGGGCACGTTAGCACACATACTGGGTCTGACTACGGATTCCTCCACTGAATTCGTGAGCCAGAGGGCTAGGAAGAAGGACATCCAGGGTTCAAGATCAGGAACACGCATGGGGGAGAAGAGCGCAAGGCTTCACCTTTGTGGAGGGGAAAGGCGCTATACACAAGCGATACACCCGGCCAACTGCCCCACGTAACGAAACTTGTTCATACCTGAAAGAATACGGGATGAAACCGGCTCAACCCGGAGATTGTTAAATCTTGCAAAGGTATTGGGTGTTGCCCAGCCCGCTGCTCAACAGATGTCTGCTAGGGAGGTGCCATTGGCCAGTGCCCACGAGGATGCCACACTCCTTGTAGAGTGTGCTCTACAAGGAGTAGAGCACACTCTATAGGAGTGGTGGTGGTGTAGTGGGCTAAAGCACATAACTGTTAATCAGAAGGTCGCTGGTTCGATCCCCACGGCCACCACCATTGTGTCCTTGAGCAAGGCACTTAACTCCAGGTTGCTTCTGGGGGATTGTCCCTGTAATAAATGCACTGTAAGTTGCTTTGGATAAAAGCGTCTACCAAATGCATAAATGTAAATGTAAATGTAATGCCCGCAAGGGGGCGGGCATGGACTGGGTCTGGTAGGCCAAAGCAATGGCGTCCACGATCCAGTGGGCAAGCCTCTGTTTGGAGACAGTGTTCCCTTTCCGCTGTCCACTGAAGCAGACAGAGAGCTGCTCAGAGTAATGCGCAAAGACACAGCAACAATAAAGCTGGGTCTGCCTTCTCCGGGGACAGCGCTTGCAGGCTCACCACCCGATTCCTAAAAGGGGTCGTGGGAAACTTGGTCACATAGCCCGGTCGGGGTGTCAGTATCACATGAGAGTCTTCTGGACTGAACTCTAGGCACTCTTCGCTGACAGAGCACGCTTGCAGGTCCCCGACCCTCTTGATGGAAGTGGTAGAGGGAGTTCTTGCTAGGTTGATCTTGTCTATGACGGCAGGTGGTAGGCCACTTAGATTTTCCACATACCGTTCAGGGGCCAGACGTGGAGGTTCCAGAGGTCTGGGCACGGATGCAAGAGGGTGCCTCGTCACTGAGAAAGAAGGTCCTTCCTGAAGGGAATTCGCCAGGGAGGGACAGTCGCGAGGAGCACGAGATCAGAGAACCAAGTCCGAGTGGGCCAGTAGGGGGCTACCGGAATGACTTCTTCCTCGTCCTCCCTGACCTTTGCAAGTAGGCTCACTGGGGGAAATGCGTACTTGCACAGCCCCCGGGGCCAGCTGTGTGCCAGCACGTCTGTCCCGAGATGAGATGTTACTAGAGATGACCAGAGCGAAGAGGTACCAGTGTGCAGATGCAACACTTGACACAGATGTTAATCCTCAAAGGTAAGGCTTTTCTTGAAGCTTGGTGGAAAATCAGTCAAAAATAACAAAATACAAAAGATATCAGGAAAGTTCAGTCATCAAAGTCCTCAAAAACAATCCAAAAATAGTCCGAGTAGGAGTCCTCACCCTGTGGAGCACCTATTTCAGTACAGGGTAGATTGAGTACCCGCAGTGGATTGGGTCGGCAAGTTCCTCCGCTGAACTGCGGACCCATGAGGGCTAGGGAGGAATCGACCTGGGATTCGAGGAGTGGAATCTCCTGGGAAAAAAAGATGCACAATTTTACCTCAACCGAGGGAAAGGGCGCTATATGCAAGCGATTCACCCGGCCAGCCCATCAGCGTGTTACCGAGTTCTACTGGCTCAGACCTGAGAAAACATGGGATGAAACTGACTCAACCCTGAGATTGTAATATCTCGTAAAGGTGTTGGGTGTCGCGCAACCCGCTGCTCTACAAATGTCTGCCAGGGAGGTACCCCTGGCCAGTGCCCACGAGGACGCAACACTCCTTGTTGAGTGAGCTCGGACCCGCAAAGGGGGGGGGTTACGGCCTGGGTGTGATAGGCCAATGAAATGGCGTCTACTACCCAGTGGGAAAGCCTCTGTTTGGAGACAGCATTTCCTTTCCGCTGTCCCCCAACGCATACAAAGAGCTGCTCAGAATGTCTAAAGCTCTGCATGCAGTCCAGATAGGTGCGCAAAGCACGTACTGGACACAGCAATGAAGGGGCTGGGTCTGCCTCCTCCCGGGGCAGCGCTTGCAGGTTTACTACCTGGTCTCTAAAGGGCGTGGTAGGAACCTTGGGCACGTCGCGGTCTTAGGATCACACGAGTGTCTGCCGGACCGAACTCCAGGCAAGTGTCGCTGACAGAGAACGCTTGCAGGTCCCCGACCCTCTTGATGGAAGCGAGCGCAATCAGCAGGGCAGTCTTAAGGGAGAGGGCCCTGAGTCCAACTGATTCTAGTGGCTCGAAGGTAGGTCAGGGGAACAGGGATTTAACCTCCGGGTGCCTCTTAGGAAACTGATGATTAAGTTGTGCTTACCAAGGGACTTCGTGGTGGGCCGCGATAACAGTGACATACACCTTTAGGGTGGAAGGGGACAGCCTCCCCTCCAGCCTCTCTTGCAGGAATAAGAGCACTAACATAACTGCGCACCTCTGTGGGTCTTCGGCCCGGGACGAACACCAATCTGCGAACAAGCGCCACTTCAGGGCGTAGAGCTTCCTGGTGGTAGGGGCTCTGGCTTGGTTGATCGTGTCTACGACGGTAGGTGGTAGACCAGCTAGATCTTCCGTGTCCCGTCCAGGGACCAGAAGTGGAGTTTCCAAAGGTCCCCGTGTACCCGTGGGCCGCTCCGCTGTCGAGGGTTGCGAGAGCGGATGAGCGAGTGGCTTTGTGACGGGTGGTGAAAGGTACTCTCCACAGTGATGTCAGCTCATCATGCACCTCCAGGAAAAACGGGACCGGGGGGGTTGGGTGCGGCCGTGAGCAGCGCCCGGACCCCAGGAACCAGTCATCCAGCCGCGATGGCTGTGGGGAGGACAGAGGGTTCCAGTCCAAGCCCACACTGGCGGCGGCCCGGGAAAGCATGTCGGACATCTGAGCGTCAGCCTCAGCTTGGGCGTGCTGGCCCAAAGGCGGCATCCCAAGGGAGTCATCCTCGTCAGACGCCGTGCTCTCTGATGCAGCGGTGAGCTCATCTGCTCCGAGCTCCAGAGGACAGGCAGGCTGACTGTGAGGCGAGCTGCTGTTGCCGGGTGGTCCGAGGGGGGGTACCCGACGGAGCCGCACCCGCTGCCATCCCCAGATGGCTTCCAGCGCCACTCGCACCGTCCTCAATCACGTGGGAAGAAGGAGCAATGCGGGTGGCGGCTGGAGTGGCTTGCTTTAGGTTGAAAGCGAGACAACGCCTGTGGCCGTCTGAAGCGGAGAGCATTCTACCGCATCCAGGAACTACACAGGGGCGGAAGGGCATCTTTATAAAGACGCGTCCTAAAAAGGACGTTCGACGCTGCTGTGTATTGCTCTTTTAGAGAAAATCACTCTTTTAGAGGAAATCACTCTTTTAAAGAACTCTCTTAGAGTTTGGGTTTCTGCACTGTCGAAGCGCCCAGGGGCAATTGCACTGCCGTGTAAAGAAGGAGAAATCGCCGCTGTAATGCGCCGTTAATCCAACAGCATGCAGAGCGTCAGAGGATTACTGGAACTGGTATGATCTCGCGCGAACAGCATGCACAACCATTGGCTGCGAAGAAATTTTCTGAATGAACTCTAGAATTTCCTCGCCTGTATCCCCGTATGTCTGGGGGTGGGGTATCTGCCAACTTCTCACTGGCCTTTTTTCATAGATCAGAGGTATATTTGGTGCTCAAGACCCCTAGTCGAAGAGAGCAACAGACGGGGAATCAACATTTAAACCCCACAATTACCCCCCAATCCCCAACCCTGCCCTGACCCTCAACAAACATTCTTGTGGTCACTAATGTGTATACACAAAACAGCACAAAAAAAATATATATATAAAATAATCGCACACATTTATACCTATACCTCTCTTTCCACTGCCCTCCAAATACTCCAAATAGTTGACCCATTTCCCAACAAACAAATCTATGTTACCCAGTCTTCTAAATGACTCTGTAACTCTTACACTCGCCCCGGATCCTTGCATGTAGGCAATGCCTTAATTACTTCGCCAAGCTCCTCCAAGGTTATCTCAGAATCAAGAGAATTGTTTTGCTCAGCCGTCAGTTTAGGAAGATCTTATGGTTCCACAAAATTTCTAATATCCTCACCAGTAGACAAAGACATGGAACTATAGAGATCAAGATAGAATTCTTTAAAAGCATTATTAATATCAATGGCTGAGGTAAATATTTCACCACCAGCAGATTTCACTGAGGGAATGGTAGAAAAAAACTCTCTCTGTTTTGTATATCTAGCCAGAAGATTTCCTGCCTTATCCCCCAACTCAAAGTATGACTGTCTTGCCCTGAATTGTCAGACTTTGCCCCTGAATTTCTACTAAAACAATAATGACTCTCCTAATTTATCTTTAATCTGTTTGAGACATTTGAATTGTTGATGTTTACTTATCAGATTAATGACTCCCCTGCTTTTAATTGAGCCAGCACTAAAGAAACCTGTCCACTTCATATCTTCCAAAAAATGTCAGCTTCCTGCGGGGAAAGATGTGTTTCTTGAAGAAACACTATATCATATTTCTTACGCTTAAGAAGAGAAATAACTTTCCTTCTTTTTATGGGGTGCTCCAACCCGTTCATATTCCACGTGGAGAGAGACAATCCACTCATATTAACATTTGAAATTTTTAAATGTGACATGCACCTGTCCCAGTACAGGGCATATTAGTACCCGTAGTGGGTCTGGCAGCGAACTCTTCCACCAAATT
The DNA here is from genome assembly GCF_025860055.1 of Xyrauchen texanus. NCBI lineage: Eukaryota > Metazoa > Chordata > Actinopteri > Cypriniformes > Catostomidae > Xyrauchen > Xyrauchen texanus. The sequence goes on from NC_068305.1 coordinate 4,410,769, forward strand.
CGCGAGCCACAGGGCTAGGAATGAGGGACATCCAGGGTCCACGACTTCATGAACTCGACTGGGGGTAAAAGTGCACTTTTTCACCTCAGGGGAGGGGAAAGGCGCTATACGCAAGCGACACACGCGGCCAGCTTTTCCATATTACCAAACTCTACCTGTTCATACCTGAAAGAACACGGGACAAAACTGGCTCAACCCGGAGATTGTAAATTCTCGCGAAGTATCGAGTGTTGCCCAGACCGCTGCTCTGCAGATGTCTGCTAGAGTGGTGCCATTGGCCAGTGCCCACAAGGATGCTATACTTCCTGGGTCTGGTAGGCCAATGCGATGGCGTCACAGATGCATCAATGCATTGGTCTCATATGCATCAACCCGAGCGCCATGACTGCTGCCAAGTATGCCACATGAACCAGGAGCCTCTGACAGTTTTTCAGTGGAACCGCTGTCCTAGGTCTGAAAGAGTTCAGGCAGTTCAGCACTGACTGCGCGTGCTTGCTTGTGAGGCATGCAATCATCGACACCGAATCTAACTCCATGCTGAGAAAAGAAATGCTCTGAACCGGGGAGAGCTTGCTCTTTTCCCAGTTCACCCAAAGCCCTAGACGGCTAAGGTGCATGAGCACCAGGTCCCTGTGTGCGCACAGCAACTCTCGAGAGTTCCTGTGTGCGCACAGCAACTCTCGAGAGTGTGCTAGGATCAACCAGTCATCAAGATAGTCGAGTATGCATACACCCACTTCCCTTAACAGGGCAAGAGCTGCCTCTGCGACCTTCATGAAGACACGAGGGAACAGGGACTGGCTGAAGGGGAGGACCTTGTACTGATACACCCAGCCGTTGAAAGCAAACTGAGACGTAAATATACGCAACCTTCAGGTCTACCACAGCGAACCAATCTTGATGCTGGATGCATGCCAAAATGTATTTCTGCGTCAGCATCTTGAATGGGACGTAAGTGTCTTTTTAATTCTTCAACATATTGTCTTCCTAGAACTGTTATGGAACAGGGTGTATCTGATCTACTGGTTTGTGAAAATAATAGTGTTAAAACTAGCAAAGTGCGCAGAGCTCGCATCTGAACTTCGCATACCGTCACGTGACTCTTCTTTCTACAGTATTGTTAATACCCAAGAGTAATGTGTGCTAAAGGAATTTATCACAGATCTCAACATGAACCTCACAAACGTTTGCAAATGTTGCTACAACTATTTTTTCAGGAGGAGCAAGGTAATTTAATCCGACCAATCACATCACCAAAGTAAGTGTAAATAAACAGCCTCTTACCTCTACATGGTGTCAAGTCTTCAGCATCCCTCCCCCTCCCCTTTCTCCTCCTATCTATTTACAAATAACTAATCTAAGTCTGGAGGGTATTCGAGCTCAGGTCAAGTCTTGAGCCCTTCGCCCAGGACAGCAAGCCACACACGTTTACACTATCCTCTAATCAGGATTACATTAACTTGTGAACTACTGAATAGGCTATAAAACTAAATTGTACACTATAGCCCCAATTTACTAAGCCCCAAATAAAGAGTACCAATTAGCTTGTGCAAACTATAAAATTGCGTGTCCACATCTTGGGCATGTTGCAGGTGATTTACGAAGACAAATTGTGCAAATAACTAGACAGGCCCTCAAAAAGGAGACTTTTGCATTGGATAATTGCACCAAATGCATGCTCACCTACATGATGGCTCTCACTAGATAATATTTTATTTTTGTATTTAATATTTATTCTATATTTAGCAAATGTAGTGCAGTTGATGAGAATACCTGTGTATTACACTCTTCTCTTGAAATATATCAGAACAATTATGGATATTGTTATGGTTTTCATAACAAAGATATGAAGACCCGTTTTGATCCCGTTTTCATTTGTACTCCTGGCAAAAATAACTAAATTGCTGTTTCTGGTGCATTGCTATCGTGAAATAGAGATCGAATATCAATTCCCTTAGACCTTTGAAAAAATGTATAATTTGCTAATATTCATTACATTTATAGATGGTAAATTATATATTAAATGTAAGCAGAGTGACGTCACCACCGCATGTGGGGAATTGCGTATCAATAGGTTAAATAAAATAAGCATTTCTCTTCACTGTTTTACACTGTTTCTTTTTACAGTTGGCTTCTGGCAACCTCTCAGGATATACAATATATGGACAAAAGTATTGGGCCACACCTGTTAATCATTGAATTCAGGTGTTTCATTCAGTCCCATTGCCACAGGTGTATAAAGTCAAGCACCTAGCCATACAAACATTTGTGAAAGAATGGGCCATTCTAAAGAGCTCACTGAGTTCAAGCATGGTACTTTAATAGGATGCCACCATTGCAACAAGTCAGTTCGTGAAATTTCTTTCCTCCTAGATATTCCACAATCAACTGTAAGTGGTATTATTTCAAAGTGGAAGTGTTTAGGAACCACAGCAAATAAAGTTACAGAGCGGGGTCTCCAAATGCCTAGGTGCATAGTGCGTAAAATTCGCCAATGCTCTTCTGACTCAATAACGGAGTTCCAAACCTCCTCTGGCATTAACATCAGCACAAAAACTGTGTGCCGGGAGCTTCATGGCATGGGTTTCCATGGTCGAGCAGCTGCATGCAAGCCTTACATCACCAAGCACAATGCCAAGCATCAGATGGAGTGGTGTAAAGCACGGCGCCACTGGACTCTGGAGCAGTGGAAACGTGTTCTGTGGAGTGACGAATCACACTTCTCTATCTGGCAGTCTTATGGATGAGTCTGGGTTTGGCGAATGCCAGGAGAACATTTCTTGCCTGACTTCATTGTGCCAACTGTAAAATTTGGTGGAGGAGGGATAATGCTATGTTTTATTTTTCTGGGGTTGGCCTAGGCCCCTTAGTTCCACTGAAGGAAAAAGTTAATGCCTCAGCTTACCAAGGCATTTTAGAAAATTCTATGTTTCCAACTTTGTGGAAACAGTTTGGGGAAGTCCCTTTTCTGTTCCAGTATGACTGTGCCACAGTGCACAAAGCAAGGTCCATAAAGGCATGGTTTGATGAGTTTGGTGTGGAAGAACTTGACTGGCCCACACAGAGGGCTGACCTCAACCCTATCGAACACCTAACACCACAACGGAGATTGTGAGCCAGACCCTCTCGTCCAAAATCAGTGTCTGACCTCACAAATTTTCTTCTGGAAGAATGGGAAAAAATTCAAACAGACACACTCCAAAATCTTGTAGAAAGCCTTCCCAGAAGAGTGGAAGCTGTTATAGCTGCAACAGGGGGACCAACTCGATATTAATGCCTATTGATTTAGAATGGGATGTCATAAAAGCTCCTGTTGGTGTAATGTGTAGGTGTCCCAATACTTTTGTCCACATAGTGTAAATGGATGTCACACTTGTTTATGTGCTCTGAAACACTTACCACTTTAGCCTATGGAGGCAGTGTTTTCAAATTTGGTCAACGTATATCGATTTAGGCTAAGGAAAAATGGGCACACACTTGCAGAATTTTATGTGAGATCAGGCTGGTTCTGCATGTGTCTGTTCATTTGCATCGACACCACCATTTTTCTGATCATTTGGAGGTACACATCTTAATTGCATATTAATTTTGGGGAAATGCGCAAAAATTGCCAAGACGTGCTATTTTGCACATTTGAAAGATGCAATCCTTATCAGACTGTGTTAGTGGATCAGCTCAGACATTGTTTGGACGTGTTTTTATACATGCAAACCTTTAGTAAAGAGGGGCCTGTGTTCGTTGAACTACGGAAAGCTGGAAGGAACAAAATAGTCACATATTAGATAAAGATTCAACTCCTCTTTTGTAAGTCGCTTTGGATAGAAGCGTCTGCCAAATGAATAAATGTAAATGTAAATGTTATTGTCATTGTGCAGAGCCAATGAAATGCAGTTGTTTTCGCATATCCCAAATAACCTGGGGTCAGAGTGCAGGATCAGCCATGAGACAGCACCCCTGGAGCAGATAGGGTCAAGGGGCTTGCTCAAGGGCCCAACAGTGGTATCTTTGCAGTGCTGGGGCTTGAACCACCAACCTTTCAGTTAGTAAACCAGAGCCTTAACCGCTGAGCCACCACTGGCCCAAATTAACAAAAGTTAGTGGGGCGTTTTAGTTTCAGTAGATTCACTATATAAATGACACCTCACAAATGTTACATTTAAACCTTTATCATACATTTTATTATATTCCGATATTTAATCAAATGATGGCCTCACACATATCCACAGAGATCTGGGCTAAGCCCCCAAAATACAATGACCCTAGAACTGCCCCTGCTGTCCAAAATGCTTTACGCAAATATTGATGTTAAAGGTATGTTTATTTCACAGGAAACCACTACAAACAGAGCACAAATAAAAAATAGTCTTTCTTCATAAATATAATCTTTGTTATATTAGGCTACAATTTAATAATTATATAAATACACACTATCAACTGAAAACAATAATCACATTACTAACACTGAATAAATTCTGTGAATAAATAATAACCAGAGAGATTGGATTAATTCAAGCAAAGTAAATTGCCAGAAAAGTCTTTGCAGTCAGCTCTTCTCTAAATAGGCATCTACTGACCAGCTCTGTGAAATGGAATGCTTTTTTTTTTTACACCTACATAGGACCAAAATTAAACCAAATTTTCATTTTTCTAGCATAATTTCCTCACCCTCATGTCCTTCCAAAACTTTGTGACTTCCATGGAACACAAAAGGAGAGGAATCCCTTTTGAGGAATACACTGGCCTCTTAATCCTTTCTTAACGAAAGTCAGTTGAGGCTATCTATGTCCAAAATGACAAAAAAACTAAACAAAAGTTTCATAAAAGTGGTCCATACTCGCTATTATTGTCAGTCTTCTAAAGTCACACAATAGAAAAGACTTTAAAATTTCTCCTTTTGTGTTCTGACATTAGAGTTAGTAAATGATAACATCATTTTCAATTAAGTTTTTAACTACAACAAATTTTGCCATTACAATGTTTTTTTTAATTTTATTTTGACAGTCACTCGTGATGTCACTAGTCTTGCATCATCATGCAGCGATGATGTTTTTTCAGTGATTGTGTTTGTTTTTGGTTGTTGATTGTATCGTTTCCCCTTGTGTTGTGTTTTTCTGCTGTAGCTACTATTGCATGAATCCCTCCACAAAAACCACACAATTCACACAGATGGCTTATTCACACTCATAAATATTAGATGTATTTTTCTCCTTCTCAAAACCTTAGATGTTTTTCCTCAAAGAGTTACATCTCTGCCATTTTGGTGAATACCAAAAAAAAAAAAAAAAAAAAAAACATATTCATTAATCTCTTGAGATAACAAAATGGTAAAACTTTACAATAAGGTTCCATTCAGTTAATTTATTAGGTATCATGAACAAACAATTACCAACATATATATATATATATTGTTTGTTTTTTTTTTTTTTTGGTATATATATATATATATATATATATATTTTATATAGAATTTCTTAATCTTTGTTAATGTTAGTGAATACAAATACTACCATTTTTCATTATTAGTTCATGTTCATAGTGCATTAACTAATGTTAACATATTCACCTTTTGATTTTGAAAACATTTTAGTTTATATTGAAATTAACATTAACCAAGATGAATAAATGCTGTACAAGTATTGTTCATTGTTAGTTCATGCTAACTAATGTTGTTAACTAATATTAACAAATGGAACCTCATTGTGGAGTGTTGCTAATGAAATTCATAACAAATATCTTAACACAGTGAGTCAGCAAGTCTTTTGTGCTGGTAGTGATCTCATTACTATTCATAGATATATACATAAAGTGTACACATACAGTGTTGGGTAGATTACTTCTGAAATGTAATCCAGTGCTGATTAAAAATTACACATAAACTAAAACTATAATCAGTAATGTAATATTTTTTAAATATACTATAAAGTCATCTGATTATGTTTGAATTACTCTTTGCATTTTTTTGATCAATCTAATAGTTAACTTTAAATGTATTAAGTACTACTTTCAATAAACATTAGTAAACATTCAATCAAAAATACATCATTTAAAAGATTTAATGATTGTAATTTAAAATTTCACACAAAATATAGAGAATGTTTATAGAGAACCTCCAAGAGCTTCACTGGCTCAGACTCGGACAACTCTTAAAATATGTCCTGTCGCTTGTGGTTTTGACTGGTTATTACACATTGTAATGTCAAATTGAATGTGTTTACTATGTCAAATAAATGTGTTGCCTTTAGAGATGTTTAATTAATGTCATTTATTATAAATACAATAAAATCAACTCTTGACAAATTAATATTATATGAACCCCAAAGGATTTTTAAACATTTTTAAATGTATAAAATTGTTCATACATAAAAGGGTTTACATTTTAGATGTTGTCAGTAGGTTGAGAGTACTATACGTTTGTTGGTGCCACACTTTACATACAAATACCAATGAACACTAATGATATCGTGTTGGTGCTACACAAGCTCATAATGGAGAAAACAAAATTGCATCAGCATCACTCAACACTGCGCCGTTACGTCACAATCAAGGATCCAGTCAACCTCACAATCAACCCGCTTTGGTTAAATAGCTCATTCTGTAGTCAGTTTGAAGTTACAGCTCTATTTAATTAATGCAATAAGCTCTTCTTTCATTCTTGTCCATTCAGTGTTCATTTTGTCACAAAAAGTAATCTGGAGGAGCAGGAGAGGATGAGGTGTTGGGATGCGAAGGCTGAGTCTCGTTTGAGTTCACAAGCTTCTCGTAACGAGCTTTGTATGTGTCACGCTCTCGCAGTACGCGAGACAGCTCACACTGCAACTGCTCCAGCTAGAAAAATCAACAGAGAGACTTTATTAAAAATATTGAAATAATGGTATATTGATTAATCATTTCAATAGAGAAATGGTCATATTGACTTCACAAGAAACAATAGCTCTATTTCAAAACCTAGTGAGCTGTCTCACCGTCTACTACGTCACTGAAAAAAGTGATCAGTATTTATGTTTAGTTTTTTAGTAAACACTCAAAAACACCCTTAAAACAATATACATTTACTTGATAAGAAAAATTGTTAATGGTAAAGTAAATGTTAATGTTTTTAAGGGTCTGCAAAATTCACTAGTTAAGCATAAAAAAGAAGGTAATTAATAATGAACTAAATGTAGATTAAGGCTAGCTTAGCCATAAATATTTATGCATTTGGCAGATGCTTTTTAAATAAATACATACAATTTATTAAACATCTTATTTGTGTAGAAAGTAATGTAATTAATGCAATATTTCTAATTAGCTGAATGAATAGTAAGGCTATCCAAGCCATAATTTGCAACTTATTAAATATCTTAATTTTGTGTAGAGAAAATTATGTAATTAATGCTATGGTTCAGAGATCATATCAAGTAAGTCTTTTAAGTTAATTAGTATTGGCTTTAGAAAGCTATTACTTATAAATGATTAAAATCTTTTTTTTAATTGACTACCAAGTTATTGGTTTGCTTTTCACATGTTTTCATTATAATAAAACTCTCTAAACATTTTTTAATTTAATGCAAAAACTGTAAACACCTAAACATTAATTAATAACTTTTAATTAATGATTTTAGTAATTCATTAGAAACAGTTTTGTAAAGACAATATATTTAGCCTTAATTACTGGCTTAATATAGTTAAATAAACGTAAAATACCAGCTAAAGTGCAATGCAAACCAATAAGGTTAAACTTTCACTTAATACGGTCAGTTTTATCTTTTTTTTTTTTAGCAATGAATTAGTAAATTCTTATTAAAATCAATAATAAGTGATAATTATTGTTTATATATATATATATATATATATATATATATATATATATATATATATATATATATATATATATATATATATACTCCTTATAAATGCTAAAAAACAACAACAACTTGAATAGGTAATTTTTTTACTTTAGAACAGAGGGTCCAGTTGTCTTTAAATTAATATTCCAGGTTCAATACATGTTAAGCTCAATCAACAGCATTTGTGGCATGCATGTATCAATGGACATGTAATCCTGCCTTGGCCAAAAGAATGGCCTATGATACCTAGAAATGCTGTCTTGTTGGCAGCTCACCAGGTTTTGTAACAGAGCTTCTGGGTTTTCAACTTATGTTGTTTGGGGTTTGTACAGTCCAGTATACACTCACCTAAAGGATTATTAGTAACACCTGTTCAATTTCTCATTAATGCAATTATCTAATCAACCAATCACATGGCAGTTGCTTGTGAATGTCAGAATGGGAAAGAAAGGTGATTTAAGCAATTTTGAGCGTGGCATGGTTGTTGGTGCCAGACGGGCCGGTCTGAGTATTTCACAATCTGCTCAGTTACTGGGATTTTCACGCACAACCATTTCTAGGGTTTACAAAGAATGGTGTGAAAAGGGAAAACCATCCAGTATGCGGCAGTCCTGTGGGCGAAAATGCCTTGTTGATGCTAGAGGTCAGAGGAGAATGGGCCGACTGATTCAAGCTGATAGAAGAGCAACTTTGCCTGAAATAACCACTCGTTACAACCGAGGTATGCAGCAAAGCATTTGTGAAGCCACAACATGCACAACCTTGAGGCTGATGGGCTACAACAGCAGAAGACCCCACCGGGTACCACTCATCTCCACTACAAATAGGAAAAAGAGGCTACAATTTGCAAGAGCTCACCAAAATTGGACAGTTGAAGACTGGAAAAATGTTGCCTGGTCTGATGAGACTCGTTTTCTGTTGAGACATTCAGATGGTAGAGTCAGAATTTGGCATAAACAGAATGAGAACATGGATCCATCATGCCTTGTTACCACTGTGCAGGCTGGTGGTGGTGGTGTAATGGTGTGGGGGATGTTTTCTTGGCACACTTTAGGTCCCTTAGTGCCAATTGGGCATCGTTTAAATGCCACGGCCTACCTGAGCATTGTTTCTGACCATGTCCATCCCTTTATGGCCACCATGTACCCATCCTCTGATAGCTACTTCCAGCAGGATAATGCAGCATGTCACAAAGCTTGAATCATTTCAAACTGGTTTCTTGAACATGACAATGAGTTCACTGTACTAAAAGAGGCCCCCAAATGGCCTCTTTGGGATGTGGTGTAACGGGAGCTTCGTGCCCTGGATGTGCATCCCACAAATCTCCATCAACTGCAAGATGCTATCATATCAATATGGGCCAACATTTCTAAAGAATGCTTTCAGCACCTTGTTGAATCAATGCCATGTAGAATTAAGGCAGTTCTGAAGGCGAAAGGGGGTCAAACACAGTATTAGTATGGTGTTCCTAATAATCCTTTAGGTGAGTGTATGTCTCAGTTTTGCCACACATCAGTGTGTTTGTAGTACAGTATATATAGTATAGTGTACCTGCTGTGTGAGAATGTGTTTCTCAGACTCAAGTGCATGCCGGTGCTGCAGTCGTTTGTAACGGCAGGACTGAGCATAACCGCGGTTCTTCAGTGTCCGGCGCTTCTGTTTCAAACGGACCGCCTCATCTTTGCTCACTCCACGCAAATGTCTGTTCAGCTCACGCACGGACAGACTGACCAGCTGCTCATCGGAAAAACGCTCATCCACTCCACACTGAGCGAGAGAGAGAGAGAGACAGAGAAAGAAGCCACAGAGAGAATTGTTACAGAGTGGTCATGTGTCATCATGTTATATGCACTTCAAATAAAGGTTAATCAAACTCTCAGGTAACAGTTCAAACATGCCCAAAAATCTGGTATGCTTGACTGGGACTGTACAGCATCACTTCACCACTGCGATCCAGACACCTGAATCAACTCTTAAAAATGCTGAAAGTGTGCTTGACTACACTGGATATATGCTTGGTTATAATGCTCTTTTGTTTCACTTGATGAATTACTGCTGCCATGATCAAAATAAAATGCACACAAACATTTCTTTCAAACAAAATTCTCTTTATTGTCTGCTTTCCCTAGGCAGTAGTGGTCTTATTTATGATGCATTTATATTAAAATACTGTATATTTTTAAATAAACGTATAATTACATGAACTTTTATATGAGTTTAAAAGAGTTTTTAAATGCATAACAACATTAAGTAGAACTCAAATGTGGTTTAACTCTATTCTTCATCAACAGATGTGTTATGCTTGGTTGCTTTCTGTGTTTTCTTCATTAGCTGTTATTTTCTTACATTCATACAGACTGGATCATCACAGAAGTTTTGTAATATTGTGACCAAATCAGACCAAAAAAACAACACAAAAACATTTGTAATTTTTGAATGAGACATGTTGTCAATGATGTGGCAGTACTCAATGGTCACACATCAGACTTACTGTAGTACGATATGTAAATGTCAGTGAAATTCGAATTTGCAATATTCGTTGCCAGATATTTTTTTTTCTTGAAATTGTTTTTTGGCTGTTTTTGAATTCACAGCCATTGCCACTTATGGTCATAAATATGGTGGCTGTGAGGAAAAAGTAATGTGACTGAAACAGGTGAATTAGGCAATAATAGGACTAAAATAATTATATATTATTAATATACTAATAAGGAATTATGTGTGTTCATGCTTAAAAGAATGGCATTGACTTAATCTAAAAATGCATGGCACAGAACTAATCTAGTACAGATACCACCTGGAGAAACTGGATTGTGGAAGGTTTATGAATAAGATGCTGGTTTTTGCACCGGAATAAAGTGTGCAAAAGTGACACAGGTGTTTAGTGAATTCCCCCCTAAGTTTTAAAACAGCAGGATATACTGTACATTTTAGGTTAAGGTTTAAGAATGGCAATTTGCTTAAGAACTAATCTTGAGAATTAATGATGTAAGGAAGTTTAGATAAGGAACATGACTGATGGTGATGCATTTTCATTATCTGTTGTGAAATTTTGATAATTATGAATGGAGATGATATGACTATTTGCAGGTGTATATTTTGCTCTGATATAGATGTAGCTATAGTGTGTGCATGTCTTTGTGCATCAGTGATTTTGTCAGTGCATTTCCATACAGCATAATCTGACTGAGTGACAGTGACACTGATCAGGATTACATCACAATAATAGCAGATATTATTATAATCTCATAGCGATGCTCCACATTTAGACAGACATCCACCAGTCACAGCCATCAACATTCTTTACTACAATATCACTATCCAAACCTCACACAGCCCACATCAATAGCAGGGAAAAGTGATGGAAAATTCATGCTCTTTAGGGTTCTATTACAATCTCAGAAGTTATCCAACAAGATGTACACTACCAGTCAAAAGTTTGGACACACCAACTCGTTCTGTCTTATGATTATTTTCCACATTTTAGAATAATTGGGATTGTCATCAAAGCTAAGAAACAACACAAATGTTTAATAAATCAACAACATTATAATTGAGCCCTCCAAAGTAATGGCAACAAGCCAGATGTCAGCAAACTTGAACATGCACAAAGATTGTTAGGCAGAAAGTGTTTCTGATTGGCTTTAAAAAGAATGGGCCGCTCCCTTGACTCTTGTGTGCTGTTTTCAGAGTGAAGTGCTGTCACAGAGAGTGTTATTTCACGCAAAATATTTAATGCGTTTGATGCATACTGTTAAAACTCTTTCCAACTCTTTTGTGAAATACCTGTGGAAAAAAAGAAATGGGAAACCTACATCCAGAACCCAGTCTACTGAGAAAAGTGGGCACTCACTGTTGAGTGTAGATGTACAACACTTTTTTGGCAACTCTTTTAGGTGCATAAATAAATTAATCTAAAGATGTTGATATGTACCTGAGTGACCTGCATATGGTGATGATGGTGGTGATGATGGTAATGACCATGCATTGAATGATGTGGATGGTGGGGGTGATGGAGGCGGCTCTGTGGACTGAGGGGTTGTGGGTAGGGACTGGCGGCAGTGTTGATGCTGGAGAGAGATGGAGGGGTGGAGGACACAACCAGTACAGGCCGGTGACACATGTCTGATGGCTTATTTAGCACAACATCCGCACCACTGTCACTGCTCGAGTCACCCATGTGACTGTTGCTTGAACTCTGAGACAACCCCGGGAACTGAGGAAGGAAAGGACAGTAGTAAGAGATTACAATGAAAAGAAACTGCTGAAAAGACCAGCATGAATTTCTATGCTGGTCCATGTTTTCAGCATAACACACACATTTTGTCTTTTTGGTTTTGGTTTTCCATAGATCTCTTGCTGGTTAAGCTAGTTTAAAAGCCTTGTGTGAATACCATGACTCAATGATGCATTTTTTCAGAAGTATTGAACAAAAATCCCACCTTAAGGGCAATTTATATTTCACCTCTCCAAAAATGTAACTACATGTCACATCTACGCAGACCACAACAGCTGTGATTGGTCTTCTTTGTAACTAGGCACTGTCCCCCAGGATGATTAAAAAGATGTCTGATGTAGCTTTGCATTTCTCTAAGATTAAAAAAAAAGATCTATGCATCATATCAGTATGATGTTTCGATCTCATGTTTAACAATGTGGTGTAGAGTAAATAATCATATTTAATAAATTATGAAAACAACACTTCTAATTTTTAGCGAATTAAAAAGCACTTGATAAGTGTTAGTGATACTGCCAATATGCATTGTAAAGTCCAGCTTCTTAGTTTTAAACTAAACCTATTTTGTGATGGTCAAGTGAAAGTTTATTAATTAATTAGCTAATTTGTTTTTTTTTTTTCCAGAAAAATGGTGATAGTGTAATGTATTCATGTAATCACTTTACAGCTATTGTCTTTCAGTAAATTACTTTTAAGAACATTACATAGGTTACACATAATATTATTTATGTATAATACATTTAAAACATGTATTATGTCCATATGTATGTCTGTTTGCATTTCTGTGACAGCTGAGGAGTCACTAACAATTCACTATAAAGGTAAATTTATACTTATTGGGCAAACAGGCTTGCTTAGTTTGCCTGTAAATTATGACAAAATGCAGTGACATGAATGTATATATGTAATGTATCCTGTATCAGCTGATGAAATGTTAGGTGACTGTCATTAAAAAAGATACATTTGAAGCCCGTCTCTCAGAGATTGTGCAGTGTATACTTATTTTACATGATTTGCAACACAAACTCTACAAAGACAAGCGATCACGACAAATGAATAGCGAGAGCTTGGGGGTTTGTAAAAGTGGAAGAGGCTGTGACAAATTTAATAAAGCAAGAATTAACACAGTGCTAAAAGCGGCAGTCCACGCAGAAAGAAAACTGCATTATTGGCTTTACTTGTGGCTGGAACAGTACATTAAACACAGTGCCATCACCCTAAACAAACACATTTTAAAACTAATTTGTGCATGGTATATATGCCGGCTTCTTCATTTGGAGAACTTTAGTTCATCCAGAAGAAAGAAGTTTGGCTTCTTCCATATTATAAATCAGGCTTAAGGGTGAAACGTGTAGTGCTGAGTGTATGACTTACATGTCACAGTGAACAAGAAGAAAATATAGACATTATGTTGAATTTGTTGAACGGAAAAACAAATACATTTTTGTAAAACGTTTTTTAGAATGTAACTTACCAAACACTGATCGTTACAGATACAATGCAATGTTGTGATAGAATTAAGCAACTATTCGGTGCAATCCCTAAATGAAAGATTCTAATGAAAGCTCAGGTCATACCTGTGAGGTTACGGCTGCTGCAGCAGAGTTCAACAGTGCCTCCACGGCATCATCACATCCCAGAAACCCTCCTCGCTCCCGGTCCCCTCGTTCTGGCACACCACCTAGAGCTCCCAACAGAGACGCTGTGCCCCCAGGTTCACCACCGAACTGCTGCTGCAGCGCGGCTAACCACAGCAGGTCCTCCAGCGAGGTGGGGTTCGAACACACTGAAGGGCCTCCAGTTATTGGGCTACCGTCTGGGTTTCCCTGCAAGCTGGAGCTCTGGCCTGACATGTATCCGGTGGAAACGGACAGTGGGAAAGAGAGCGAGGAAGAAGAGGAGGATGCAGATGGTGGTGGGTGTCCATCACTGAGTGTAGGGGATGGGGGGAGTGAGGTGTAAGGGCTGGAGCTGAGGCTGGAGTCAGGTGGCGGGCGAAGAGCGTATGGAGAATTGCTTGTCTCCTGTTGAATGACTGGTTTAGGGAACAGACAGGGTGGAGGTGGTGGAGGAGTGTCAGGCTTCACTTCAAACTTGAGTAGGTCGAAGTCGTTGAGATACTCCATAGCCAGAGGGCTTGGGGGCAGAGAGGGCAATGGCAGAGATGATGACATCACTGTGTGAATAGGAAATCCTTGGACTCTTGTTCAGTTTTCAAGACTCACAGCACCAATAAAGTGCCAAAGTCCTAATGAGACACGTGATGTCCCTTTGCAGAGCTCTGATAGGTCAAAACAAATGATTATGAATATCTGTGGTTGTGATTGTTGCTTTATTGTTACTTTGTGTTGAGGGCTTCCTGCTTTATTGTCTGAATCTGGCAGAGAGGATGACAGAGGTAAACTAGTGAGTGGACAGTAGGAAGAAAAAAGTCAAATCAACATGATCACACACAGGAAGTCGACATGTTGCTATCGAATGTTCCAGTACCCTGACATCGACACCTTTCTGCTGTGTTACTGACAAACACCGTCTCCCACATGTGCCTATACTTTCAAAAACCCTTCCCGGTTTGGCCATTGGGGGCAGTGGTTCAAATTTAATTAGGCACAGACTTACAGATAGACGGTAAGGTAAAGATCTTTCAACAGAACTTCAACTTACAACAGCCTACCGTCGCCAAATTTATAGTAAGGTCAGTCTGGTCAAATATATATACCTTAAGCATTGCATCAGTAAATTAGTCATTGGCTGTTTGGGTGAAGGGTCATAATCACTACAGACACAGAGAGGGACATATCAGACATCATTATTTATAATAATTAACATTTCTTGTTGATTTTGGGGTGAAATATGACTTATCTAAATATTCTCTATAGTAATTCATGTAATTTGTGTCAAGTTGCTGTGTTGTTCTCATTTTACTGGGGAGCAGTTAATATCACAAAGGAAAATAAAAACAACAAATCAAAAGCAGCATGACGGTAATGGCCCATTTCAACCGCACAGAGTGCACACATGTCAGCATTGAGAGGTACTTACTACCTTATTTATAATGGATATGTAAGTAACCAGCAATGCCACATTAGACAAGAAAATTCCCAGGACCTTCTTGGTATCACAATCAATTCTAACATTGACTGAATGTTTAATAAATAATTCAAGTAAAATGTCTAGCATTTATGTAACACATTCTTCTGCTTTAAGCAAATTATCATCTACAGTTTTTATGAAATATTACAAACATTTTACAAAACATAAATGGCTATTTATTCATTGACTATTTATGAATCTGTTATTGTGCATCTTGAAAATAGTTTCAGAGTAATAGAGGAAAGGTCTAAATCTAATCCTGCAGTATTAATCCAACAATCTAGTCTTTCCACGTAAAGACTGCTCCTTTTAGTTTACATTCATAATTAAGTACAATCATACATTTCCCAAATGTTATAGCGTACTTCTAAAATTTTTTGTGAAGACAAAGAAATAAATGGATATATATACTTTCATTATAGAGTTATAGACATAAACCAAATACATCTTTTGTATAGAAAAAAATATATTTCCTAGCATTTTCGTTCTAAAACTTGTACTACTAAATTATCCTAAAATTAAACAAGATTAATTAATTAGTTTACTTATTTTTGGAACAGGCATTAGATATGCTGACATTTACAACAATGTCCAAGTAGAATTGAAGTTATTATAATTACTACTATTATTAGTATTATTATTACTGATATACAGCAAACTTGAAGCAAAATAATTTAAGAGGTTAGATGGTTAGATTTTAAATTGAATTGACTGAAAATCAATAAAACAAATATAAAGATAACATTACAATTAAGCATTTAAGTAATTCCAACTTTAAATAAACCAATAAATGGGTTAAAATATATTACATGTTGTCTAGAGAAAATAATAATTCATATCAGTTTTGTGCTAAGAATGATATTGATATTCCATACGTTGAAATTTACGTTTACTGATAATATTAATATTTAAATTATGTAAGATTGTTTATAGCAAACTAAACAAAGCAATATAAATTCAGTGAAATAAGGGGTAAGATGGTTAGATTACCACCTACACCTAAGCACTAAACTCGACAATCACATAATAAAATAAATGTAGAATTGAACATTTTACATTTTAAGGAATCCAAACTTGAATTCGAATTTTAGCAAGGCATAAGCAGTAGATCATCTTGATTTGAGTGAAATAAAGCATTTTTGTACTAAAAAATTTATTTTCCTTATAAAAATGGTATACTAAGACATTTTCATTAAGCAAGATTCAACTTTATGAAAATTACATTCCACATGTAATTAAATTATTTGAAAAGTATAGATACTATTTCAGTTGACATAAAAAGACACATTTAAATCTGATCAATCAAGGGACTGGATAATAAACTACAATACACAAACACATATAAATATACAATTATTATATATTATTATTATTATTATTATTACCATTTTACAAGTTTAATTTTAATATTAGCAACTGTAAGAAAACAACATGGTCAATCAATAAACTTTATAAACTCTTCGTAAAGCCCCAGTCATTAAAATCACTATTTTAGATGAATGCTTTAAGAATTACTAACTTTCAGTTGTTTCAGATCTAGAGAAGCACTTAATAAAGACATATAAAGTTTTTCAGAGAAAAGAGAAGATGGAATGAGAAGAATGAGATAAAGTCATGAAACAAACAGGAGGAAATGTATAGAGTCAGAAATGGACAAACAACAGCAAAGGAGGGACAAAAGTTTTTTAAATGTCCACATTTCTTACCGTGTGTTCATGTGTAGGGGTGAACAGCTCACACACATCCTCTGTTATTGACTGACAGTTTGATTCCTGCCATGTGTGAGTATATGAATGTGTGTGGGAGCTTACGTTTGGTGTGTGTGAGCCACTTTGGAGCTGATTGTCACTAATAAAGCACCCCCCTTCCCCCCACTGCTCCAAATCCCCATCCATCTCTCTCTCTCTCTCTCTCTCTCTCTCTCTCCACTGAGCAGCATGATTTATACTGAACATGGTAAACTGCATAATAAACACCACATATACTCAAAAATAGTTTGATTTCAGCTGTAAACACTAAACAAGCTATTCATGTTAAAAACTAATGTTAATAGAATGTTTTGATATTTAACAATTCATGACACTCAAGGATAAATTAAATAGTCCTGCGGTGTGACAAATGATTTTTTAAAAGAACAGATATTCCATACCATTCTCTCAACTTATACAAAATTTTAATAATTGTTGCATAATGCATATTAATTATAAAATAATTAGCAAAATACTGTTTAAACTTTAAAACAGTACTTCATGTCAACTACCCACAAAAAAATAGAAATATTTAAAATACATAATGAAACAATGAATTGGAATATTAAAACGAATACACAAAGGTTTAGGCATTCTTCAACCATTCAGTCTCCAACTGAAATATTATGGTATTCATACAGTAAACAGGCCTTATTGTCATAATTAATAAACTCACGATTTACAACAATCAGAGGATCGTTCCATACTGCCATCTAGTGGAATGAGTGATACATCAGCGTTCATACCCAGTAAATTGTGCTATCTTTCACATTCGTTTATTAATTCACATTCAAGTGTAGCAGGGTGATTCTTCAATTAGGGGAACTTTTCTGTCCCCGGGGATAATTTTAAAGAACATTTTAATTATTTATTTTATTTTAAAGACAATAATTCTAAGGAAGTAGTATTATAATGGAATAAACTTTTAATTGTGTCTTATGTTTTCATATTTTGAGTGTTGATGAATGGGACTATTATTTATAATAACGTAATAATAAGAGTGAAAATCAGAGAAATTCTATGTTGCACATTTTCATTAGAACATTTTCAAGGAATTTTATATTTATGTGTATATTCAGTATATATGTATGTATATATATACATACATATATACTGTATGTATATATATACATATATACTATATATATATATATATATATATATATATATATATATATATATATATATATATAAATTAAAAATATTGTCCCTAATACTGCTGTCATCATCATCATCATCATCATCATCACAATACATAACATTATAAATCCATTGCATCACACATTAAACCAAAACCAACTTGAAGGTTGGTAAAGGCCATAAGATCTTTATTTCACCTGTGATACATGCCGGTGTAGTAGTGTCTGAAGAGGCGAGTATACTGTGAATTCATAAAACATTTATGATGCCTCTATGGGCTTTTTGGAGCGTCCAAATTTTGGCACTCATTCACTTGCATTGTATGGACCTACAGAACTATATTTAGTTCAGATTATATATTAAGTTTAGTTCACGTTTAGAATATTCACATACAAGGAATTTACTTTGGTTTTTGATGCATAAAATAACAATAAACAATAAACATAGTAAGATAAATAATAAAATATATTTAAGATACAATATATAGAGCAAAAACAAACTGACCGGTTTTAATAAAGGAGCTGTACAGTTGTGCAAAACATGTGCAGTTGTGCAGGGATGTGTAAAATATGGGCAGAATATGAACAAATGTGCAAATATTCACTGTTCACAGTTGTTCACAGTTCACAGAAAAGTTCACAGTTTGAGTATAATTAAAAATATTGAAATAGACCAGATTAATATTCCTTAGGTTGATGCAAGACAGATGTGAACTATGTTAATGTAACGTGTAGGTGGGATAAGAGAGAGTGTCAGGGGGGTCTTAGGCCTAGTTTATGAGGCCAGCTGTAGATGGGAAGAAACAGTTAGTAGTTCATTTTCATTTTAGTAGTTAGTAGTTCATTTTAAACTACTATGCTACTATTCTAATTATAAACTACTAATGAAAAATGAATTTATATACATTACATATCTAAAAAAGGCTGTTGTAATTCTAGTCCCACATGAGCTTACAAAATGTATAGCAGAGTAAGTTTGGGGTGGTGTACAGTACACTAATAAGAACCACGGTATTGTAAATACTGTATGTACTGTATTTAAATTCATAGGAGTAATTAATGCTCCTTTCGTTAGGCTATTTTGAAAATTGCTAATACTTTATAATTACTCTAATTAATAAGCATATACATGCATGATATGCAATAAACTGTTAAGCATTGTATAGCTAGTATGGGTGTAGAATAATTTTCAAGTTAACGTGTTATCTTGTATTACCATACAGGATATAGCCTACATAAGAATTAATGGTTATTTCTTTTATTTATGTACTATAATGTGCTTTTCTGTGTATAGTGGATTTGTTTTCCTACTAAGAAATATAAATTGAAATGATTTGCTATCACTTTTTCACAAAAAGAAGAAAGATATAAATATGGGACACAGTTTCACAGCATATGTGAAGAGCATCAAAAACTAGCACGGGTGCAATAGTATTTTCTCCAAGTTTAATTGCATAACTACAATTTTAAAATAGGCTATATACATTATATACATGTAACAAAACTTCACACAAGGAGGGAAGGAGGACACAGGGAACCGGGTTTCTCCAGTCACAGGCTTTTTAATTGTCAACACTTTTGAGCTTACGGCTTCACAGTAACGCAATAGCTTCACAATAAATCATTAGCTTCACATAAGTCTTTAGCTTCACAATAACACATCAACTACTCAGCAGGACTCTTGATCTCAGGCTCTCTCTCTCCCCATCGGAGGTGTGGTGCTTTTATATCACTCTCCCCAAGCTCACTGCAATTAGAAACAGGTGTTAAACATAATCTGGCTCAGGTGTATGCACCTTTATCACTTTCTCTCACTCCGTGCGGATGTTCAACCATGCCCCCGCTGCCACATATACTGTATATATACTGTATAGTATATATACAGCTCTGGAAACAAATTGAGAGACCACTGCAAAATTCTCAGTTTCTCTGGGATTGCTATTAATATGTATGTGTTTGAATAAAATTAGCTTTTTTTGTTTTATTCTATAAAGTACAGTCAACATTTATCCTAAATTCCAAATAAAACAATTGTCATTTAGAGCATTTATTTGCAGAAAATTACAACTGATCAAGATAACAACAAGATTCAGTGTTTTCAGACCTCGAATAATGCAAAGAAAAGAAGATATATCAGAAAGACTTCAGTGAAATTTTATATGACATTTATTTGATGCATATAAAATAGAAATGTAATGTCTCTCTTTGGAGTAAGCCCCGTTTGTCGGACCGAAGAAGTTGTACTTGGAACCGTCATATCCTGCAGGAGATAGGAGGCAAATGCGAGGTGCCTACTCCCGTGCAGGACGGTATTCAACTGGTGGTGGGCTGGTGGAGGTTGCAGTGTTATCACACTGAAACAGCAATGTGATAGATTGTGAGCAGACTTATAAAGAAATGGCTTACATGTGATTGGCATGGAGTTACCTAGCTAATGGTGCGACGATGTACAGCTGCTAGTATTTCCGCTAGAACTACGCTGCGCTTACATTTCATATACATTTTTAAACAACACAATCCTAATGTTTTAACTTAGGAAGAAATTAATATTTGGTGGAATAACCCTGATTTTCAATCACAGGTTTCATGCGTCTTGGCATAATATCCAGTCTGTCACACTGCTTTTGGGTGACTTTATGCCACTCCAGACGCAAAAATTCAAGCAGCTCAGCTTTGATTGGTGGCTTGTGGCCATCCATCTTCCTCTTGATCACATTCCAGAGGTTTGCAATGGGGTTCAGGTCTGAAGATTGGCCTGGCCATGACAGGGTCTTGATCCGGTGGTCCTCCATCCACACCTTGATTGACCTGGCTGTGTGGCATTGAGCATTGTGTTGCTGGAAAAACCAATCCTCAGAGTTGTGGAACATTGTCAGAGAAGAAGGAAGCAAGTTTTCTTCCAGGATAACATTGTACATGGCTTAATTCATGCATCCTTCACAAAGACAAATCTGCCCGATTCCAGCCTTGTTGAAGCACCCACAGATCATCACCGATCCTTCACCAAATTTCACAGAAATAGTACAGAATCTAAAATATATATATATTTTTTAACATCAACAAAATAATATATATATATATATATATATATATATATATATATATATATATATATATACAGGTGAAACTCGAAAAATTAGAATATCGTGCAAATGTTCATTAATTTCAGTAATTCAACTTAAAAGGTGAAACTAATATATTATATAGACTCATTACAAGCAAAGTAAGATATTTCAAGCCTTTATTTGATATAATTTTGATGATTATGGCTTACAGCTTATGAAAACCTCAAATTCAGAATCTCAGAAAATTAGAATATTACATGAAATCAATAAAAAAAGGATTTTAAATACAGAAATGTCGGCCCTCTGAAAAGTATAATCATGCATATGTACTCAGTACTTGGTTTGGGCCCCTTTTGCATTAATTACTGCCTCAATGCGCGTGGCATGGATGCTATCAGCCTGTGGCACTGCTGAGGTGTTATGGAAGACCAAGATGCTTCAATAGCAGCCTTCAGCTCTTCTGCATTGTTTGGTCTCATGTCTCTCATCTTTCTCTTGGCAATGCCCCATAGATTCTCTATGGGGTTCAGGTCAAGCGAGTTTGCTGGCCAATCAAGCACAGTAATACCATGGTCATTGAACCAGGTTTTGGTACTTTTGGCAGTGTGGGCAGGTGCCAAGTCCTGCTGGAAAATGAAGTCAGCATCTCCATAAAGCTTGTCTGCTGAAGGAAGCATGAAGTGCTCTAAAATGTCCCGGTAGACGGCTGCGTTGACTCTGGACTTAATTAAGCACAGTGGACCAACACCAGCCGATGACATGGCTCCCCAAACCAACACAGACTGTGGAAACTTCACACTGGACTTCAAGCATCTTGGATTGTGTGCCTCTCCATTCTTCCTCCAGACTCTGGGACCTTTGTTTCCAAATGAGATGCAAAATTTGCTCTCATCAGAAAGAGGACTTTGGACCACTGAGCAACAGACCAGTTCTTTTTTTCTTTAGCCCAGGTAAGACGTTTGACATTTGAAGCCCATGTCCAGGACCCGCTCTGTGTGTGGTGGCTCTTGATGCATTAACTCCAGCCTCAGTCCACTCCTTGTGAAGCTCCCCACACATTTGAATGGCCTTTTCCTGACAATCCTCTCCAGGCTACGGTCATCCCTGCTGCTTGTGCACCTTTTTCTTCCACACTTTTCCCTTCCACTTAACTTTCTATTAATGTGCTTTGATACAGCACTTTGAGAACATCCAACTTCTTTTGCAATTACCTTTTGAGGCTTTCCCTCCTTGTGGAGGGTGTCAATGATGGTTTTCTGCACAACTGTCAGGTCAGCAGTCTTCCCCATAATTGTGAATTCAACTGAACCAGACTGAGAGACCATTTAAAGGCTCAGGAACCCTTTGCAGGTGTTTAGCTGATTAGAGTGTGACACTTTGAGCCTACAATACTGAACCTTTTCACAATATTCTAATTTTCTGAGATTCTGAATTTGGGGTTTTCATAAGCTGTAAGCCATAATCATCAAAATTATATCAAATAAAGGCTTGAAATATCTTACTTTGCTTGTAATAAGTCTACATAATATATTAGTTTCACCTTTTAAGTTGAATTACTGAAAATAATGAACTTTTGCACGATATTCTAATTTTTCGAGTTTCACCTGTATATATATATATATATATATATATATATATATATATATATATATATATATGTATATAATGTATTTATTTGTACAGCACCAAAGGAGCTTTAATAGAAAAAAAAATGTTTTTTAGGAATTTCTTTCTATCAAGTATGCTAATTCTTCCAGAAATCTTATTTGATCCCTTTAAGATAATTTATGAGGTTCAAAATTATGAAATTTTGCAATAGAAATCATATACATATTTACAGTGAATCAGATATAATAATAAGTGGTCTTGTGTGATAAAGCTTCTGAGGTTTAATACTTGCCAAAAACTGCCAAAGTAGCACTTTTAATGATCCTGTGAGGCTAAACTTGTTAATCTGAGGTTCCTAATATTGTCTCGTTGAGGAATCAATGCATTAATAATGTCTGAGTAAATCTGATTTAGACAGTGGAGACGTGTAATCTCTCTCACACACAAACACTCACGGAGCACACCAGTGTTGGGGAAGCTACTTTAAAACTGAAGCCTCCCAAGCGATTGCTGCTCATAATTTAGAGTAGCTCTACTACAGTCAAGCTACTCTTTAGAAAAAAATATTTTTGCACTCCAAATTACTTACAAAATGTTGCTAACTCACTAGTATTTGATTGCCACACTGGACCTCTTGGAACCTTTTTAAAAAGAGTTAGATAAAACATGATTAGATAAGATACATTGGTTGAACTATCTCTGTTAATTCTAGTAAATCTAAAACAATTCATTTCCATGCTAAATATCTCCCATCCTTCTTTTAGTCATTGGCTAAGATAATTATCAGTTTGCTTATCAGTTGAAAAATTGACAAATGCTCTAAAGCACAAAATGTATGTATATGATGAAATATGGGGTTTATTTTTGGAATTAATAAATAATCTAGACTTGCAGTCAGAATAGTTAAACAAAAATACTTTTTGTTTTCTTTACACAATTTAAAGAATGTAATGGAATGTGCTTTTTCTTTTTTTTAATGCTTTTTTGTGTCATAGTTGTGGTTATATCACTGAATTTAATTTAATTTATTCTCTGTGAGCATACAAAGTGTGCACAAGTGTTAAGAAAAATATGTGTAAAAAACAGCACATTGTTTAGTGAAAATGATTGCTGGAAACGCTTCTGTTCAGTGAGTATGTCTATATATTGGGGCTATTTTAAGTTCTAAAAAGACACTATTTTTTAGAGTACTGAATAATAATAATATATAATAGTTTACTCTACAAAAGTTATCAATAATAATGGTGAAAGACAAAGCTCTTTTGTTTTTAATTTCTTATCTTTCACTTTTATTCCTTAACAAGCTCAATAGCTCTCTGTTATGGGGGAAAAGCCACAGTTGTCACTGATATACATTATTGCACTGATCTTTAACCCTGTAACACTCAACTGATATTTTGAATGTACTGCACAGCATTGGCACAAAACATGTTTTGAAAGAGAAATGTCATGAGTTATTAATGCTTTTAATGCAATTTATATTTTATCATTCGTTTTTTAATTATTGTGATTTTTGGGGCTCCCTGAAAATAAATGATACTACTACTACAGATCACAAGTACAACCCCAATTTCAAAAAAGTTGGGGCAGTATGGAAAATGTGAAAAATGTGAAAATTACCCTGTGCTATACATTCAAAGCACTATAACATATATTATGTTTAACCTTTTGAATTTAACTTAATCATTATAATTTTTAAAAACAAGCACTCATTTAAAATCACATGATTTCAACATGCTCCAAAAAAGTTGGGACAGTCAAGTGCTTGAAACATCATCATTTCTTCTAATAACACTTATGAAGCATTTTGGCACTGAAGACACAACTTTGTTAAGTTAAGCAAGCAGAATGTCCCCCATTCATTCATTATGCAAGTCTTCAGCTGTGCAATTGTATAGGGCCTTCGTTGCTGTATTGTGTGCTTCTTAATGCGATACATATACTCAACTGGAGACAGGTCAGGACTGCAAGCAGACCAGTCTAGCACCTGCTTTCTCTGCTTACGCAGCCATGTACTTGTAATCCGGGCAGTATGTGGTTTGGTGTTGTCCTGTTGGAAAATGCAGGGATGTCCCTGAAAAGACGACTTCTGAATAGCTGCATATGCAAAATTTGCACATATTTTTCTGCATTAATGGTGACCTATAAATGTGCACGTTAAGCAAACCATGGGCACTGACACACATCCATAACATGACAGACACTGGCCTTTGGACCTGATGCAGATAAAAGTTGGTTTGTTCCTTTTCCTCTTTGGCCAGGAGAACACATCGGCTGTGTTCCCCTTCTGTCGCTCTCTCCACGTTGTGTCAGAGAAGCGACACTAGGGGTCTCTCTTGAGCGCCGATATTCACCTCTGAACTATGAAAAAAGGCCAATGAGAGTTGGCAACCAGTATTTGCATGTCCCGCCCCCGGACATACGGGTATTTAAGCGGCGCAAATACGGGAGTTCATTCAGAAAATTTCTTCGGAGCCGATGGTCGTGTCTGCGATTGCTGCATATCACACACCGAGTTCCTGTCATCCCTCTGCTGCATGCTGTTGGATTCCACGGCGCACAACAGCGGCTTTCTCCTGTTTGCACGGCTGTGCATTCCTGCCCCTGGGCGCTTCGACAGTGCAGATCATAAAAGAACTCTCACGAGTCCCTTTTTCATAAAAGAGTGATTTTATTTAAAAGAGTAATTTCCTCTAAAAGAGCAAAACACAGCGGCGTTGAACGTCCTTTTAAGGACGCGTCTTTATAAAGATGCCTTTCCGCCCCTGTGTTGTTTCTGGATGCGGTAGAGTGCTCTCCGCTTCAGACGGCCACAGGCGTTGTCTCGTGTGTCTGGGTAGCGATCACACCGAGGCTGCGTTTGTGGATGGTTCATGTTCTCACTGCGAGAACATGACCATGACAACGTTGCGGTCGCGGCTTGCTTACAACCGTGAGCAAGCCACTCCAGCCGCCCCCCGTGTTGCTCCTTCTTCCCACGGGATTGAGGACGATGCGGCTGGCGATGGAGGCGATTTGGGGATGGCAGCGGGTGCAGCTCCGCCGGGTACGCCCCCTCGGACCACCCGCACCCCAGCACGCTCGTTGATTCCCGTCCGTGCTCGAGGCGGCACAGCCAGTCTGCCGACCCTCTTGCAATGGAAGCAGATGAGCTCGCCGCGGCATCGGAGAGCGTGGTATCTGATGCTGAGTACTCCCCTGGGCTGCCGCTTTCGGGCCTGCACGCCCAGGCTGAGGCTGACGCACAGATGACCGACATGCTTTCCCGGGCAGCCAACAGCGTGGGCTTGGATTGGAACCCTCCATCCTCCCCACAGCCATCACGGCTGGATGACTGGTTCCTGGGGTCTGGGCGCCGCTCACAGCCTCGCCCCCCCCCCGGTTCCGTTTTTCCCGGAGGTGCATGACGAGCTGACGTCTTCGTGGAGAGCACCTCTCTCCACTCGTCACACCGACACAGGCTCGTCCGCCCTCGCCATCCTCGACGGCAGAGAGCGCCACGGGTACGCGGCGATTCCCCAGGTGGATAGGGCGGATGTGATCCATCCATGCCCCGGAACCCCTACCACCTTTAGAAAAAAATATTTTTGCACTCCAAATTACTTACAAAATGTTGCTAACTCACTAGTAAAAAAAATAATAAAAATAAGCACCATTTGATTGCCACACTGGACCTCTTGGAACCTTTTTAAAAAGAGTTAGATAAAACATGATTAGATAAGATACATTGGTTGAACTATCTCTGTTAATTCTAGTAAATCTAAAACAATTAATTTACATGCTAAATATCTCCCATCCTTCTTTTAGTCATTGGCTAAGATAATTATCAGTTTGCTTATCAGTTGTAAAATTGACAAATGCTCTAAAGCTCAAAATGTATGTATATGATGAAATATGGGGTTTTATTTTTGGAATTAATAAATAACCTAGACTTGCAGTCAGAATAGTTAAACAAAAAATTTTTTTTTTCTTTACACAATTTAAAGAATGTAATGGAATTTGCTTTTTCTTTTTTTTATGCTTTTTTGTGTCATAGTTGTGGTTATATCACTGAATTTAATTTAATTTATTCTCTGTGAGCACACAAAGTGTGCACAAGTGTTAAGAAAAATATGTGTAAAAAACAGCACATTGTTTAGTGAAAATGATTGCTGGAAACGCTTCTGTTCAGTGAGTATGTCTATATATTGGGGCTATTTTAAGTTCTAAAAAGACACTATTTTTTAGCGTACTGAATGATAATAATATATAATAGTTTACTCTACAAAAGTTATCAATAATAATGGTGAAAGACAAAGCTCTTTTGTTTTTTAATTTCTTATCTTTCACTTTTATTCCTTAACAAGCTCAATAGCTCTCTGTTATGGGGGAAAAAGCCACAGTTGTCACTGATATACATTATTGCACTGATCTTTAACCCTGTAACATTCAACTGATATTTTGAATGTACTGCACAGCATTGGCACAAAACATGTTTTGAAAGAGAAATGTCATGAGTTATTAATGCTTTTAATGCAATTTATATTTTATCATTCGTTTTTTAATTATTGTGATTTTTGGGGCTCCCTGAAAATAAATGATACTACTACTACAGATCACAAGTACAACCCCAATTTCAAAAAAGTTGGGGCAGTATGGAAAATGTGAAAAATGTGAAAATTACCCTGTGCTATACATTCAAAGCACTATAACATATATTATGTTTAACCTTTTGAATTTAACTTAATCATTATAATTTTTAAAAACAAGCACTCATTTAAAATCACATGATTTCAACATGCTCCAAAAAAGTTGGGACAGTCAAGTGCTTGAAACATCATCATTTCTTCTAATAACACTTATGAAGCATTTTGGCACTGAAGACACAACTTTGTTAAGTTAAGCAAGCAGAATGTCCCCCCATTCATTCATTATGCAAGTCTTCAGCTGTGCAATTGTATAGGGCCTTCGTTGCTGTATTGTGTGCTTCTTAATGCGATACATATACTCAACTGGAGACAGGTCAGGACTGCAAGCAGACCAGTCTAGCACCTGCTTTCTCTGCTTACGCAGCCATGTACTTGTAATCCGGGCAGTATGTGGTTTGGTGTTGTCCTGTTGGAAAATGCAGGGATGTCCCTGAAAAGACGACTTCTGAATAGCTGCATATGCAAAATTTGCTCATATTTTTCTGCATTAATGGTGACCTATAAATGTGCACGTTAAGCAAACCATGGGCACTGACACACATCCATAACATGACAGACACTGGCCTTTGGACCTGATGCAGATAAAAGTTTGTTTGTTCCTTTTCCTCTTTGGCCAGGAGAACACATCGGCTGTGTTCCCCTTCTCAAAATTAGCAGAGTGTATTAATGAAATAAAAGATTGGATGGCCAGAAATTTCCTTCTACTCAATTCTGACAAAACAGAGGTTCTAATTATTGGACCAAAAAACTCTAAAAATAAGCCACTAAAATATAATTTGTCTCTAGATGGATGTACTGTTACATCATCTTCAACAGCGAAGAACTTAGGTGTTATATTTGATACCAATCTGTCCTTTGAAAATCAAATTACAAATGTTTGTAGCACAGCATTCTTCCACCTAAGAAATATTGCTAAATTAAGGCATATGCTCTCGGTTGCTGATGCCGAAAAACTAATTCATGCGTTCATGACCTCAAGACTAGATTATTGTAATGCATTACTGGGAGGATGTCCAGCAAGATCAATAAATAAACTTCAATTGGTTCAAAATGCAGCAGCCAGAGTGCTGACGAGAACCAAGAAATATGATCATATTAGCCCCATTTTATCATCATTACATTGGCTACCTGTTAAATTCCGTATTGATTTTAAAATTCTGTTAACTACGTACAAAGCTTTGAATGGTCTAGCTCCACTGAGTACTTAAGTGATCTTCTACCATGCTATATTCCAACACGTTCATTAAGATCGCAAAATTCTGGCCTATTAATAGTTCCTAGAATATCAAAATCCACTAAAGGAGGAAGATCCTTTTCATATTTGGCTCCTAAACTATGGAATAGTCTCCCAAACACTGTTCGAGATGCAGACACACTCTCTCAGTTTAAGTCTAGACTAAAGACTCATCTATTTAGCCAGGCATACACCTAATTTATCCTCCAACCCACAATTAGGCTGCTTTAGTTGGGTCTGCGGAACCAGAAACCAGAAACATTGAGCATGATCTCTTACTCTGCAATAAATTAAATGGCATCTACGCTTACATCTTTTTATTTGTTTCCCTGTCTCAACCTCGGGACTCCTATCCTGAGGTCACCAGAACCGGCTGGATCCAGCACCATTCCTGCTTCATGTTGGACTCCACTGCTACATGTCGCAGAATGATGATGACTAAATGCAGCCGGTGCCAGCCAAACATCACTTCAATCTATTATGGCCGGACTTCAGAGGATGAAATGATGCCAACTCCAACCTGCATCACCTCGGTCTATAGATGGACTACGATCTTGAAATGGAATGCATAGACTAACTATTGCCAACAAAAGCCTTCATCAGCCAATTAACAAGGACAATTGCATCTATGTGAACTTCTGCAATTAATCAAGATGGACTTCAAAGACTTTGGTCATTAATCTTACAGTTCAAACACAATCAATGTTTAATCACTGACCCTTAACACTTAGTTTAATAATTTTAAACCATGATTTTAACTATACATAATTAATATTTACATTACATTCAAAATGTTAGCCAGAGGGAACTGGTCCCCACAGTGAGTCTGGTTTCTCCCAAGGTTATTTTTCTCCATTAATCAACATCTTATGGGTTTGTGTTCCTTGCCACAGTCAGCCTACAGCTTGCTCACTGGGGTTATTAATACAATTATCATTTAATTATTTTTAAACACTATTAAAAATTGTATTTTATCGAAATTACACAATGATGATTAATCGACTTTATAGACATTACAGTTTTATCGTCTGTTAATGCTGATATTCTGTAAAGCTGCTTTGAAACGATGTGTGTTGTGAAAGGCGCTATACAAATAAAATTGACTTGACTTGACTTGACTTCTGTCGCTCTCTCCACGTTGTGTCAGAGAAGCAACACTAGGGGTCTCTCTTGAGTGCCGATATTCACCTCTGAACTATGAAAAAAGGCCAATGAGAGTTGGCAACCAGTATTTGCATGTCCCGCCCCCGGACATACGGGTATTTAAGCGGCGCAAATACGGGAGTTCATTCAGAAAATTTCTTCGGAGCCGATGGTCGTGTCTGCGATTGCTGCATATCACACACCGAGTTCCTGTCATCCCTCTGCTGCATGCTGTTGGATTCCACGGTGCACAACAGCGGCTTTCTCCTGTTTGCATGGCTGTGGATTCCTGTCCCTGGGCGCTTCGACAGTGCAGATCATAAAAGAACTCTCACGAGTCCTTTTTCATAAAAGAGTGATTTTATTTAAAAGAGTAATTTCCTCTAAAAGAGCAAAACACAGCGGCGTTGAACGTCCTTTTAAGGACGCGTCTTTATAAAGATGCCTTTCCGCCCCTGTGTTGTTTCTGGATGCGGTAGAGTGCTCTCCGCTTCAGACGGCCACAGGCGTTGTCTCGTGTGTCTGGGTAGCGATCACACCGAGGCTGCGTTTGTGGATGGTTCATGTTCTCACTGCGAGAACATGACCATGACAACGTTGCGGTCGCGGCTTGCTTACAACCGTGAGCAAGCCACTCCAGCCGCCCCCCGTGTTGCTCCTTCTTCCCACGGGATTGAGGACGATGCGGCTGGCGATGGAGGCGATTTGGGGATGGCAGCGGATGCAGCTCCGCCGGGTACACCCCCTCGGACCACCCGCACCCCAGCACGCTCGTTGATTCCCGTCCGTGCTCGAGGCGGCACAGCCAGTCTGCCAACCCTCTTGCAATGGAAGCAGATGAGCTCGCCGCAGCATCGGAGGGCGTGGTATCTGATGCTGAGGACTCCCCTGGGCTGCCGCTTTCGGGCCTGCACGCCCAGGCTGAGGCTGACGCACAGATGACCGACATGCTTTCCCGGGCAGCCAACAGCGTGGGCTTGGATCCCTCCATCCTCCCCACAGCCATCACGGCTGGATGACTGGTTCCTGGGTCTGGGCGCCGCTCACAGCCTCGCCCCCCCCCGGTTCCGTTTTTCCCGGAGGTGCATGATGAGTTGACGTCTTCGTGGAGAGCACCCCTCTCCACTCCTCACACCGCCACAGGCTCGTCCGCCCTCGCCATCGTCGATGGCGGAGAGCACCATGGGTACGCGGCGATTTCCCAGGTGGATAGGGCGGATGCGATCCATCTATGCCCCGGAACCCCTACCACCTGGCGAGGTCGCCCCGTACTCCCTTCCCGGACCTGTAGAGCAATCTCCTCGCTGACAGCGAAGGCCTACACCCACCGGACACGCCGCTTCCGCCCTGCATGCCATGGCTCTCCTGCAGGTCCACCAAGCCAAGGCACTATGCAAAATGCACGGGGGTGGCCCTGATCCCGACACGCTGCAGGAACTGCGCTCAGCGACCGACCTCGCCCTGAGAGCGACAAAGGTCACAGCGCAAGCGCTCGGGCAGGCGATGGCCACGCTAGTGGTCCAAGAAGGTCAACTGTGGCTGAACACGGAGGCCATCTCTCACATCATGCCTCGCCGCAAGCCTGCCGCCACAGCCCATGCCCCGTCTGCTCGCCGAGGGCGTCCTCCTGCGGCCAGAAGACAAGCTCCTGCTCCGCCTCAACCCAGGCCCAGCTCTCAGCCCCAGCATCGAGTAAACCGCGGGAAGCGCACGCCCCCTGTCTCACGGACCCTCTCGAGGACCCGGAAGGCTCCCAGGCGCTCCTGAGACAACGCACCCAGAGCCCAAGACGTTAGCTCCGGAGGTGGTAAGACCGCTCCGTCCCCCGGTGGAGGGCCGGGAGGAGAATCCTTTGTTTTTTCATTTGCCGCACCCCTTAACAGGGGCTGCGGTACCCAAATTCTCAATAAATTTCCTTTGTCTCTGGGGCACATGGCCCGCAAATGCCGTTCTCACGGCACTCTGCTTTCAGGCCTCAACAGTCCCGGCTCCGTGGATGCGGTGTCCCCGCCTTCAGCCTCACGACTGTTCCTCGGCCGGCCGGTTCAGACGAGTCCAGAGGATGCCAGCATCAGACCTCCTCCTCAGTCACGAACCCGCCCCCTGCCGGGTGTGCGGAGCAAGGTAAGTGCTTTGAGTTTATTCTCAGCACCAGAGCCTCGGGACACCACATTGCCTCCCGACGCCGCGTTACCTGTTCCACACCGCTGCGAAGCCCCGCCGGGTACGTCCAAAAAACTCGTCCCCTTGGTGCCCCTAGCACGGAGCTTAGAGGCGTGGCTTTCACTGCCCAACCCGTCACGCTGGCTGCACCGGACCATTCAACTCGGTTACGCAATTCAGTTTGCCAGGTCTCCGCCCCCCTTTGTGGGCGTACATTTTTCCGCAGTACACGGCCAACATGCCCATTCCCTGCGCGAAGAAATTGCCTCCCTTCTATTAAAGGACGCGATAGAGCCTGTCCCTCCAACCGAAACGAAGAAGGGTTTCTACAGCCCTTACTTTGTTGTACCCAAGAAAGGCGGCGGCTTACGACCGATCTTGGACCTGCAAGTTTTCAATCGGACCTTGTCCAAACTCCCGTTCAAAATGCTCACCCAGAAACAAATTCTATCTGGCGTCCGGCATCTAGATTGGTTCGCAGCGGTAGACCTGAAGGACGCGTACTTCCACGTCTCAATTCGCCCTCGACATCGACCCTTCCTACGGTTCGCGTTCGATGGCCAGGCATATCAGTACAAAGTCCTCCCCTTCGGCCTGTCTCTGTCCCCTCGCGTCTTCACGAAAGTCGCAGAGGCAGCTCTTGCCCTGCTCCGAGAAGCCGGCATACGCATACTCAATTACCTCAACGACTGGCTCATACTGGCCCACTCCCGAGAGTTACTATGCACACAGAGACCAGGTGCTCAGCCACCTCAGCCGTTTGGGGCTTCAGGTCAACTGG
Organism: Xyrauchen texanus; assembly: GCF_025860055.1. NCBI lineage: Eukaryota > Metazoa > Chordata > Actinopteri > Cypriniformes > Catostomidae > Xyrauchen > Xyrauchen texanus. The sequence goes on from NC_068305.1 coordinate 4,443,494, forward strand.
GAAAAGAGCAAGCTCTCCCCGGTCCAGAGCATCTCTTTTCTCGGTCTGGAGTTAGACTCAGTCTCAATGACAGCACGTCTCTCCAACGAGCGTGCTCAGTCAGTGCTGAAATGCCTCGCTTCCTTCAAGCCAGGCGCCGTGGTCCAGCTAAAACGTTTCCAACAGCTCCTGGGGCATATGGCATCCTCCGCGGCGGCCGCGCCACTGGGGTTGATGCATATGAGACCACTTCAGCACTGGCTCCGTAAAAGTTACTTCTGCCTGCCGCTAAACCTTCAAACCCTGGACAGACCTCTGCTTTCTAAGGGCAGGTGTACCCTTGCAGCAGGTGTCCCGACGCGTTCTAGTCACAACCGACGCCTCCAAATTGGGTTGGGGCACCGTGTGCAACGGGCGCGCAGCCACAGGCCGGTGGAACCGAGGCCCGCTGCGCTGGCACATCAACTGCCTAGAGCTGCTGGCTGTTTTTCTGGCCCTGCAGAAGTTTGTCCCGTTAATTCGGAACAAACATGTCCTAGTCAGGACAGACAGCATCACGGTCGTAGCCTACATAAACCGCCAAGGTGGAGTACGCTCCCTCCACATGTCACAGCTCGCCCGTCGTCTCCTCCTTTGGAGTCAGCTGCGACTCAAGTCACTGCGCGCCACTCACATCCCCGGCAACCTCAATGTGATAGCAGATGCGCTGTCAAGACAAAGCTTGCCTGGCGGAGAGTGGAGGCTCCACCCCCAGTCGGTCCAGCTGATTAGGGACTGGTTCTGCAAGGCTCAGGTAGACCTGTTTGCCTCCCAAGAAACCTCCCACTGCCCGCTCTGGTATGCCCGGACAGAGGCTCCCCTCGGGGCACACACGTTGGCACACAGCTGGCCTGCGGGGCTGCGCAAGTACGCATTTCCCCCAGTGAGCCTTCTTGCACAGGTGCTATGCAAGGTCAGGGTGGACGAGGAGCAAGTCATTCTGGTAGCCCCTTACTGGCCCACCCGGACTTGGTTTTCGGACCTCACGCTCCTCACGACAGCCCCTCCCTGGCGAATTCCCCTGAGGAAGGACCTTCTTTCTCAGGGATGGGGCACGCTCTGGCACCCGCACCCAGACCTCTGGAACCTCCACGTCTGGCCCTTGGACGGGATGCGGAAGATCTAGCCGGCCTACCATCAACCGTCATAGATACAATCAATCAAGCCAGAGCCCCCTCTACCAGGCATCTTTACGCTCTAAAGTGGTGTCTGTTCGCGGACTGGTGTTCTTCCCGAAGACCCACAGAAGTGCGCAGTTAGGTCAGTGCTCGTGTTTCTTCAGGAGAGGCTGGAGAGGAGGCTGTCCCCCTCCACCCTCAAGGTGTATGTCGCCGCTATCGCGGCCCACCACGACACGGTAGACGGCAAGTCTCTTGGTAAGCATGACTTAATCATCAGGTTCCTAAAAGGTGCCCGGAGGATAACTCCCTCCCGGCCTAACCTGTTCCCCTCCTGGGATCTCTCGGTCGTCCTTACGGGACTCCAGAGACCCCCCTTCGAGCCGCTTGACTCAGTTGGACTCAGGGCCCTCTCTCTCAAGACCGCCCTGCTGATCGCGCTCGCTTCCATCAAGAGGGTCGGGGACCTGCATGCATTCTCTGTTAGCGACGCTTGCCTGGAGTTCGGTCCGGCAGACACTTTCGTGATCCTAAGACCGCGACCGGGCTATGTGCCCAAGGTTCCTACCACACCCTTCAGGGATCAGGTGGTGAACCTGCAAGCGCTGCCCCAGGAGGAGGCAGATCCAGCCCTTTCACTGCTGTGTCCAGTACGTGCTTTACGGATTTATCTGGACTGCACACAGAGCACCAGACGCTCTGAGCAGCTCTTCGTCTGCTTTGGGGGACAGCAGAAAGGGAACGCTGTCTCCAAGCAGAGACTCGCCCACTGGGTTGTCGACGCCATTTCCCTGGCTTATCACACCCAGGCCGTGCCCCCCCCTTGCGGGTCCGAGCCCACTCCACCAGGAGTGTTGCGCCCTCATGGGCACTGGCTAGGGGCACTGCCCTAGCAGACATTTGTAGAGCAGTGGGCTGGGCAACACCTAACACTTTTGCGAGATTCTACAATCTCCGAGTTGAGTCAGTATCGTCCCGTGTTTTCTCAGGTACCGAGCCCGTAGAACTCGGTAGCACGCCCACAATCTGACCGGGTGAATCGCTTGCACCTAGCGTCTTTCCCCCTAACCAGGGGAAACAGTGCGCCTTCATTCCCAGGAGATCCCAGGTTTGGGACACTGGTTGATTCCTCCCTAGCCCTTGTGGGTCGCAGTTCAGCGGAGGAACTCGCCGACCCAAGCCACTGCGGGTACCGAAGCTACCCTGTACTGGTATAGGTGCTCCACAGGTAAGGCCTCCTTCGGACTCCACCTGTGTGTAACACCACGGTTCTGTCCCCTCTGGCGAGCGGACTCCCGTGTTTCCCTTAGGCAGTCACGGCTGCCTCGGTGGCCATGCTGTATGTTCCCCCCTCTATGAGGCTGGATCCACCACCGCACCAACTTTTCCACATAGGCCCTAAGTCAGGCCTCTGATGGTTTTGCCACTTAAACTTGCCTCCCCTCTTGGGTAGGCGTGGCCTCCGCAGGGTCTTCTCCGCCCTGAATAAGGGCTAAGACCCCCTTCCCTCAATGTGTGTAAGGGCCCCGGCCTTAGTTGCTCTATGCGAGAAACATAGAGAGAAAAGAGGCCCGGCCAGGCTTGGCCCGTTCCCAGGTTGGCAGCCAGCACCTTGTTCCTGATGGCTTAAATGGGGCATTGGGGAAGGGTATGTGCAGCCTGATACAGTTGGTCGTCCTGCACGTAAGAATACCTGCTCGCTCCTGTATCAGCAGTTCACGTACACGGCTCAGTGCATGGCACTTTTATAAGTGGACCCCTAGTGTCACTTCTCTGACACAACGTGGAGAGAGCGACAGAAGGGGAACGTCTAGGTTACGTATGTAACCCCCGTTCCCCGATGGAGGGAACGAGACGTTGTGTCTCCCCTGCCACGTCGCTGAGCCGAGCCACTGTTGTGGCCGGACCATTTCCGGCTCCTCAGAAAAATCCTGAATGAACTCCCATATTTGTGCCGCTTAAACACCCATATGTCCGGGGGCGGGACATGCAAATACTGGTTGCCAACTCTCATTGGCCTTTTTTCATAGTTCAGAGGTGAATATCGGCGCTCAAGAGAGACCCCTAGTGTCGCTTCTCTGACACAACGTCTCGTTCCCTCCTTCGGGGAACGGGGGTTACATACGTAACCTAGACATTTTTTATAACTATTTGAAATGTGGACTTGACCATAAACCACAATTCCACTTTTCATCTCCAATGAGACTGAGCCCAGAGAAGTTGGCATCACTTTTGGACAGTGTTGATGTATGGCTTCTGCTTTGCATAGTAAAGTCTTAACTTGCATCTGTGGATCTATATCTGTACTTTTACCAAAGTATTGCCGAGTCCACGTCATGATTTTTTAGACAGCAATGTCTGCGTTATCGGAGATCACATTCATTCAGAACTGTTTTTGGCCTTGCCCTTCACGCAATGAGATTTGACTGGATTCCTTGAATCTTTTAACTATATTGTGCAATACACATTGTTCCAAAGCTGCTTAACAGAAAATTAGCTATAATGTCTGTAACGTCTCAAAAACATGAATAACCAACAATCATGGAAAAAAATAAAAAACTTGATAAAAAAAATCTATAGCTTGGTATTATTTAAAATGTCACAACTTAGTCCTGGTGTCCACATATGATGACATCAGTTTCTAGGAAAACTATGTTTTTTAGGTGCTACTAGTTACAAATCAAAAATGGAAATGGAAAATGTACACAGCATTCACGCTCAGATCTCAGGAGGTTATGGCCTGTAGAAATAGGAAAATATATTATTCAAAAGTTAAATTTGAATAAAATATAATTTTTTTTCTTCAGTAAAATACAACTTAGTGGTGGCTGTTTTTACAGACAGAAGGTCTAGTAAGATCAGAGGTGGGTAGTAACTCATTACATTTACTCCGTTACATTTACTTGAGTAACATTTTGGGGAAAATTTTACATTTAGAGTAGGTTTAAAAGTGGGTTCTTTATACTCTCACTCAAGTAAATTTCTAATGAATTTTTTTACTTTTACTTCTTTACAATGTGTAAATTATTGAGAGATTATTTAATTGGACTTTTATGAGAGCGGAAGTTCACAGCTGCGCGCGATGAGATGTTCCCACTTGAGTGACGAGACTGTCACTCAAGTCATCAGTGCAGCAGATGCTCTTCAAACTCATCAAAGTGAAAAACAGTGAAAAAAAGAATAGATCCATCATGCAATTCCTTCTTTTATCACCAAGACAAGCTGATATTTCAAGATTAAAGTCACAGCTCCAACTTCAGGCTGCACGCTGAGGAAAATTTTGGCTCTAATTCAAATGCGAACTTTTCTGTGTAATGAGATGGTCATTTTCAGGGTGATTCTGTAACTGGGCCCTTATGACATCAGTTTTAAGTGTAGATTTTTAAATCATTGCATCAATATATCAGTGTGCTTTGTCCCGTATGTCATAAGCAGTATTTATGCATTTACTCCGCACCCTCATGGGGGTACTGGAAACTATCGCTGCTACTTCAGGCGGATTAAGTGTATAAATCCATGTAAACATCCAATTTAAGTGTTAATTGCTGCCATTCGCCTGATCGACTATTGGAGCACGAGAAGACAGCATTTCTGCACGTGCCTGTGATGTGCACGAGGCAATCGTGGCGATGAGAGTGGCTGTGTCCGCACAGGTATGCTACCGTCGCAGTGCTGTCTGAACGGATCAAGATGTGCTTTCCCCGAATCAGTGGGAGAAACCTCCGCAGGGCAAGGAATACAGCCAGCAACTCTAGGGAGTTGATGTGCCAACACAGCTGGGGCCCTATCCAGGAGCCAGCGGCTGCGTGGCTGTTGCAAGTGTCTCTGTGGTGACCACGACACCTCTGGACACTTGCTGTGGGGGACTCCAGTCCGCAGAAAACAGAGGTCTGTCCAAGGGTTAAAAGTCTGACGGCAGAAAGGGGTGATTAACACACGGTATGTACTGCGGCGCCATGCCCATCTCGGGACTCGAGTCTGAATCCAGTGTTGAAGCGGTCTCATATGCATCAACCCGAGTAGCATGACTGCGGCCGAGGATGCCATATGCCCCAGGAACCTCTGGAACTGATTTAGTGGAACCGCTGTGACGGGCTCGAAGAGAGCGAGGCACCTGAGCACTGACTGTGCGTGTTCATTCGTGAGGCGTGTTGTCATTGAGACTGAGTCTAACTCCATGACGAGAAAAGAGATGCTCTTTTCCCAGTTGACCTGAAGCACTAGACGGCTGAGGTGCCTGAGCACCTGGTCCCTGTGAGCGCATAGTAACTCTTAAGAGTGAGCTAGAATGAGCCAGTCGGTGAGGTAGTTGAGTATGCGGATACCCGCTTCCCGTAACGGGGCAAGGGCTGCGTCTGCGACCTTTGTGAAGACACGAGGGGACAGGGACTGGCCGACGTGGAGGACCTTGTACTGATACACCTGGCCGTTGAACACGAAACGTAGGAAGGGTCGGTGTTGAGGCAAGATGGAGACGTGAATGTACGCGTCCTTCAGGTCTACCGCCACGAACCAATCTTCCATCAGTCCGTCAGTTTTGGAGCGATATCGACTTTATCCAGGAACTACATAGAGTCGGAAAGGCATCTTTAAAAAGACGCGTCCTGAAAAGGCCTGTACCTATCATATCTCTTCTGAAGACATGGATTTAACTACTGGAGTCTTATGGATTACTTTTATACTGACTTTATGTGCTTTTTGGAGCATAAAACATTTGGCCTACAGAGCTAAAATAATCTTTTAAAACCTGAATTTGTGTTCTGCAGAAGAAAGGAAGTCATACTAATCTGGGATGCATGAGGGTGACAAAATGATAACATTTTTGGATAAACTATCTCTTTAAAGTGATAGCTCAGCCATAATTTAATATTTTGTCATAATTTCTCTACCCTCATGTTGTTCCAAACCAGTGTGAGGCTTTGTATTATGTGGAACACAAAATATGTTAGACAGAATGTTAGAGACTGACAGTCTCGGTCAACATTCACTATCAATATATATATATTAGAAAAACAAACATTCACTGAAAGTAAAACGTGAGTCAGGCAAGCATTCTGTCTAATATCTCCTTATTGTGTTGCATGGAAGAAAGAAAATCATACAGGTTTGGAACAACATGATGGTAAATGATGGTCAATTTCCATTAATAATAATAGTTTTTTAATACATGTTCAATGTGTATTATGTAATGGAATAAAGGCGAGTTAACTTCTATTATGTAATTTGTGAAAGTAACGAGTTACTCACTACTTGAGTACTCTTTTAATTGGATACTTTAGTAATTAGTAATTAGTAAATAGTAATTTGTTTTGTTAGTACTTTTACTTCTACTTGAGTAATTATGTTTTTGAAGTAATTGTACTTTTACTTGAGTACAGTATTTGGCTACTCTACCCACCTCTGCGTAAGATGCATTTAATGCAGTCTCCCAAGTGAGCAACCTGTACCCCCACCCACCCAGCCACACACACACACACACACACACACACACGCACGCACGCACGCACGCACACACACACACACACACACACACACACACACACACACACACACACACACACACACAATCACGCGCGTGCGCTTGCACATGCACTGATCCTGCAGATACATGTCTTAATCCACGCTAACTCTGTCACAAGCTACAGTTTAACCATCTCATCCACTCTAACTCAGAGCGCTCAGGTTCCTACACTACTTTACATCCTTCTTCACGTTTCAGTAGTGCATTTGTGTTAAAATCTCTTACATTTTATGAGTTTGACACTTACAGCTTCTTCAAGTTTCATATTTTATCAGGCTACAATGGGGCTAACTACATTAACTGTTGATATAGCAACACATTTTGTATGAAATGGTCAAAAGAAATGGCTTACATGGGTAAACAAATCTATATAACTGTGAATATAAAGGCAGCAAAGGCTCCTGTGTGGGCTTTGGAGGTGTCTATATGAATATATCAGTGAAAAAGCAAAAAATATATAAATAAATAAATACAAATGCTGATCACCAACAAACAGAAAATCATAAATAAGACATAAATTTGTAATAATTTCAGGGATTCTAATAATGGTTGCTACATACTGAAATCTGCAACATTAAAAAAAGAAAAAATTATGTTAATGAGCAAAATCAAACTTTTGTCACGTCATGCGATTAAATCATGGATTGGGAGATGCATAATAATAAACAGGTTTTTAAGCAAGTACTTTGGTGGTGTTTGTTTCTATTTTGTGTTTTAAGAAAAAATTATATTACAGTAAAATCTGTTCTTGGCCCTGTTATACCCTATGTGTGTTGTTACCTGGGAATCAAAAACAGTTTGATTGAGTTAAAAAAGGTGAGTTTTGTTTGTGACTCTCTTTATGTTCGATTAACAGAAGACAGGGTGTATTCAGAAGGCTATTTGAAAACAATTTATTTTAGCAATTACATTCATTGGCACTAGTGACAGAAATTTCACACTTCAGCTTTCATGTCAAATCCATTCAAAGAAGTAACTGAAAGAAAGAAACTTGCTGCTGCACATGCACACGACTGCAGTGTGGGCATTCAAAAAGTATAGACCTATGTTACCGGACAAAACACAAGAAAATTTGTCACCAATTTTTCAGTAAGATCAGTCTGGAATTGAAACAGTGACCTTGGATTTTATGTCTTGCAAAATGACGGTGATTGCTGAAAGCTGGTTTGATATGGACATTACTTGTGGTAGATGGCATATTTCATTTTTATTGTGAAATTTTAAAAATTGGAAATCTTTGTAAGATATATTTTCAACGTTTTGTCGGCTGAATGATCAACTCCAAGGTACACAACAGTCCAATCCATTGAACATACTGTATGTCTATCCTTTGTTCGTGAATAATTATATATGGCAGACAAATAGCAATATGAGATACTTATTGTCATTTAAAAAATAAGGCTCTGCTAATAGAGTACTTACTGTAAGTATTAGCTTCTAAAGGCATATATGTGTGTCGGTCTACAATAAAAAAAAATTCAACAAACCACACATTAAACCTAGTGTGCTATATTAATGAATGTCTCTTTTCATCCAAGGTCACAATAAACTATTTAATTTATAAAATAAATCCATATTACCATTAAATGTCTAAATGTCTGTAATTTAACAGTAAAAGATTGTAAAAATGATACAGAAAAAAACTTTAATTGATTAATGAATATTAACTGTAAACGAATGATTAACAATACCTTATAAAGTAAAAGGCATATTTTTACAGTTACAGAAGGTTAATATCAAGTTATGACTGTCAGGGAATCAGTTCACACAAACTTAGTTTTGAAACCAAGTGTGAGAGAGCTTGAGAACATACAGGAGGTACAGGGTATGCACGGTGAGATCAAGACACAGATGAGAAGACACAGGTAAGTAAACCGGTAAATAGATTTCTCAGGGTGATGAGGGAACAGCAAGGTGAGTATCTTCCACAATACTTAGGAAGAAGAATCAGGTAGAGAAACTAGGTCACAATAAACAAGAGGTAAGGTAAATCTTCAGGCTAAAATTCATTTAGATAAAGGCGCAATAAACACTGCATGGGAGTAGCATGGTCAATCTATAGTCCTTAGTGTGACTTGAAGGTGAACTGAGGTGAAAGTGGCCTATTTAAGCAATCCTTGATGAGTGAGCTGATTGAATGCAGGTGTGGTGAATTAGAAATCAGGTGAAGAGGAGCAGAACACTAAGGGAGGTAGAGAGCCCAAGGGAGGTGTGACAATGATTTTCTTTTTTTTACGTTTAACATTTTTTTACAGTGCCAGCGTGGTCATGTAAATTACAACAGTTTTAAACTCTAATTTTTTTTACAGATTGTTCTGTAAAGTTGTTTACATCCACAGCTGCCAGGTTTTTTTTGTAAAAACAACAGAATTGTTTTACAGAGTTGCTAGTACGCTCTTTTGTCAGTGGTGTGGCAAAATTAAAAGACAGTAATCTCTGCTGAGAAATTTCATGATTGTATTACTTTCTTTAATCTGAAAAAGTATCAACTATTTAAATTAAAATGTCTGTAAATATTAGTAATAACATATTGTAAGTCAACAGTATTGCTTATTTCATTCCATGTTCAAAAGGGTTTTTCAAACCTGAATGGCTTTCTATAGGAATTGTGTACATTGTGTGCAGTTTGATTTCTTGCCATCTGTGACAGCATCCGTAATTCTAGAATGTCCCATGTAAAATTTAGACCTACCTTGATGAATGTCAATTTTCCAACTGCAATGAATGTTAATGTTTTCTAAAATGTTTCGGCTGATTTAAGTGTTACTGCATCTCTGTGTGTTGATGTAAGTGTGTGTGAATATATACATATGTGACATGTCAGAGTATTTAGTGTGTCTGTATTGAAGTGTGAGTATGACTATGAATATGCATCAGTTTCTGTATGCAGGAAACACACAGCAGTGTCTGTGTGTGATTAACTGGCTATTGGATTAAGAGTCTGATTGTACCGCAGTAATCTGGTGTCAGATTAGCAGATATGACTGCTTTGGTAAACTGTCTGTAATGTAGACACCCCTCCCCCTCTCAAAGGATCACACGATTGCTGTTTTTCAGTCATTTACAGCTTAGTTTGCATGCTGTTTTATAACACAGGAAACATGATGTAAACAGCACTGACTTACTATAATATCTCACATAATTAACAGCCCTTAGTATTTCATAGACTAAGTTCTTTTTAAAATGTAATGTGAGAATTAATAAAGCAAATAAATAAAATAAATAATTTAGCAAAAATGTATTTTATTTCAAATGTTAAATGTTTGTTTTTCATAAAAATGTCCCTGCATTTGCATGTCCCTGTTCATCAGAATTACATTTTAATGGATAAAATAATGAATTCTACTTAAATTTTGATCTTAGTCAAATTAAAATATATTTGAAATATACATATTTTATTTTCTTAAATGCTTTATGCAGATTTTTTCTTTGTCTCTCAATTTGTTCCATCCACATTTCCCCCCTTTAAAAATAATGGTTTGATATTTTTTTATATAATATTTGAGGGAATGACGTTAAAATGTCACCAAATGTTTTATAATATTGCAAAACAGAGGTTCAACATCTTTAAACATCCCAACAGCTTCAAAAACATTCATATTTCATTGTGTTTACACTTCTATTGGGCTTGATAGTTAAACTATGTTATGGGAAAAAAATCCCAGTGAATCATTTTTGACAGAATTTTTTTTATATGGCCAAAGCACAATAATTCTGACTGTAAATAACGTGAATTGGTGCAATGATATTTGCTTGCCAAAGCTGCTGTTTTACATTTTAAACAATAAACTTCAACCCTATGGAACACGAAACCTACAAAAATATGCATAAATAAATATATAAACAATTAAATGTGCATTAAGATATTCAAATAAATACACTGAATAATGCAAATAAAATATAAAACATAAATAAATGGTTAAGGGAACTGCACATTGTTTAATGAAATGCTCAATTGAAAGTAGATTTTTTTTTTATTCCACATTTCTTTAATCATTAATTAAAGGAACTTTATTAACACAAGCAAACAATCCAAATCGACAGTCAAATAGATGTAGTCGTTAAGCAGGCGATAAAATCCAATATACCAATATAACAGTCCAACATGGCAAACAAAGCAAAGGGGTATCCAAAAAGCAGTAATTCCAGAAAAAACAGGCAATGTTCATAACATGAAAACAATCAGCAATAGCAATGGAAAAACGCTTGGTAAGGCAGGGTTAACATACGTTGGATGTGTATGTCTCCCTCTGGTGGTTGGTAGGGTGGGTAACAACCTCTGATGTTACAGAACCCCATGAACAACTCCTTGTTTTCTTCTGCTGACCTTGGTTGTGGTGCTGGACGATTAGGATGGGCATGATGAAATTCTTGGATCAGGGACGAGTCCAATATGTTCTTGGCAGCTACTCATGATCTCTCCTGTGGTCTGTAGCCCTCCCAGTCCACCAAGTATTGCATCTGGTTCAATCGTCATCTTGAGTCCATTTTCAGAGCCAGACGCCGGGTGGATGGGTTTCAGCAAGGACACATGGAAAGGAGAGATGCAGTAATTAGCATGAAGCTCTAAACGGTAAGTAACCTTGGAGTTAGCTGCCTGCAGGGTAGCTGCAACTTGAGATCCATTGTGGACAACCACACCCTCTGTCCTGGCTGATAGTTTGGATGGGGGCGCTTCCGTCGGTCAGCCTGGAAGTGTTGTGCTCGGATCGCTCGCTGTAGATGGACATGTGTGCTGTCCCATACCCTCTCGTTTCGGCTAATCCAATCGTCCACCACTGGCACCGTAGAATGTTCTCCTGACCAAGGGAACATTGGGGGTTGGTAGCCCAGCACGCATTGGAAGGGGGTTAGACCCGTAGAGGCATGAGTGAGGGAAGTTTGTGCATCTTCTGCCCAGGAAGTCGCACCACTTCTCCTGTTCATGGCTACAATAGCTCCGAAGATATCTTCCAATCTCTTGGTTTAGACGTTCCACCTGTCCGTTGGCTTGAGGGTGATAGCCAGAGGTGAGACTCACAGTGATGTCCAGTTGCTTGCAGAACACCTGCCAAACTTGGGATGTGAACTGTGAACCAGTGTTTGGAACCAACCCGTGGGCAGTTCTATGGGGGTCTTGGATTGGGGACACACCTGACAAGACTTCACATAATTAGTCACATCAAAGATGGCCACATGAAGCAATTAAATACCAGGGTAACAGTTCTTTGGATGCCATGGTGTCCTGTGCTCAAGTAAGTGTGGACCCATTGGATAGTCCTCTGATGTAGAGCTTGGGGTACGTAGTGCTTGGTCGGGGGGCAGTTAGTTGGTGACAGTTCATGCCGTTGTGCTCGTTGCATCTCCTCCATGATGCCCCAACTAATCGGTGCTATGATGACAGATGGTGGCAGGATGGAACCAGGGTGAGGTTGGAGGTGGGGTGGATAATGTCTGTGTGAAAGTGCATCTGCCTTGCTGTTCTTCCTGCCAGAGCAGTACGTGACTGTAAAATTGAACTTGGTGGAAAACAATGACCATCGGGCTTGACCTGGGTTCAATCTCTTGGTTCTCTTGATATATTCAAGATTCTTGTGATCGGTGATAACTTGGAATGGGTGGACTGCCCCCTCTAACCAGTGATGCCATTCTTTGAGTGCTGCCTTCATGGAAAGTAATTCCTTACTCCCCACATCATAGTTATGTTCTGCTGATTTCAACTTTCTGGAGAAAAAGGCACAAGGGTAAAGCTTGCCTGAGGTTCTGTGACGTTGTGTTATGACCGCTCCAATCCAGCAATCTGAAGCATCTACCTCAACGACGAAGGGAAGATTGGTGTCAGGATGTTTCAGTATTGGAGCGGTCATGAAGCTTGACTTGAGGGAGATGAAGGCCTGGTCTTTGGAATCATTCCATGGCAATTATTTGGGCTGTCCCTTGAGCAACAACATGAGTGGTGCTGCAATGATACTGTAATTCCTAATGAAACGGCGATAGAATTTAGCAAAGCCCAGGAACTGCTGTAGATCCTTGATTTTGGAAGGTCAAGTCCATTCCGTGGCTGCTGTTACCTTAAGAGACATCCATTTCAACACCTTGATGGCTGACATTGTAACCTAGGAAAGTGGTATGGGAGGTATGGGACTCACATTTTTCTGCCTTAAAAATAGTTGGTGTTCCTGGAGATATGATAAGATTGTCTTGACCTGCTGGATATATTGTTCCATGTCTTGTGAGTAAATGAGGATGTCGTCAATGTAGGCCACCACACAATGATTCAATAAGTCCCTGAATATCTCATTTATAAAAGACTGGAAAACTGAGGGGGCATAGCAATCCATGCAGCAAGACCAAATATTCATAGTGCCCCCTGATGGTGACGAAAGCAGTTTTCCCACTCATCCCCGTCTTGGATCCTGATGAGGTAATAAGCTCTTCTTAGATCAAGTTGCCTTGATCTAAGATGTTCAAGGGCTTAGGGGAGAGGTAGTGGGTAACAGTATTTTATGGTGACAGAGTTCAGGCCTCGATAGTCAATAGAGGGATGTAGACCTCCATCCGTCTTTTCTACGAAAAAGAAACCTGCAGCCGGGGAGGTGGAGGGACACAAATTATCCATGCCGAGGGTCTCGGGACATGACAATAAATAGGCCTTGCTTCTTGGTGGAGCTGCATTGGACAGAAGTTCAATGGCACAGTTCCATGGACGATGAGAAGTTAGCTGTGTAGCTTTGATCTAAGGCAAGGCATGGAAACAGCAACATGGAAACAATGGTTATGACAGAAACTTGCCCATTGCATGAGCTCACCATTTTTTCCAGGATATCGATGGGTCGTGGATGGCCAGCCAGGGATGACCCAGGATAAGAGCATGCTTGCGTGAGTTGATGACATATAGTGAGGTGTTCTCTGCATGAAAAAATCCAATCTTGATGGTTATAGGAACAGTCTGTTGGGCTATGCCAGTACCAATAGGAGCATTGTCAACAGTGGTGATGTTAATCGTTGGGAAGCATTGAATGCTGGTATGTTGAGTTCTTGTACAATCTCCTTATTTATTAGATTAACAGCAGCCACAGAATCCAGTAATGCTGTAAAACATGATCACCAATGGAGACCTCTATAGGTAGAAAATTATGTGAAGTGGGTGATAGTGTTCATGGTACTCATGTGCTGCCTTGACTCAGGGGGCATGCAGCATTGAGATGACCCGGTGAACCACAATAAAAGCAAAGCTTTTTGTTGCGTTGACGTAGGCGTTCCTCCATAGAAACACAAGCATAAGCAACTTGTATGGGTTCGGGTGATCCAGTGGATGCCTGGGCCTGTAGAATTAGAGGCGAAGTGAAACTGAGGCTGTGAAGCATTTTGAAGGAGGTTATCCATCTTTATGGCCATGGTTATGTATTCAGAACGAGTAGAACCTTCACCCTTGGAGGTCAGTTCCGTGCTGAGTTTTAGGTTAAACCCTTCACAGAAAACAGTCTTCAGAACGACATCATTCCACCCACTCTGAACTAGTTTCCTGAACAGAACTGCATAATCTGCTGCTGATCGATGACCCTGGCATAGGTGAAGCAGCTGAACAGAAATATATTGGCCGCCCGCTGGATACTTGAAGACTTTGTGGATTTGTTGAACGAAGTAATCGAATGAAGCATGGATTTGAGGATCATTTTACCAAACAGTGGTGGCTCTATAGAGAGCTTTGCCAGTAAGCAGTGACATCATAAAAGCACATTTCCATCTTGATCAAATGATTCAGGATGATTTGAGAAAAATTCTTTGCATTGCTGTAAAAACCCCCTGCATTTTCAACAGAAACATCAAACTTATCAGTTAGAGCAAAGCTTCCCAATTTATTACGAGGAGCTGGCAGTGAGTTAATGTATTGTCAATCATTCGTTGGCAGGTCTTAAGTTGTTCAGCTGGTTTTGGTAATCCCTTAAAACTTCACACTGGTGCAAGAATGCAGCCTGGAGCTGCGATACATCCACCGAGACAGTGTTTGGATCCATTTGCAAGAAGTTTATTAAGAACACAAGCAAACAATCCAAATCGGCATGAAAATACACATAGTCATTAAGCAGGTGATAAAATCCAATATACCAAAAACACAATCCAACAAGGTAAACAAAACAAAGGGGCATCCAAAAAGCAGTAATTCCAGAAAAACTGGTAATGGTCATAACATGAAAACAATCAGCAATAGTAATGGGGAAAAACGCTTGATAAGGCAATACTTCGCAAAGTGTAAGTGGATGTGCATGGGTATTTATACAGTGAAAACAGGAAGTGAGCAGAGACGAAATGAGTGACGATCAATATTTGGGAGAGGGCTCCTTCTGGTGGTTGGTAGGGTGTGTAACAATGTCGGATGTTACAGCTAATGAAAGCATGTCAACAGCTGTTCAGGTATCAGAGTCAAACTATCGATACAATCCTCTATAAAAAAATAATAATACGGAACTACATACAGAAATAAATGAATGACTAAAAAAAATATAGAATTAAAAATCAACTTTCTATTTTGCATTTTCTTTTTTTTACATTTTTGCATCTCCCTTACTGTTATTAGCATAAATGGTGCATTTATTTATTTTACTATTTACTTAACTATTTTTATATCTCCTCACAAATGTAATTATTTACAAATTGATTTATGCGAAAACATATGGAATTGTTTTACTTATTTATACTTGTAATTGTGTATTTATTTATTTATTGTTTTTGCAGGTTTTGTCCTCCATACTATGAACCCTGGAACATTTAACCTAAAAATGGTTTAATATGTATATATATATATATATATATATATATATATATATATATATATATATATATATATATGTATAATATTACCAGCATTTGCTCTTGTTATCTATTAAAATTATATTAATTTCAAAACTAAATGCTGTGCTTTAGGGCTTAGTATACCAAGGCTTAGTAACGATATATACATATTGACACTTTGCAAGACTGTAAACACATATCTAGGATTGTCACAATCTACTAGACAGAAATGAGGAAAGACATTCTTGCACCGTCCTAGTCCCTGTGGATTTTGTTTTGTTTTGTCTGCTTAAATGTGCCGTTGTCTAGAATGAATTATCTCTGTCTGGTGACAGTGTCTGCATTTGACTCTTCAACCCTCTAAACATCCACACAAACACGCATTAGCTCTAATCTGGATAGACCAAAGCAGAGAGAAAAACAGTTATAGGTAACAGACAGTAATACAGTGGGAAAAAGAGGGTTAGAGGAAGAAAAGAAGAGAGGAGGAAGAGATGAGAGGATTAGTGAGGTCGATATGTTATTTTACACCCAGCTCCTAACAACTTTATCTGTCAGTGCTCTTACAGATTAATTTCAGATACAAGACTATTCAAACCTAATTATCTTAAAATCCAAGTTATGAAAAATTGTTGGAGCTAAGAACAACATTTAAAATCATGAATGGCTGTTTAAAAATTTATTTAGGACCAGAAATAAAAAAAGTTTCAGTTAATGTCCGTCTTCTTTTCCTCAGTTTTGTTTTACACATTTTATAATAAATGTAAAGTCATCAAAACTATAAAGTAACTCACATTTAAGTATGGGAAATACAGTATGTAGTGACCAAATAATGTTCAACAAATACAAACTCTGCACACTGGCATTCTCTCAACTATGGGCACTTTAGGCCTTGTGGAACTAACTCCTTGTTATAGGGTGACCTTTCCTGGACATTTTCGGACCCGAAAAAGATTTAGAGATTTCAAAATGTCAAAAAATGTCTGGGATTTGGATCTTTTCATGGATGTGCTCTCTAGAGTAAGGATTATCGTACATTCTGTTTATTTGACACTTCACTGGTGTGCTTGTGAAATGGGAAATGCATTATACCTTTGTACAAGCATAAAACAACATTTTGCTATTTTAACAGATGTTAACATATTTTATTTTTAAGATAATGAAAGAAACTGAGTAAAAACATTATTAAAAACATACCTATCTGAGGGTTGTTCCCCCCTAAAATATCATTAAAATATGTGTATTGTAAATAATATAATGATATATTCTTAAAATAATTGTTTAAGAAATAAAATGATACAAATGCAAATGGGGCAACAACAAAAAAAACCTTGGTGTCCCCTTCAAAAATTGCTCTTGAGAATTGTTATGTTTATTGTCCCCCCCAACATTTTGATGAAATTTCCGCCCGTGGTGGGATGCAACTCACCTTATTTGTCACGTCATTTAAAATAAATGACTTTCTGTCTGTCTTTGCTTACCTGGAATGGATATGGGGGGATTTGCGAAATTGAACCCAGGTCGCTCGCTCAGACTGCCAGCTATCGTACTAACTTTGCCTCCCCAGTTCATGAGAGATTGTGAGTTGAATTCACATACTTATGCCTAGGCCTATATGTTTTCATCCTTTATTTTTTTTTTTACATAATATCTTTCCTAGTTTTGACAGGTTCCATCTGACTATTGGCATGCATATAGCAGTGTATGGCAAGTTCCACACTTAATGCAAATAATTATCTGTCTATAATTAAACAATTTTACGGGGCCCCCTGGTGGTCGTGGATGCCCTATGCAGCCACTTATGTCACTTAATATCCAGGGCTGGCTCTGGTCAGGGCTGGCACAAGCAGACCAATGGACCAATAAGGGAGAATAGTGAAATTGGCAAAAAATGTACTTGAACCTGGATTGATTACAATTGTCTTACTAATGTCGCCACATCAGATCTAAGACTGGAGATTGTCAAATTCACATACTTATCTCTCTTTTCTTCACAGTAAATTAAATATTTGTAATATTTTTAATAGGTTCCATCGGACTATTGGCGTGCATATCTGTGCTGTGTGCCCAGTACTATTTAAATAATATTGCAAATAATTATTTGGTTATACTGAAACCATGATGGGAGCTCTGGTGACTGAATTTTAAGATGAAATATAACATGTTACACACAGGACATGCCAACTTCTCAAAAGGATTTCATGTCAGCTACTCAACTGCACTTCGATTGCTGTTTTGAAGAAATCTACCATGACAGAAGTAGGTCAGCAGGGTGTCAGCTGATGCTAAGCTGTGCCTACCGTGGCCTGTCTGAACTATCATGATGCTTGAATTATCTGTTTCTGAGTAAAATAAAAAGGCACTTAAAATGTTCTTCAGCAATTTTGGCATACACCATCCATTTGTGATACAGATCAGACCAGTTATATTTGTGAATCAATGTCACAATTCATATACATATTTTTGAAGCCAAGTACAAAAGCGAATTCCGAAACTATAACTAGTTTTACCGCACTTATGGACTTATTAGCACTCCATCTTCAGTGTAATTATGGCTGCTGGCTAGTATCAAGTCTTTTTGTGCAATTCTAGCCACCAACCAACTGTGTCCAGGGCTGTGTTTCCCAAAAGCATCGCAAACTTAAGTTGATCGTAGCGACCACTGGCGCCAATGGTTTCTACAATCTACTTTGTCTCACAATGCTTTTGGGAAACGCAACCCTTGCTTTGGCATCTGCTACAGTATGCCCAGACTAAATAGCAACATCCATAAGTATGCCTTCATCCCCACTGCAATTTGGTTATTAAATATAAGGTGTTTGTGGCAGGGCGGAGGGCGGGGCCGGGTCGTGATTATACACCCCCCCGGTCCCTTATCAGGCTAATCAAGCCTCCGAAAGGGATAAATTCCAACTGCAGAGAATTGTGCGGGAGAGAAAGAAAGATAGTTTACGGACATGTCCGTCATGTTTGTGTTTGTGTCTTTTATTTCAGTTTATTATAAAAATATTATTTATATTGAAAAGCCGGTTCTCGCCTCCTCCTTTCCATTGACTACGTTACAGTGTTCCTTTTTAGTATTTGTCTGTTGCTCATGTCTTGTGTTATTTTAAGCAGTTATTGTTGTCAATGTATTTTTTTTTTATGTATTATCACACTCAAACTGCCCAATGTGCTTGTAATAAACACTGAACTGAACTAATTATATTGAAATAATAATTGTACTAATAACAAGTGCCATAATTGTTTAAGTTACAGTAACAGTTATCAGTTGTATTTCTCTGATATCATAGAGCAGACACTCCTCATTCTGACAATTATCAAATACAGCATGATATGATACACAGATCTTGATATAATTTTTCATGAAATAGTTTTCTCTAAGTGGCTAGAGAGAAGTCAGCACCCAGCCCAGGGTCCTAACAACCCTTGAATATGTGATGTGTTCCTTTCATTGAAACAAGTTCCTCAGCATGGTAGATGCTTTTTAGGTTAGGTGTAGACAATCGATTACCCATTAACAACCCTAAATGCTATTGTTGTTTAAATGCTGGTATTTCTGCAAATGCCTAAATTACATCTAATATCCGTAAAATTTTTTAAATGCAAAGTTATGTTTTGTTATGTATTTATTAGCGCTGTCAGTTTAATGTATTAATTCAGTGAAAATTTACAAATTGAGTGACAGCCCTAGTATATTTAGCAAAATCCTTCATCCTAACCTTTTGCTTCCCTTACAGGTATGTCCACAGGTGTGTTTCCATTTTCTCTACAGGTGTTTACAGGAGTTTTATATTATTTCTATAGTGCCTCTACATTACAGGTGTTTACACATTTTATATGATACACAGAATCTGCAGTTTCCCTTTATCCCAATCTACCCTTTAAGTTGAGTGTTGGGACCTTTAACACTCCTTTGTAGGTGTCCATGGATCTTAATTCACATTTGTATCTGCAGATTCTATTATTGCTTTCCCCATTTAACTTATATGGCAGTTTTACTTCACTTGTTTCCATAAAGCATCAGTATTTTCATTCAGCTACCGCAAAGAACCATTACTAATGTCCTAACTACCCCACTGCCACCAGTGCCTTCACTCAGCACTTGTAGGAGCTTTCTTAACACTTTGGCCAAGTGCCCTGAAGTTTCCAATAAGAGCACCCTGCATCATGTACAAATCCCTCAAGAGAGGTCAATTGTCTCTACTGTCGCAGCATCTCTGTTATTCATAATTTTTCTCTTAATCTCCCTCCGCGTCTGCATTCTCTCGCCATAGCTGCAACCACAAGATGCCCTTTTGAAATGAAGGCAAAACATTTTCACATCTCCCCGCACGTGCTTATTTTGGGGGAAGTTTAAGTTCATCTTACCATTAACTTAACCAAGCCAATCCAGTTCAATAATTTACCATTACATCAAGATTATTTTAACACGTAAATGGGACTCAGGAGGAGAATGTTCATCTAATATCAAAGTCATCACCAGAGAATATAAGATTCACATTGCGAGGGGGGTCTGGTGATATGGGGTGCAAGTGTTATAAATTGTCCTCCCTGCTCAGTCAATCTCCACTTCAGTTTCACTTTCCTATTCTTCTTCTTCTATTTTTGGTGATTCACAATCTTAATGCATATCCCCCCCTTTTGGGCAGAGAGAAAAATCCATGATAAAAAAAGAGAAACAAGACAGCTATTCCATTGTTTACATCAACATTACATGTTGCGTGTAATCAATTTTGTCCATTTTTAATAAAATATGTATATCTTTGGCTATTCCATCGATCAAACTCAATATCTTTTGTATTCTGTTAGATTTCCTGAAAATAATGATGCCTCTCATTCCTGAGCTTCATTTGAGCTTCTCTTAATCTGATATTGTAATATTTTTGTTAAAGCAAACTATAGAATATTGAAGCACCATGTGCCATTTTTAAAAAGAGACCAGGGTTAGGCATCTAGGCCTAATCATTCAAGAGCTGGAGCTATTCTTCTTTGGATAGGTCACTTTATGCATGTTCCCTTATTATAAAATGAGGAAACGTGTGTGTGTCTGTGTTCTGCATTGTGGCTGATTTTTTTTTATTTATTTGACAAATTTAAAAAAAGTTGCTTTGTGTTGTAGACTTGGCAGTTAATGTTGTGCTTACATTTGTGTGTGTGTGTGTGTGTATTATTTACAGTATAGATGTTTATAGTCTCACACCTTCATTTTTGTGTGTGTTTATCTACATTGTGGCAGATTTATAGATTGTATTTGACCAATTAAAAAAATACTTTATATACTTTATATTTTAGTCTTTATCAATTAATTTCCTATGGGGGTCAATTTTGACCCAAAGAGTACAAACGTTTCTTTGTTTTTAATATTTTTATGACCACTTCTCGATTTAAGTCCAATTGAGGTTATTCTATGTTTTGCCGCCCCTACTCAGCAAGAATGCATGACTCTGGTGCTGCGGCCTTTACGTTGTATGATCACATAGCACAGAGAAGGTTTTTAGAGTTTCCCCCAGTCAAAGAGGCTGTTGTGGCCCAATTGTGCTCTTCCTCTTCTGCACTGGTGTGGAAATTTAAGCTGGCGTATCCATCCAAGCCATGTAGGCTAACATCCTCAATGGTATGCAAGGCTTACTCTCTGGTTGGCCAAGCTGGTTTGCACACCATGGTGGTCTTGCAGGCCTACCAAGGAGACCTTTAAAAGGTCTCTTACAGTCTCTTTCTGGCACTCTGGGCTACCAAGATCACAGTCCAAGCTGTTGGCAGGTCCATGGGATGCCTGGTGTCTGTTAAGTGTCGTGTCTGGCTGAATTTGTCAGACATACATAACAAGGACAAAGCCGTTCTGCACGATGCTCTGTCACAGCTGGGACTCTTTGGTGATGCCATGAGAGCTTTCACTGACACATTCTAGAGTGCTAAGAAGCACACTGTAAATACTAATAGTAGTCTCAAATGATAAAAAAAAAGTTGACTCAACTTAATCTTAAGTTTTTACTATTCTTACTAGTTTTAATTAAGTTACTGTTACTCTCTAAATCCTAAAGATGTCATTAATAAAAACATTTAAGTAGTCCTAATTAAACATTACTTGAAATGTCACATTTTGGAATCATATCTCAAATACATAAGTTCTTTAAACTTTGGCTTTGAGTACTACTAACTCAAAATTGCAATACCCATAAACCCTTGCTCTTGAATAAATGATGTTTATTTGGTCAATACAAGGACACTTATGTAGTAAAATAATAGTTTTTTTTATTAAAAAATGTATTTATCTTTAATTCTATGACTATTGTTTTTGTTTTGTTTTAGCTGGTTGATAATTTAGATATCTGTGAAGTCGCCATGAGGGTGATTAGTGTTACCTCTGGTGAACTTGGAGCCTGTTAAGTTTAAGCCATTTTTTTTATAATTTGTCCTTAACACGTGCAGATTTATGTACTGAGTCCAGTGTGCCATATGGCTAACCTAGTGTCTCGTCATAATTTCTCTTATACGGTATAAGACATGTTATAACCCAATTTAAATAATTAAATCAAAACAATGATACTCTAACTCATCATAGATGAGTTAAGCTTACTTGTAACTAGTAAATTTTACTTAAAGAATTACATTCCGTTTACTTGAGCCAAATAAGTATGCTTACTTAGAAAAAGCATGCAAACTGCTTGCCTTGAAAAATGTAAGTAAGGTCAACTAATTAGATTTTACAGTGCAATTGATTACCAACAAGTACATCTTGCCGAAGTGAGCCGGTGTTTGCAGCCCAGTAAGTTTTCTCATGCTCTTCCTCGGCCACGTTCTACAAAACAAAGTACTCTAGTTCTCCCCAGATGCGTAGACAGCGCTGGTGGTGAGGCTCGACAATATAAATTATATTTAATTAACAACTTAAACCAAAAGACACAAACACACACACATATGATGGACAGCTACCCGTAAACACTCTCTTTCTCTGTCGCACCACCATCCGTAGTCGGCCTTTATCCCTCTCGGAGGCTTGATTAGCCTGATAAGGTACTGGGTATTCCTGAATCTGGGAGGGGACAGGGGGAGGGAAACAATAATGATTAAAATAGGAGGTACTTCCTTAAACAGTGTAGTACCCCCCAATAAAAAAAACACTCTAAAATTTAAAAGAGAGGGAAAACGCCAACGTTATGCAGCAGTGGGAGAGAGAGAGGAGAGAGAGAAAAAAAAACACTTACTCGCCGGTTCTCTGATACGGCGGAACTTGGTACTTGGTGTAAGATTATATATGCAGAAGAATTCCAGCAACATGATTTGAATCGAGGAAAAACTGAGCCAAAACTGAGCCTTTTAGTTTGGAATGTTCAACGTCATAAATTACAGGCCTTCAGCTGGAACCTCCCACACAGAGTTAAACCAGGCTGTTCTGTGTAAGTTTACAAGGACCATCAGATTTGCACAACTCTAAGACATTTCATCTTAATCTAGCCTTGCTAGATAATGGTGAAAATTGCTTTAAACTGTGCTAACGTTTGTACCTGACTGTAACGCTCTCCACTAAGGATGATGCAACAAACGACACTTCAAGGGGTAAGTTTTGACATTTTACTTTGACACTCAATACACTTGTACATGTAACTTATTTGATATTTCTTTGCACTAAGCAAGGAACACACTAGACATGTTGTGGCCACCTCTCTCTACCTCTCCGGAGGCTCTGTGGCTGCTTTTTATGCCGCTCTCCCCCTGCTCACTGAAATTAGAGACAGGTGTTAGACATAATTTAGCTCAGGTGTAAGCGCCCTTACCGCTTTTCTCTCCTGGACGGGCGCTTGACCACGCCCCTGCTGCCACATACCCCCACCGCCCGACTCAGGCTGGGGTGCCATCCGGCCTGCCCACCTCTCCCCCCCATTTCTGGAGAGGAAGTCAGCGACAGCCATCTGCACCCCAGGTCTGTGGACCACCTTGAACTTAAAGGGCTGGAGGGCCAGATACCAACAGGTGATCCGGGCGTTAGTATCCTTCATGCAGTTTAGCCACTGCAGCAGGTAGTATCGGAGCGTTTTGACCGCCCACTTGATGGCCAGACACTCCTTCTCTACGGTGCTGTACTTAGTCTCCCTCAAGGAGAGCTTACCGCTAATGTACAGCACCAGGCGCTCCTCCCTGGTGCTGTATATTACATGTACAGAAGTCAGGTGCATGTAAAAGCGGCCCCCCACAAAGTGTGGCTTTAACCCACGTAAATGCCTGTTGGCACTGCTCCGACCATTGGACCGGATCTGGAGCCCCCTTTTTAGTGAGGTCAGTCAGCGGGCTGGTGACATCCGAATAATTAGGCACAAATCTTCTATATTAGCCAGCCAGCCCCAGGAACTGCCTCACCCCCTTTTTGGTCTTGGGTCTATGGCAAGTCGTAATCGCCGCGGTCTTGTCAATTTGGGAACGCACCTGGCCATGACCCAAGTGGAACCCCAGATACCGAACCTCCACATGCCCAATCGCGATCCAGCGATCTCAGGATGGCCCTCAGATGTTGCATGTGCCGTTGCCAATCATTGTAATAAATAATGAGATCATCTAAATAGGCAGCGGCGTAAGCGGTGTGAGGTCTGAGGATCCAATCCTTGAGGCGCTGAAATGTGGCTGGAGCCCCAAACAAGCCGAAAGGAAGTGTCACGAATCGGTGTAATCCAAACGGCGTAGAGAAGGTTGTTTTCTCACGGGATATTGTTGTCAAGTGGATCTGTCAATAACCCTTCATCAAATCCAACGTTGAATAAAATCGAGCAGTACCTAACCGAACGAGCAGCTCATCAACACGGGGCATTGGGTACGCGTCAAATTTAGACACCGCATTGACTTTTCTATAATACACACAGAAACGAACCGACCCGTCACTCTTGGGAACAAGAACAACCTGGCTGGACCAATTGCTGTGGGATTCCTCTATTACACCCATATCAAGCATTGCGTCCAATTCCTCCCGAACTATTTTGTTTTTGTGTTCGGGCAGGTGATAGGGGCGGCTGCATACCACCACTCGATGATGGTGCTGGATGAGATTCGTACGACTCGGTAGAGGGGAAAACACATCCGCAAATTCTTTTTGCAACTCGGCAACTTCTGTGAGTTGGTATGGTGAGAGGTGGTCTACACAAGAGACCGGGGTGTTATGATTGAGATCTTTGTTTACCTCCGGTCCAAGCTCCGCCTTCTCCGGAACTACCGTAGCCAACGTCACAGGGACCACCTCTCTCCATAAAACTCTGTCGGTTTGTTTTACCTCATAATCGAGATCCCCTACTCGTCATGTGACCTCGAAGAGTCCTTGCCACTAGGCGAGTAATTTAGAACTTGATGTTGGGAGTAATACGAGTACCTTATCTCACGGTGTAAATTCCCTCAGCTGAGCACCCCTGTCATACAGCCGGTGTTGGCGTTCTTGAGCCTGGAGCAAATTCTCCTGTGTTAGTTGCCCCAATGTGTGGAGTTTTGCTCGAAGATCAAGAACATACTGAATTTCATTTTTACTATTAGAAGGTCCCTCCTCCCAAGCTTCGCGGATGACGTCAAGCACACCACGCAGGCGCCGCCCATACAGTAGCTTGAACGGGGAAAAACCTGTGGAGGCTTGCGGGACCTCTTGTACTGTGAACAACAGGGGGTCAAGCCACTTATCCCAATTTCTAGCGTCTTCATGCACAAACTTACAAATCATATTTTTGAGTGTTTTATTAACTCGTTCCACTAGGCCATCTGTCTGTGGATGGTACACACTAGTGCAAATCGATTTAATGCCCAACAGTTCGTAAAGTTCGCGAAGTGTTCGTGACATAAAAGTCGTGCCTTGGTCGGTGAGGATTTCTTTAAGAATCCCCACCCGGGAGATTATCTTGAAGAGTGCCCCTGCAACACTACGTGCTGAGATGTTGCTCAGAGGCACTGCTTCCGGATATCGCGTTTCGTAATCCACCAGGACTAACACAAAGCGATATCCGCGTGCTGACCGTTCTAATGGCCCGACGAGATCCATCCCAATTCTTTCGAAAGGGACCTCGAGCAACGGTAAGGGGCACAATGGTGCTTTTGGGGTGGCCAGTGGGTTTACCAGCAGACATTCGCAGCACGCCGCACACCACCTACGGACGTCGCCGCCAATGCCCGGCCAATAGAAACTGGCTATTAGACGAAGTAGTGTCTTCCTTTCTCCTAGGTTTGCACTTCGCACATCACTTTATTTTCGTGCAGGACCCATCCGCACAAATTCCCTCTAATACATACCTAAAGCTCGGCCAATCGGTTCCCAAGATTAGCGGATGGGTGAACTAACTGCTGCCTCCACACTATGTTTTCCCCCCCGGAATTTGATCACCAAAGTCACCATCAGATACTTGTGAACATCCCCATGCATACACCTCACCCTCACCAGTTTATCTGTGCCCAAAGCCCTGGGTTGAACCAAGCGTTGGTGGATGGTGTTCTGATTACACCCTGTATCCATAAATTATTGGTAAGTACCCCCCTTGATCCTTACCGGAATCCGGTACGCTCCAGCCCGATCGGGGTCAGCCTGCGGGACATCGGAGACCCGCACCACCGTCCCCACCTCCATCAGCGGACACTGATCCCGGAAGTGGCCCGGGTCTCCGCATCTCCAACAGGCCGGCCCAGGTGCCACGCCCGCACCCGTGTCGGCGGGCACCCCTACCTGAGGGGGAGAGAGGCTGCGGGATGAGGAAGGGGAATATGTGGTCTCCCACGGCCGGGAAGCTGGTCTCTGGCACACTCCTCGCCTGCGCGGGGCAGGAACGGGCCCTGGGGAGAGAGCAGAGCGAGAGGGCAAAGGGGAGGGGAAGGGTACAGGGGAGGACACAGGGGAGGGGCAAAGAGAGAGAGAGAAAGAGGGCTCATCCGCCCTCAGAATCACCACCACGTGGTCCTCCGCGAGATGGACGGCTGCCTCCAGCGACGCCTCACTGGGCCCACTCCGCCGTTTTCCCGGGCAAGCGATGGAGAAACTGTTCCAGCACCACCTGGTCGATGAGTTCCTCGATGTCGCGGTCCCCTACTAGCAGCCACCTCCGGCAAGCGTCCCGGAGCCGCTGAGCAAAGGCGATCAGCGGTCGGCTTTTTCGAGCTTCATGCCCCGGAAGAGTTAGCGATTTTCTTCCGGGCTCCGACCAACCCGTTGCAAGATGGCCTTCTTTAAGTCAGCATAGGCCAGGAGGTTCGTTGCCGGCAATTGTTGAGCCGCGAGTTGGGCTTCCCCTGACAAAAGAGGAATAAGACGAGCTGCCCACTGGTCGTGCGGCCAGCCCCAGATATCGGTGGTACGCTCAAACAAATCCACGAAGGATGGATTTGCAGCAAGGCACTGGAGGACCTCCGCCAGCTGGGAGGACTCTACGGGGTGACTTTTCTCCATAACTCTGAATTTCCTATTTATTAATCCCGGGTTTCGACACCAGTGTAACGCTCTCCACTAAGGATGATGCAACAAACGACACTTCAAGGGGTAAGTTTTGACGTTTTACTTTGACACTCAATACACTTGTACATGTAACTTCTTTGATATTTCTTTGCACTAAACAAGGAACACACTAGACATGTTGTGGCCGCCTCTCTCTCCCTCTCTGGAGGCTATGTGGCTGCTTTTTATGCCACTCTCCCCCTGCTCACTGAAATTAGAGACAGGTGTTAGACATAATTTAGCTCAGGTGTAAGCGCCCTTACCGCTTTTCTCTCCTGGACGGGCGCTTGACCACGCCCCCGCTGCCACACTGACAAATGAATGATTATAGACTGATGGACCTCTTTAAAATGTGTGTAGTGATGTGCAATCACCTGTAATTGATAAATATAATCTTTAATTTTGTATGATTAATCTCATTCTACTAAGAATGGTAACTATAAGGCTTATCTTGATAAAATACAAGTTGTATAACCCATTAATTAACCAGTATTAATTTGTAACCAGGGATTTTCATTTTTTGTTACCTACACGTATAACATCCATGAAAAAAAATTATGTTTAGTGTAAGCGTTCGCTGGCGTATGCAGGGAAAGCTGATGACACCGAATATCATGTCTCTTGTACCATTCTCAAGATATAAAAGCTCATGATTATGCACTATTTTTGAGCAGGAGATTTTTAAGACTCTGTAACAAAGGACCATAAATCGACTGTCGGAAAAGACAACCCAGTTGACCATGGAAATCTGAAAAGTCACTTCTGATTGGTGCAGGGCCACTCAAGAACATTCACAGAGTTGTCCCATAGCCACTCCTTTGTTATCTTGGCTGTGTGCTTAGGGTCGTTGTCCTGTTGGAAGATGAACCTTCCACCCAGTCTGAGGTCCAGAGCCCTCCAGAGAAGGTTTTTATCAAGGATGTCTCTGTACATTGCTGCTTTCATCTTTCCCTCGAGCCTGACTAGTCTCCCAGTTCATGCCCCAGAAAAACATCCCCACAGCATGATGCTGCCACCAACATGCTTCACTTTAAGGATGGTATTGGCCAGGTGATGAGCGGTGCCTGGTTTCCTCCAGACATGACGCCATTCAGGCCAAAGAGTTCAATATTTGTTTCACCAGACCAGAGAATTTTGTATCTCATTAGCGTTTGGTCCTTCAGGTGCCTGTAGGCTGTAACATAAAACATAACAAAATGTGGAAAAAGTGAAGCGCTGTGAATACTTTCCGGATGCACTGTATGTGTTAGATTAGATTTATGTTTAGAATAGTAATAAAGTTTGTCTGTGTTCAAAGACGACGTGACTGTGATATATTTTGATAAATAATCTCATCCCTGTTTCTAAAAGATTTCGCTTCAAAGCTGTCCCTACCTGTGATATTATTTTCAATAAGGCATGAGAATAATATTACGCCAATAACTGAATTAATCATAATTCACTTATTAAAGCTAAGTCCATACAGTACAATTGTGAGCGGATACAACAAAACATATCACAATTTTAATGGTGGATAATTTATTAAGACAAATAATCTAGTTATTTATCTCATTTATAATGGTTGTCGAATGTGACTAATTACATTATCAATTTCATTACCTAATAAGGTACAATAAGGACAGTTTAATTTATTTCATAGCTTAAATATTTCGAGACCCTAAATTCCCTTCTAAATTTAGCATACCAAATATCCTTACATATAATAGTGTGAGAATGAGGTCAATTTAAAGTTCCCTCCTAAATGTTGCATACCAAATATCTTATATCGGCCACTCCTCCACCCTGTAACAGACAACAGGTGGTTGGCTAGGAGCCCCTTCTCCCCTCACAGTCGGTGGCTGTTCCCCCGCTTCCAGGCGGCCGGGCTCCTCTGTCCCCCGGCGGATGGCCACGGCTGCTCCGTTAGCGTGGATGGTAGCGGCGAGAACTAACACCACATTCTGGTGGCTGTGGACCGGTTCTCGAAAGCTATTTGTCTGGTCCCACTGAAAGGGTTCCCCACAGCCTTAGAGGCAGCTGAAACTTTGTTCCAACATGTCTTCCATAATTATGGGTAATTACCGAGGTCCACAGTTCACTTCAAGGGTGTGGAAGGCCATCTTCAGTCTCCTGGGTGTATCCAACAGCCTCTCCTTGGGATACCACCTACAAACTAATGGTCAGACAGAGGGGAAGATCCAGGAGATTTTTCAAGCTATTCTCCAACCGAACGCTCCCATCCCTATCTCATTTAAGAACCATCCTCACCTGCCTTCAACACAGAAATTGAATGCTGTGCTGCAAGAAATCTAATCAGGTTTCGCTGGTCCTGTGGGAGATCAGCACGAATGCAGACCTCTAATCAGAAGTACCGGCAATGGACCACTGGGTCAAGAACATCGAGAGAACCTGGAAAACCACTCAAGGACTGCAAGGACTCTGCCGCCAAAAGGTACAGGCTGATGACCGACGCACAGAAACTCTGCAGTACCAACCAGGCCAAAAAGTGTGGCTGTCCACCAGGGATATCCGACTCTGTCTTTCCTGCAAAAAGCTAAGTCCCCTTCCCCATAGCAGAACAAATTAATGCAGTGACATATAATTTACAACTCAATACCACATATCATCTACCTTCCACGTATCATTATTGAAACCTTACCTGCCCTCTCTTTCTCCTGCTCCTCCATGTCATAGAATAGCCAGACTGGTTCAGCTGACAGAAAGGCTACAGTAACTCAGATGGCCCTTCTGTACATCTGTAGTTAGCAGAATAGCATCAGAACATCAGAACAGCAATTGTGCATCAGAATGCACAACATGCCAAACCTTGAGGTGAATGGGCTGCAATAGTAGAAAACTATGTAGGGTTCCACTACTGTCAGCCAAGAACAGAAAGCTGAGTCTGCAGTGGGCACAGTTAGATTGGACAGTTAAAGACTGGAAAACATAGCCTGCTCAGATGAATCTTGGTTTCTGCTGGGGTACACAGATGGTAGGCGTGCAGCCTCAGCTTTCTGTTCTTGGCTGACAGAAATGACGCCAGACATGGTCTTCTACTGTTGTAACCCAGCCGCCACAAGGCTCGATATGTTGTGCATTCTGAGATGCGTGTTTATCTGAGTTACTGCAGTCTTTTTGTCAGCTCAAACCTGTCTGGCCATTCTCCATTGACCTCTCTTATCATCAAGGGGTTTCTGTCCACAGAACTGCCACTCTCTGGATGTTTTTGTTTTTGGCACCATTATGAGTAAACTTTGAGACCGTTGTGCATGAAACTCCCAGGAGATCAGCAGTTACAGTAATTCTCAAACCAGCTCGTATGGCACCAAAAATCATGCCACGGTCGAAATAACTGAAATCACAATTTTCCCCATTATGATGGTTGATGTGAACATTAAATCTCCTGACTCATATCTGCATGATTTTATGCACTGCTGCCACATGATTGGTTGATTAGATAACTGCATGAATAAGTAGGTATTCCTACTAAAGTGTTCACTGAATGTATTCTCCTTTGGTTCACACCCATTGTCTAGTCTCATCTCTATGAACTCAGACCGTGCTGCTCTTCCCATAGAGCTTGTTATTATCTTTGTCTCCACATGTAGTGTTATATGTCATGCATTTAAAGCCATCTTACCTGTTGTGCTCCATTGAACTTCATTAAATGTCCCTGCAGTTGGGTTACTGATAATTCCCATCTCCATCTTCATTCCTGACAAGTAGTTAATTCTGTATATACCAGTTAATGTTAAAGTAGTAAAGGCTATGGAAATAAAAGTAAATACCTATAAATTTGAAAAAGAAGCAATCATCTTTCTAGATTCACTTTCATCATCTATCGGTCAAAATGCCTCCTCAAAACTGGGCACTGTTGCCAGTCTTCCACATCTCCTGACAGAAAAAACGATTAGCTCTTTCGTGAATGATGTCTCATCTCATTAATTTACCTCTGTGTTCTATCGCCCCCTTACATTTCATGTAATATGATTGACCTGCATGCCATCAGCAGTAGGTCATTCATATCATATTACATCAGCTGCTTGCAAATGGATGTTCTAGAAATTTAATGACTGACAAGCTTTCAGGTTGTTGGTATTTGTTGTGACAGCCTCAACCTCAATTCACGTTCATGCTCTCCATTTACCAGAGAAAAGACAGCCTACAATGATAGGACAACATTGAGAAATGATCTAGCATGACGAGCGAGAAAGAGAGAGAGAATGGATATGAACACCTGATCTATAATAAAGTATAGAGATAAGTGATATGAACAGATGAGGTGTCACTGTCAAAAATAATTTTGACACAGTAACGCTGGCACAAGTAAGAAAGACTGATGGTTGCTGATATTTAGTTTGTAGCATAGTCCAATTACAATAAATAAATAAATAATACAAATAAATAAGCATTTTATACTACACCGCTGCCCCTGGTTGCTATTGCTAGGATACTTTTGGCCAGCTTGTCATCATTCAGTAATGCAGTTCAATTACTAAACAAAACAAATTATTTAAAAAAAATTGACTATAAATCCTCCACTGTCTTTTCCTGCTTGTTATGCAGAGTTTGATAGGCTAATTTTGTCCAGCTTGTTCATGAATGTTCATTAAAATTGTTTTATAAAAAAAAAAATCCATCCCATTTCCCATCACAACTTGCTGAATGTTTGAAAGTTCAATTAGTAATAACTAAATGATTAGTAGTTAAACACTAATAGTTCAATAATTAGTTCAATAAAAAAGCTCTTAATGGCAATTCCTTTATTTGATTATTCATCTTACATAATATATTACAAGAAATAGAAACCCCAAAAGAAAAGAGAAACTCTGAAATTGGGTGCCAGCACTGTTTTAGCAGGGAAGTAGTCCAACAAAAGTCACACCCACTTTTCAAAGATGCACCAAATTAGTTTTTATGTAAAAGTTTCAAACCATTTTGTAAAATATGTGGCTGTAAGTGTATTCTCTTACTATGCATGAAGATAAATTAACATCAGAGCTTTACTGAGTGGATCTGTGTGTGTGTTGATTAACACGTGAAACATTAATTATTAACTGCTGGCAGTAAAGAGTCCATATAAGCAGCTAATCTCCACTCCACCTTATTTCTCTCTTTTACTCACAGACCTCTTTAAAAAAGTAATACATTTAAATATTAAAAGATTTTAAATTTATAAAATTAAAAAAAAAAAATGATAAAAAAAAATGAATGACTGTAATGTTCTCCCTCACTTCCTTTAACATATAACTGTGGCTCAAGAGCTGTTGCTGTTCATACTGTATTAAGTTTTTCCTGATCCCTCAACTGTGAAATTCACATTTGTGTTGGTTGTGTTTTCATTTATTGCAATAGAGAAGTCACTGTTTTTTAAAATCTCAGTTGTTCCTCCAAGACAGTAATGAAATGAATGGACAGCAAATGGAGACAATTGGAGACTTTTGTTTAGGTCTCCTTGTCCATTTTACTCCTGAGGAAAAGACCCCTGTAATTTTAGTAATCTCAAAGAGGAAAATGTGTTTCCTCTAAAGCAGTGGTTCTCAGCTGATGGGTCATGACCCAGAAATGGATCACAGGTTTTGTCAGGGTTCAGCTACTTCTATTGGTTTTGTTTATATCTTTTGAGGCTGAATTCTGACACCCATGTTTTGTGAACACATAGTTTTGTTTGGTTTTGTAAGTGTATTTGGTATGCTAAATTTTGAAGGGAACCGTTAAAGTGTCCTCATACTCACACCATTATATGTAAGGCAATTTAGGATCTAGAAATATGTGAGCTATGAACTAAATTAAACAGTTTTTATTCAACATTATTATGTAATGAAATATATAATGGAATTAGTCACATTCGACAACCATTATAAATTAGATAAATGACAAATAACTAGATTACTTGTCTTAACAAAATTCTCCACCATTAAAATCGTAATACAACGTGTGCAGGACTGAATTTATTTTGATTTCTCATAGGATTTATTATTTTTGTATATGCCTACTCTATTGAGGACTTTAATTTTGGAAAGTCGCAGACAACCTGTTAGTTCAGGAAACAGGAAGTTTCAGTAGTACTGCAGTGAGTCAGCAAAATTTGGTAGCTCTCTATATGTGACTCATCCTTAATCTTTCTTTGCATCTGTTAGATGCAATGTTTGTGAGTATACAATGTTACATTTATTGTGTGGTACATGTGAAAATGTTATGATGTATATTTTCTTAGTTTGGTTGGCCTTATTTTATTGTCAATCAATAATTTTGTAATTTCATATTTAGTGATTGTGCCTTTTATATATTTGTACAGTTTCACAGTTGAATCATAAACTTCAGAAACGACTTGATGTCTCCAGTGAGGTTTTTCGAGTCACTGTTTAACCTACTGGATAGTTAGATGCCAGATAATTCTAATAAGGCCAGTACACAATGTCTCGTTGTATCCGCTCACAATTTCTATTATGATAAATTCACTTACTGCAGTAATATTATTCTCATGGCTTATTGATAATAATATCACATGTATTTAGGTACAGCTTTGAAATGAAATCTTTTAGAAACAGGGATGGGATTATTTATCAAAATGTACCAAAGTCAAATCATCTTTGAATACAGACAAGCTTTATTGCTATTCTAAACATAAATCTAATCTAACACATGAGACAGGTTGGTGAGAAGAGTTACAGAATGTGAAAAAAATTATCAATACAGTGAAAATGAACTTTATGGAGTTTGTTGACAATGCCTTAAGAACCATTTAACCTTATTTGAGTCTACATTGATTTGCCATCGGATTACCCAATGTATTTAACTAATACACCAGCACTTTTAGCACAATATTGGAGATGTAATTGCGTGTCATGGTGTTTCCTTGCTTTCTTTGTGTTGCTTGGTTCTTGGCTCTTGGTCAAAAGTTTGTTCCGTCTATGTTTTGGACCTCTGTAAGATCGGATAGTTATTGTATGTATGAATGATGAGGTTTGCTTTGAAGCAAGGCATTCTCTAAACCATAGAGATTGAGAGGCTTCCTTGGACCTCACATGGCATGGATCTGGTTCCGAAGAGATCCAGAGAAGACCACTACGGAAGAGCCAGAGCAGAGAATGCAGAAGGGAAGAGACAAGAGAAGAGTGCATTCTTCCTGTTTGGAAACATTTTAACTGAAATTGGCTGCATCGCCAAAGGTGTCCTGCGCCAATCAGAAGTGAATTTTCAGAGTCACATGGTCAACTGGTCTGTCTTTTTCGACAGTTGATTTTATGGTCCTTTGTTTCAGATTCTTTTACAAAATTCCCGCTCAAAATAGTGCATGTTTAATCATTAACTTTTATATCTTGCAAATGGTACAAGAGGCATTACATTCGTTGTCATCGGCTTTTTCTGCATACACCAGCAAACGTTAACATACTAAACATGACATTCTTTCATTAATATTTTACGTTTAGTTAACAAAACATGAAAATCCCTGGTCACAAATCATACTGGTTAATTCATTGGTTATACAACATGGATAAAACATTACATTACCAAAGAGGTACATCAGGCTATAATCATTAATTTGTCAGTTATACAAGTTGCCACAGTTCAAAGCAATTTTCAGAATTACCTAGCAAGACTAGGTATTGTATATATCGTGGATTTAAATGCATTCTTGTCCATACATTTTAGAAGGTTAAATCGGTAAAGTGCTTTGACTTTGTGTAAAATGTTACACAAACTAACTGCTGGATTGAGATTAAATGTGTTAGTATTAGCGTTGTGCAAATCTGATGGTCTTTTGGAAACCTTTCAATGAAAAGTCTGCTTTAACCCTGTGTGGAAGTTCAGAAGATAATGCTGAGGGGCCTTTTTGCTTAGAGTGTCTTGACCATTTTATTGTCCAAAAATAGTCCTTCAGTAGAACTGTTGATGCTTGGTCCGTTAATTTATGATGTTGAGGAATTCCAGGATTAAAAATGTTGGGTTTTTCCTAGATTCAAATCATGTTGTTTCAATTCTTCTGCTTGTATAATACTACAGTTTTCATTGCCATGTTTTCTTGTGTCTTGTAATTTGTTGTGTGAGTGCACTTGGCTTTGCATTTGTGTCGTGAGTGATACCACTTCCCCCTTGTTACATTGTTTTTATTTAATTTGCCTCACCTGCATTTCATCACCCTTCTCATGTCCTTCCCTATTTAATATCATTGTGTTTTCTGTCCCATGCCAGTTCCTAGGAGTTTTCCTTGTCATGGTGTTTGGACTTGTCTGTTTGTATTCCTGCTGTTCCCTGTTTTGTGCTCGGACCTAGAGGCTCTCCTTCTGCAGCCCAGCCAGTTGGTTAATTTATTCTGCTCTTGACTGTGATGTTTATCCCTACGGGTTTTTTTGTTTGTCCTCACCTCCCTCTACGCACCCTGACAGGTCTGTCCTGAGGACAGCAGGGGGGAATACAATGATAAATATTGATAAATAACTGTGATTTTTTTTTAACCATATCATTTATTATTATAATCAATACTGTAAATTCATCTCTCACTTGGTAGAAGCTAACCAAATTAGATGTCAACATAGGTTGTGTGACATGCCCTCATTCTCAAAAGCCATGCACAAAACTGCATAAGGTAAAATAAAATGGGGTGAATATGATAACGATAAAATGAGAATATTGGAAAAATTAACAATATATTCAATAATAAGAAATGTGGCTGTTGCCCAGGGGCACAATGATGTCCTAATATCCCACTGATAACGTTAATGCGATTGTCATAAATGCCATTATTAAAATGTGGACCATGTTGTTTGATGGCTGGATGATCTCTGGATGCCTTGCCTGGAACTAACAGAAAATAAAGTATTTAGATCTCAGAAAAAGCAAACACAACTGCTGCTGAGAAGCAAAACAAATGTGGCACACATCTTATCTCTGGTAGATTAACATAATTTTGAGAGGTAGAGCTCTAAATGTGACTATAGATCACCCCCATTGTACTGCACAAGTCATTTACATTTACAATAAGATGTTTAGCAGACTCTTTTATCCAAAATGACTTACAAATGAGGAAAATAAGCAAAGTCAACAATATCTGCATTGTATTGAACTGCAAAGTGTAGCTGGAGTAGTATAGAAGCTAGCGCAGAAAAAAAGAGACAAGAAACTTATTTTTATAATTAAAAAATGTATAATTACCTTGTCCACAGGTGACGCAGACAGCTTCATTGAACAACTTCATTGATTATAATCTAATTTAAACATTTAGATACAGTTTCATCACCTCTCGTGCATAGACGCTCAAGTATCAACATGTCTGGATAAGTCACATCTGGTAAACGTTTGATGTTCTTTGAGAACATTTGTTAACTTAGAGCCTTTTTTAAGGAATCTGGTAATGATACCGGGAATGCTTCAGGGCTAGTAGTGTTCTAATTCCTTTGTTATTGTTTACATCCTTGAAATGGTTTATTTTGCACAAATATTTCATAATGTAAATACTGATAATTCAAATTTTCAGAGCTTTATATGTTATACATTTTAATTAAAGCTGCACTACTTAATATTTGCTGGTTAAAAATGAACAAATTGCCCTTAATTGAAGACATAAACAATCAGTGTTCAAAACAATGTCCTTAACCTAATTCACTACGATAGGCCTATTAAAATTATATGTATTTTGAGTGTGTCTGTGTGGCATGGGGGGCGTGGTCGTGTGTCGGTCTGCGGGCGAGAGAGAGAGCGGTAAGGCTTGTCACCTGGAGTTTAATTACCTCTAACATCTGTGTCTTGTTATAGTGATACGGAGAGAGACATTTAAGGAACGCCAAATGTCGAGAGGGGGAGAGAGTGAACGCGTGAAACACGACAGCCAGAGAGTGGAGACCTGTGCCCTGTTGTGTACAAGCGTAACGACGGTTACCGTCATATCTGTGAAAAATACTGAGAATAAAAACACTAACCTTGAACCTGCCTCATTATCTCCTGACTCTTCCAAACCCCCAACCAAACCAGCTTACAGTGGTGCCGAGAACCCGGTTTGGAGGAGAGCCGCTATGGAGCCTTCACCACTGGCCGAAGTCATTAATGCCCTCACCAGCATCCAGCAGACACAACACCATGCCCTCTTGGAGGTTCGCCAGGAGCAAGAGCAACGCTTCCAAGTCTTGCTCCAGGCACAAGCCGAAGACCGGCAAGCGCTGCGGAGCCTGATCACCAGAGAGGGGGCTGGTGCTGCGTCCTTCTCGGTGCCCACCCCACCGCTTGCCCTCGCGAAAATGGGGCCAAGCGATGATACGGAGGCCTTCCTCGACCTGTTCGAAAAAACGGCAGAGGTATGGAGGTGGCCTCCCGAGCAGTGGGCGGTCCACCTACTGCCCCTACTTTCCGGGGAGGC
Source organism: Xyrauchen texanus (assembly GCF_025860055.1). Classification (NCBI taxonomy): domain Eukaryota; kingdom Metazoa; phylum Chordata; class Actinopteri; order Cypriniformes; family Catostomidae; genus Xyrauchen; species Xyrauchen texanus. Next base: position 4,480,702 of record NC_068305.1, read on the forward strand.
GCAGCTGGCAGCACAACAACTTCCCGCTGCCAGCCTCCTGGACTATAGCCACCTGAAAAAGGCCATCCAGCAACGGGTCGGTCGCACCCCGGAGCAGAATCGACAGTTGTTCCGCCGTTAAGCTCGGGAAGGACGGCCGCCCGCTTGCGCTTGGCGCAACAGCTCCGCGGACGCCTGCCGGAAATGGCTGCTGGTGGGGGAACCCGCGACGTCGTGGAAGTGGTCGACATGGTCGCACTGGAGCAGTTCGCCTCCCAGCTTCCCCGAGGCATGTCGGAGTGGGTCCAGTGCCACCACCCGGCGCCGTTGGATGGAGCCGCCCAGCTGGCAGAGGACTACATGGCGGCGCTCCCAGGAGACGGCGAGGCAGTATCACCTCCCTCTCTCTCCCTCTCTCCACCCCCTGTGCATACTATCCCCTCCCCTTCTCCCCGCTCCCCTCACTCCCGCCCAGTTCCGGCTCCTCGTAGGTGGGGAGGCCCACCTAGACCCCGACCCCGGTCCAGAGGACCCTTTCCCTTTTCTGCCCCTTCAAACCCCCCTGTCTCTCTCCGTTATTCTACCCAGGTTGGCGAGCCCGCCCCCACGAGTGCGGAAGGAAGACCTGGGCCGGTCTGTTGGAGCTGCGGGGAAGCCAGAAATAGCCAGGAGCGGTGTCCAGCGATGGAGGTGGGGACACTGGTTCGAATCCCCGACGCTCCACAGGCCGCCCCCGATCGGGCAGGAATGTATCGCATACCGGTAAGGGTGAAGGGGGATACACATCAAGCTTTGGTGGATACAGATTGCTCTCAAACCTCGATCCACCAACGCTTGGTGCAAGGCGGGGCATTGGATAGAGATAAATTGGTGAGGGTGAGGTGTGTGCATGGTGACATTCACAAATATCCAGTGGTTACCATTGAGGTACGATTCAGGGGAAAAAGGCATAGAGTCGAGGCTGCGGTTAATTCCCGCCTCACCCATCCACTAATCTTGGGAACCAATTGGCCTGGCTTTGAAAATTTACTGAGGGTAATGTGTGTGGATGGGTCCTGCCGAGTGGTGGCGCGAGGTGTGGCGTGTGATACTATGGCTGGGGAGGCGATGCCGGGTCCGGCCAACGCCGGCTCCGCGCCAAGATGAAGCAGACAGGGTGTTTCCGCCCTCAGGGGCTTCCCTGAGGGGATTTTCCTCTGGAGCAGTCGCGTGATCGAGTCCCTTAGGCACGCCTTCGACCAAGTGAAAGTAATTGATGGTCAACAGCTCCAGCCTGGTGTTGCGCTCACATACCCGTATTTTGCTATTATCAAGGAGCGGTTGTATCGAGTGACGCAGGACACTCAAACCAAAGAAGCTACAACACAGCTATTAGTACCGAAGAGCCGCCGGGAAACACTCTTCCAGGCGGCTCACTATAATCCAATGGCCGCCACTTAGGTCACGTAAAAGTCTTTGAACCGTATAATGGCCCGCTTTTTGGCCGGGCATTCACGCCGACGCTCGCGAGGTGGTGTGCGGCGCGCCGGAATGTCAGTTGGTGAACCCACCGCCACCCCAAAAGCGCCATTGCGCTCGTTGCCGTTAATCGAGATCCCCTTCGATAGAATTGGAATGGATCTCGTGGGGCCATTAGAAAAGACTGCACGCCGGCATCGCTTTGTGTTGGTTCTGGTGGACTATGCAACGCGATATCCGGAAGCAGTGCCTCTACACAACATCTCAGCACGCAGTGTTGGCGGAGGCACTCTTCAGAATTATCTCCCGAGTGGGGATTCCAAAGGAAATCCTCACAGATCAAGGCACTACATTCATGTCACGCACACTTCGCGAACTATATGAATTGTTAGGCATTAAGTCGATTCGTACCAGCGTCTACCACCGGCAGACCGATGGACTGGTGGAACGATTTAATAAGACCTTGAAAAACATGATTCGTAAGTTCATACACGAAGATGCTAAAAACTGGGATAAATGGCTCGAACCCCTGCTGTTTGCAGTACGAGAGGTCCCCCAAGCCTCCACCGGCTTTTCTCCGTTTGAACTACTGTATGGGCGCCAGCCACGGGGCGTGCTTGATGTCATACGGGAAGCTTGGGAGGATGGACCTTCGGATAGCAAAAACCAAATTCAATACGTTCTTGACCTTCGAGCAAAACTCCACACTTTGGGACGGGTAACACAGGAGAATTTGCTCCAAGCGCAAGAACGCCAACGCCGACTGTACGACAGGAGCACTCGGCTAAGGGAATTTTCACAGGGAGATAAAGTACTTGTGTTACTGCCCACCTCGAGCTCCAAATTACTCGCCAAGTGGCAAGGACCCTTTGAGGTCACACGACGAGTTGGAGATCTCGATTATGAGGTTAAGCTTAACGGATAGGAGAGGGGCACGCCAAACGCACTCACCTCAACCTCCTCAAATCATGGAGGGAGGCGGTACCGTAGCCTTGGCGACGGCAGTTCCGAGAAGGCGGAGCTCGGACCGGAGATATCGCCAAAGCAAATTCATTTACCCCGTCCCTTGCGGAGACCACCTCTCGCTGTCGCAGCTGACGGATGTTGCGAGGCTGCAAGCGGAGTTCGCAGACGTGTTTTCTCCTGCCTGGTCCCACGAACCTCATAGAACACCATATCGGTGACCACCCCGGCGTGGTGGTTCGTGAGTCGGCCCTATCGCCTCCCGAACACAAGAAAAGGGTCGTTAGGGAGGAATTAGAGGCAATGCTCGAAATGGGGGTGATACAAGAGTCGCACAGTGATTGGGCCAGTCCGGTAGTCCTGGTACCGAAGAGCGATGGCTCGGTCCGCTTCTGTGTTGACTATCGGAAAGTGAACGCGGTGTCCAAATTTGACGCATATCCAATGCCGCGTATTGACGAAGTTACTCGATCGGTTGGGCGCGGCTCAATTTTACTCGACGCTGGACTTAACGAAGGGGTATTGGCAGATCCCTTTAACTCCAATGTCCCGAGAAAAACCGCTTTTCAACACCGTTCGGATTACACCAATTTGTAACACTTCCGCTCGGCTTGTTTGGAGCCCCGCCACGCTTCAGCTTCTTATGGATAAGATCCTCAGACCACACACGGCATATGCCGCCGCATATCTAGATGACATTATAATTTACAGTAATGACTGGCGGCGGCATATGCAACATCTGAGGGCGGTCCTGAGAGCGCTGAGGCGGGCGGGACTCACGGCAAACCCGAAGAAGTGTGCAATTGGATGGGTGGAAGTTTGGTATCTGGGGTTCCACTTGGGTCACGGGCTGGTGCGTCCACAGGTTGACAAAACCGCAGCGATCGCAGCCTGCCCAGCACCCAAGACCAAAAAGGGGGTAAGGCAGTTTTTGGGGCTGGCGGGCTACTACCGAAGGTTTGTGCCTAGTTATTCTGATGTCACCAGCCCGCTGACTGACCTTACTAAAAAGGGGGCTCCCGATCCGTCCAGTGGACAGAGTCGTGCCAACAGGCCTTCCTTAAGGTAAAATCTGCACTGTGTGGGGGCCGCTTACATGCACCTGATTTCTCTCTCCCTTTATTTTACAGACTGATGCATCTGACAGGGGCTGGGCGTAGTGCTCTCGCGAGGTGGTCGGAGGGGAGGAGCGGCCGGTGCTGTTTATTAGTCGCAAGCTCTCCTTCAGGGAGACGAAATATAGCACCATCGAGAAGGAGTGCCTTGCGATTAAGTGGGCGGTTCTGACGCCCGCTACTACCTGCTGGGGCGGCCTTCGCCCTCTGTTCCAATCACGCCCTCTGCAGTGGCTCCACCGCATGAAGGATACCAACGCCGGATCACCCGCTGGTATCTGGCTCTCCAGCCCTTTAAGTTCAAGGTGGTCCACAGGCCGGGGCGCAGATGGTTGTGGCCGACTTTCTCTCCAGAAATGGGGGAGTAGGCAGGCCGGATGTTGCCCCGGCCTGAGTCAGCGGTGGGGGCATGTGGCATGGGGGCGTGGTCGTAGTGTCGGTCTGTGGGCGTGAGAGAGAGCGGTAAGGCTTGTCACCTGGAGTTTAATTACCTCTAACACCTGTGTCTTGTTATAGTGATACGGAGAGAGACATTTAAGGAACGCCAAATGTCGAGAGGGGGAGAGAGTGAACGCGTGAAACACGACAGCCAGAGAGTGGAGACCTGTGCCCTGTTGTGTACAAGCGTAACGACGGTTACTGTCATATCTGTGAAAAATACTGAGAATAAAAACACTAACCTTGAACCTGCCTCATTATCTCCTGACTCTTCCAAACCCCCAACCAAACCAGCATACAGTCTGATTGGGTCGGGTTTGGCTTTGGTGCGAAATCACTGACATGTCATTCATCCTTGCGTCATTTCATCATGTCCGTTAACACAGGATAGTAGGACAGGCTGTCACATTTACTGGCTGGAGAAACTACGCTGTTCAATTAAGTCACACTCACACAGTTCAGGACAACATTGATCGCAGCAATCTGGATGGATGTATATCTGTTATCCCTTTGGTGAATTTGTTTACCTGCTATAATGCTTGGATATTTTTTCTGAAGATCGGGCTTGAGCACATAATACAATATTGAAAGCACTCTGTGCAATTTGTTTTGTTGAGTTTAATCTTTTGAAGTCCCTTTATTATCATACCTTGTCATGTGGTTGCATCTGCATTGATTACTTTAAGTATTCTTTCATATTATGACACTAAAGAATATTGTGATGGGCTGGGCTTTCCGTGTTTCCCAAAAGCATCATCTGCAGGAGAGGAAGAGCGGTAAAGTTCGTCACTTGGGCTGTCATTATCATTATCACCTGTCTCTCATTATAGTGATGGTGGAGGGGACCTGAAAAGGCTGTCAAGTGCATCAGTTGGGAGTAGGATTGCAACGGTATGAGATTTCAAGGCAGGGACGTGCACAGACATTTTGGGGGGCAGGGGCTCAAGTGGAAAAAAGGGCACTTCTCATAATTATTTATTTAAAAAAACACAACTCTTCCACAACTGACTTCTTTACCAATTTATTTTAATGCTCTCACACTCATTCAATTGTTTAATACTTTTCTACATAATAATCAGAATAATAATGTTTACAAAATAAATATGCTAATCTGCTTATTTAGACATAACATTTCAGAGGAAAAGACTCTTGATGTAAGTCATTAACTGGGGAAGTTCTGTGGTGATATGCTTTAGTTATTTTGTTTATCCCAGGGCTCAAAATTAACTATTTGACTTCGTAGAACTGGTGCCTCCAACCTCAAAACGTTAGGAGCACACGCAACAATGTAGGAGCACCAAGCTGAAAATTAAGGAGCACCACAAATACAATTTATATATATATATATATATATATATATATATATATATATATATATATATATATAGTATCTGCTATCATGCCAATGATGCTGGCACATGACTTGTCATTTGCATACGTAATGAGCTGCACCATGGGTTTAAATTTAGTGAAGGCGAGCTCTTCTTTGGCGATAGTGTAGATGTTGTTAAATTTCACATTCAGCTCTGCCATTTCAGTGGAATGTACAGCAGTATCCTGACGATTGCTTAAACAATTGAACCTGATCCTGAATTCTTTGCCACACACTTGTCACGGCATTTGTTGTGCTTGGCACTCTCCCTGGGTTTAATCAATCTTTCGCACTTAAAATGTATTGATTCAGTGGCGAACGCATTGTTACCTGCAACCTCTGTTACACAGGCTTTACAGTGAATGCAGTGCATTGAGCCATTTTCTCAAGAAAAAGGGCAGATGCTCAAGTCCCCTTTGATGTCTGTGTGTCTACGTGCCTGTTTCACAGTACGATAACCATCTCAGAAAATATCACTGTTTTACGGTATCATGGTATATGGTATTACACAGTTATTATTATCAGTTACAATTACCGTTAAAGGAAAGAAAACAAAAGCCTTATTTATTTATTTTTTTGGTTGAACAAACCTAAAGCTTTATTATATCTGAAACACGAAACCATTTTTTTAAGTTATGTGTAAAAAAAAGTCTCCCTTTTGAAAATAAAATAAATAGAATAAATAAGAAAGCTAAGAGAATAATAATAATAAACCGAACTGTAAACATAATAAAAAAATAGCATGTAACTATAACTATGTTATACAATTAAAGCATGTTAGTTTACATGTTAGCATAGCATGTTAAATTAACTACTAAATGAAAAATAACATCAGCTTTTAGAGCTTTAAAGTAATGTCCTATGATTATTAATAATTAACATATACTGAGCCAGACTGCTCCTGTCTGTACCTTTAACTCTTTAACCTTCTCAACTGGTTTTGCTTCAGGACCCAGATTTTACATTGGAAATCAAGTGGAGACCCACCATAGTAAAAACATAACCTGTATTTAATGTATCCTGGGTCGCATTTCTTTGTATGTTGCATAGTTTTCTTCATGGTTTTCAAGTACAAGGACATGCATCAAGTGACAATATTTTTGTTGTTGATGCCAACAACAAAAGCGAAAGAAGTTCTCTCCCCCCCTTTTAAAAATTGTAGAGCATATTTACTTATATGAGCCCATTATTATGCTGTTTGTTTCCTAATTTCAAACATAACATACATATTACACAGGAGGAAAGGCTCATTACCATGGTTAGGTCAGTGAAGCTAGTCTTAAATAATAGTAATAATAATAACAAATTATAATATTCATGAAACAAATAAGTACTAACTGAAACACATCTTGAAACTTTAACTACAACTGCCTATGTTGATATAAAATGAGGTCTAATAGATTCTACCTTTAGATTAATTCATATGAAACTATAACATTTTGTCAAAATATAACAGTTACTTTTACTCATGTAAATGTAATCGGGAAACAATTTAGCTGATAGCAAAATTAGTATTAAATCTGCCTCAGCAGTCCTAAATAGGCTATCACTTGTGTGGCTGCCGAAATATCTTCAATGGGAGAACCATGGCATTGTTCTTTCCTTGCTGTCCGCGACCCAGTCTGAATAGACCTGCAACCCACCAGTTGAGAAACACTGCTTTAACACACACACACACACACACACACACACACACACACACACACACACACACACACACACACACACACACACACACACACGCATGTTGGTCTACCTATCATTATGAGGACTTTCCATAGACATAATGACTTTTATACTGTACAAACTATAGATTCTATCCTCTAAACCTAATCATCACAGAAAACCTTCTGCATTTTTACATTTTCAATAAAACATTGTTTAGTATGATTTTTAAGCGATTTGAATTATGGGGACACTATAAATGTCCTCATAAATCACATTTATAGCATAATACCCTTGTAATTACCAGTTTGTAACTTACAAAATTGTCCTCGTAAATCACAAAAACACACACACACACACACACACACACACACACACACACACACACACACACACACACACACACACACACACACAGTGTATTTGTGTGTGGAAACATGTAGTGTTTCCATGTTTTATGGGGACTTTCCATAGACATAATGGTTTTTATACTGCACAAACTTTATATTCTATCCCCTAAACCTAACCCTACCCCTAAACCTAACCCTCACAGAAAACTTTCTGCATTTTTACATTTTCAAAAAACATAATTTAGTATGATTTATAAGCTGTTTTCCTCATGGGGACCAACAAAATGTCCCCACAAGGTCAAAAATTTCGGGTTTTACTATCCTTAAGGGGACATTTGGTCCCCATAAATTGATAAATACACGCTCACACACACACACACACACACACACACACACACACACACACACACACACACACACACACACACACACACACACCCTCAGACACCCTTGCCTTGGTTCTCTCTGACATTTTCTCTGCTGCATGTGTTGACAAGTCTAACAGGCAGACAAGGAGGAAAGGAGATGGGCACACACAGGTGAGATTTTCTGTCTGGTAGCATTTGTTTCTCAATACTGTAGAAAAGAAAATGTACATGGTATGATAACCATCAATTTTCATACCATGGGATACCGTGAAAAAACTGCAATTCTAGTTGGGCAAAATAGGGAGACCAGAGAGAGACTGTTCTTGTGTGTTTGACAAGAATTATGTCTCGAATGTCTCATTTGTGTATGATTACTTGGACACTGAGCACCCTTTTGTTTGAGTTTTGTGAACGATGTCGAAGAGTAATAAAATACTCATGTTAACTGTTTCCGCTGCCTCCTGACTCCTCCATTTGCCCTAAAAATACAAACTCTGTTACACATTTTTATCTAAGTAGTGTGTAAAAACATTCATAATTAACGAGAGCTGCTCTATAAGTCCATTATGTGCAACTTAAACATATCTTTCTCGCATCTTTCACAGTTTATCAGAGTCTAAGGGACATTTAACAAATTGTATCAATATATTTTGATAATTGGAAAGCCATTGTAGACTATTTTAGAGGATAAAAAAAGTGTTGAACAAATTGCATTTAAATCAACAGGGAGTCTACACAGTCTGTGCATGCAACGCGATAGGTCTAAATTAGGTCTAAGGACTAAATTTGCATGACACATAATACAGTAACGATAGGCCTACTTTTATAATCACAACTATAATGGCAATGGAAAGATGAAGTGTTCTTATTAAACAGATTTGTTAAGAAAAAATATGTGAGTAATTTGTTTGGTTTCCAGCTAAAGAAACAAAATTTTAGGCTACCTGAGAGTCCCTCATAATGATATATTGTACACATCGTGTCTGTTCACGTTACATGCATTTCTTGCTTCACTTTTATAAATCTCTATAAAAAGCCATTGTTATTTCTTTAATTAAATTCTGTAATAAATTAATATAATAATTAATAATTAAAAAATTGAATCTGCCTTGACAAGGTTACAAACAACTTCCATGTTTGTTAGTATTTCCACATTATTTTGATGTTAAGACAAACTCATGGACATATAAGCAAAATTTTCAGCACCTTTGGACCAGACAGCTCCAGTAAGGAAGCACATAAATTCTACTTTATAATGAGCAATCTACTTGCTTGTTTGGGAAACAGGCATTACTCCATCGTAAAATAACAAGCGATGTTAGTTAAGAGGACCGTAAAGCTTAAGTTGCAACGTTATCGGGAAACCCAGCCACGGTCAATCTGCACTGCAAGGAATGAGGATTTCAGAGATAAACTGATTGAGATAGTGAGATAACAGTCAGTATTGAACTTGTGATGTTCTGCCACCTGAATCAACTTCATCCATTCTCGCTGTATCTTCTGTGATTCTTCCCCCACTGACAAGAGAACCATCCAGTGTGCTCACTCTCTCATTTGTTTTAAGGTGTGAGATGATAAAATATAGAAGAGACTGCATCTGCTATTATATGGAACGCAATTCTGATAGGCTACCTTATATACCAGATGATTAGGACCATTGGCAACTGTTAAGCGACACATCACTGAAAGTTTATTAATCAACAAGTGGACCTGCCAGCCTAATTTAGAAAAAAAATGAAAGAAAATGAGACAAGTCGAAAGTAATTTTTTGTGGTAATCAACATTATGCCACAAATGCTGTTGACTGAGCTCACTGTAACTTGTATTGAACCCAAAGTATTCCTTTTTGTCCAATGCAAAGTCTGGGTCCTAAAGCAAAACCAGCAAAAACTGCTCTAGTTTCTAGAGATCTCAACATTGACAAGAACCTAATTGACCTAAGCAATCAAAGGTTTGATATCTCAATATGAACTCAATTAGAAACATTTCTGAACAAACTCTTCTAAGAGTAAATTATCTTTGTATTTCTCCCGAGGAAGTTTAGGAGAAACATCTGAGACAAAGTTAATATTTAAATGAAATATAAGATAAGATCTTCAGTAAGTCTCTTGAGCATTGCAAGGAAAACCTATGAGCAATAAAATGTCCCTCAGATTCTGATTTATAGTAGGCTTATATCTCCACCCTGTTTAATAATGTTTACCTGTGGAGAGGGGTGGAGCATAAGTTTAATGATTTACATCCATCGAGCTGATCTTTCTATCAGAACACACAGTGATCTGGAGAGAGTCTGAGAATACAGTGTTCAGGTAGGTTTCATTAAGGAAATAAATCAGAGATTTAGCTGGTGATAAAAGTATGGTTTGCATGGATAAACAGTGTATCTTGCTGTGGAAAATGGCCAAGTGCCTTCTATTGGCCTAGTATGCCTCACCACTGATTATTTTCTAAACAGATGATGGAACAGAGACATCTAATTTGAAGACCGTGTTATATCTTAACAGGTAAGAAATTATTTTATCTGTCACGTTGGCTACTAACTTTGTCTAAACCAAGCAATTTCCTGTAGCAAGCATTGATGGCCAGGTACTATCACGCTAGTGCCCTTCTAGTCATAAATCGCAAAGGGTAATAACACCAGCTAATCATTTCTAGAGGCTTTAAAAGGCTGCTATTAAACTCACTGTTGCTTAAAGAGAAAAATACTGCTTCGTAAAATGGAATTGGCATTTAAAATGGAAGTCATTTGTAATTATATTAGTAGTAGAATCACGTACAGGGGTGAAGCCAGGATTTTTTCACAGGGGTGGCCGTGCAGAGTCCAGCGATCAGTCAGACGGTGCCGACCCTCTAGCTCCGCCCCTGATCACATATGTGAAAGGCCCTATAGTTTATTTTTTATAAAGTGTGGCAAATAGATTTGTTATGAAAAAAAAAAATCAAAAGTGGGCTCACATTGACTCATCCAATCATAATAGAAATTAGTTTTTTTTTTGAATATGTGAGACGTAATAAAATGTATATTATACATTAGAATAGAATGTTTAAAATTAACAGGAAATGGTTGACTTTTTCTTAAGTAGTTATTTTGAGTAAGCATCATCTTAATTTGTTACTAAAAAAAGCATCTTGCTTGAAAAATTGTGCCCTATAACTATTGTCCTGGTATCCAGTAGCGGGTCTTGGTATAGGCGATATAGGCAGGTGCAAAGGGCAGCAACGCTCTCTGGGGTGGCACAACAGGGTACCTGCCAGGTCACGCCCCTGATAAGAGCTCGCAAGATCGCGATGGAAGTTAGGTGCCCCAAATTATGCCACCCTGCCCTGCACAGCTTGCAAGATCGCGATGGGAGAAAGGTGCCCCAAATTGTGCCATCACGCACAGAGCTCGCAAGATCGCAAGGAGAGATAGGTGCCCCGACAGGCTACTCAGCTTTAAAGGCTCTATATGGTTAGGATTATGGATGTTCATTATGTATTCTTACATTATGAACAAGCACAAGATAACCATGATAAACAGTAGGCCTATAGGTAAGCTACACCATGACACAGGATCTTCTTAGTGGTCTTGCAATAATTAGTATCAACCATGTGATTGCTGGGCATATATGATGAAGTCATTGATGATTTTGCATCAATGAAATCTAGGAGGGGAGGATTACATTTTAAAATATAGCTGCAAGCAGCGATACTGTGGTCAAGCCAATTATTGGCACCATGAGCAGCAAAAGAAGCTTTGTGACATGTTTTTGGTTGCAATCCGATAAAAGGTGTATGAGGAGATAGTAAAAGTAAACTTTCAATCATAAAAAAATCTGATTTATTTTCAAATTAACTCTATATAACTTTTATAATTTTTTTCCAGTATGTGGCACTGTTCTGAAACTGCTCAGGTAGTATCTGGGCATGATGGTTATCATGCAGGAAAGTGTTCAAGAGTTATAAGCCAAAATAGCCATTTTTCTATCTCCTGACCAGTAGGGGGCAGTGCGCCAAAACACTGCACATAACCTCAAGACCTAATGGTGATGACACTTACCAAGTTTCATACCAATCCCTTAAAGCCTTGCAGAGATACAGCCTCAAGTTACACTTTATGCATTCTTTGTTGAATTTGTGGTTGTGGAAAACGGTGTGGTTTATCAAAATAGTTTTTTGTCATGAGTGCCTCTAGATGATACAGGCCAATTTTCGTGCATATCGGACAAACAGTCTAGGAGGAGTTTGAAAAAGTAGCTTTTCAAAACATTTAATAATGGCAGACAGGACGTTTGCTCGATCATAACATAATTGGGATAATAGTTTTCGGCATTAACCGCGGTATCTATCAAGACCAGTCTCATGACAGTAGGCAAAATTAGTCAATAGCTATTAGCATTTTTAGAAATAGGATTATAATTTTTGACCCCAAGGTGGCGCTGTCCCGAAACTTTTTGAGTCCCTTCAGAGCATGCTGCCAAAGAAACATATCGAGTTTCGTAACAACACGACAAGTCATTGGTAAAATACAGCATTTTATGTCAAAATTCAAAATGGCCGACATCCAAAATGGCTGACATTTTCATATCATTGGACTTGCTATACCCCACTGAATCTAATGAGGCCTATTTGATGATTTTATGACAAACTGTTCAGAAGATATAAGCAATTTAAAAAGCATTTGCCTTTTCATATTTCGTGACCACTAGATGGCACTGTTCCGAAACTCAGCAGGAACCCTCGAGTCATGGTGCCTATAACAAATAATACGTTTGGTATGAATATTCCAAAGCTTTATGGACATATACCCTCAGGTTCATTTTGGTGTGCTCTTCGTTCAATTAGTTGAAGAGCCATTTGAAAACAGTATGGTTTATCAAAATTATGTGAATTAATTTTTGTCGAGAGTGCTTTTTTCAGATAATCTTCAGGCAAATCGGACAACGGCCTAGGATGAGTTTGAAAAAGTAGGTTTTTCAGAAAATTCTTAAGATGTCCAAAATGGCCGACATAGGAAGTTTTCATATCGTTGGACTCTCTATACCCCACTGAATCTAATGAGACCAATTTGATGATTGTATTACAAACTGTTCAGAAGTTATAAGCAAAAATGTGCTTGACCAGTAGGGGACAGTGCACCAAAACGCTGCAGGTAACCTCAGGGCCTAACGTTGATGATACGGACCAAGATTTGTCCAAATCCCTCAAAGTGTTGCAGAGATACAGCCTCAAGAATTCATTGAAGCGTTATTCAAAATTCAGTGAACTTTTTGTTGTGAGTGCCTCTAGATGATACAGGCCAATTTTTGTTTAAATCGGACAAACGGCCTAGGTCGAGTTCGAAAAAGTATGTCAATTGTTAACAGAATGTGCCATTTATATATATATATATATATATATATATATATATATATATATATATATATATATATATATATATATATATATATATATAAGGAGCGTGAAGGGGAGTGCCACATCTGATCTCGCCTAGGGCACCAAGTAAGCTAGAACCGCCACTGCCGGTATCAACATGATATCAATTTAACCCTCTGGGGTCTGAGGGTGTTTTGGGCCCTGGAGAAGTTTTGACATGCCTTGACATTTGTGCTTTTTTCAGTTGCTTAAAAACATATTAATGGCTAAAGTCTGATAACACAGCATTCAACACAAACTGGGCTAAAATAATATGTGAGTACATGTTTGTATTTTTGAGAAAATAACGTTTATGCATGGTTTTTGAAAAAACTAAAAATGTAAGTCATTGAAATAAGGTCATAGAACACATAATAAACATTTGTCCACAATCCTTTTGAGAACTAGATCTTGTAGCATAGAGTTTTTGCTATAAAATGATGTGAAAACCATCCTGATCACTCATTCAAATAAAACAATATAGTAATTTAACTTTTGTAAGACACTTTTAGTGTTAGAAAGGTCATATGCGAGGAGGTGTGAACTATCATGAATATGGCTGTATATTACACCTGAGGAGACAAAGACCCCTCCCCTGGGCCTATCACTGAGGAATGTGACAGAAAGTTTTTATTTTATTTTTTATTTAATTTTTAAGTTAAAAGAAGTAATATGACCATACATTTTCTTTACATAAAGACTTTACTTAATTTAGACTTACACTACCATTTAAAAGAAGTCTCTTCTGCTCACCAAGGCTGCATTTATTTGATCCAAAATACAGTAAAAACATTGATATTGTGAACTGTTTTTACAATTTAAAAGTTTTCAATGTGAATATTATAATATGCTGATTTTCTAATATGGGCATATTTAAAGTGCATTTTACTCATTTAACCTGAACACATATTTTAAGCACAAGCTTTGTTGATGATAATGCGGCAGCATATACACTAGATAAAATATAGTCTAAACATTCATATTATTTTTATATTATATTACATACCATATTTATATCATACAGTATACAATTTAAATAACTGCTTTAGGTGGCGTAGTGGACTAAAGCACATAACTGGTAATCAGAAGGTCGCTGGTTTGATCCCCACAGCCACCACCATTGTGTCCTTGAGCAAGACACTTAACTCCAGGTTGCTCCAGGGGGATTGTCCCTGTAATAAGTGCACTGTAAGTCGCTTTGGATAAAAGTGTCTGCCAAATGCATAAATGTAAATGTAAAACTTGCCTATTAGGACATATTTCAAATTTCAATACTCTGAATCCTGGCTGGCAAGTTTGGAAACAGTCCCACTAGTAAAATATGTACATGTTTTACTAAAATAACATGTCAACTAATGTAAGTAAAACTAAATGACTTACTCATCCGAAATTGTATACTCGGCTGGATCAATTCACTCTTCAAAATACAAACATTCATCGCAGTCCCGCTCTTCTTCTGAGGAAAATGTTAACTCTTCGTCACTATTCAGGAGTTTCCTCGCCTGTGTATTGTGCGATCGTTCAAACACGCAGAAAAGTGAATGAACTAGATCGTTTTTAAGGCACAGTCGGGGGCGTTCACCATTTGCATTGATTGTTTTAAATTTTAATTGTTTTATTTAAAAGTAGACATTAAGCTTTCTTTAGTCATATGTTTCATGTTTGCGTGATAAGTATTCACAGAGTTTCAGTTCATTTTTGTGACGTGTTTCAGATATATGCTGAACACAGAGACTGCTGTAAGCTCACCCTTTTTATTTTCTTTATTTTACAAAAGCACAAAGTTTTGTTGTTATTGGGAGGGTACACAAATAAAAGTAGACCCTTTATAGTCTCTAATGATGTCTTACACTTATCTGTATGCCCCAAAATGACAGAGTATTTTATGTTGTTTCCGCTGTAATGACGAAAAAATCCAGCAGGACACGCCGGCGCGTCCATCGACCCCAGAGGCTTAAACCCCCAAGGAGCATTTTACCCCAAAGCATGGGGTAAATGGCTCCCTCACCACCATTATTATTTAGTTTCACACAAATTATTTGGCTCCATGAATATTCAATAAAAATATATATTTTTTTACCTTTATTCATTCTGTGACCAGAAAAAAGCAAAAATTCCTTAAGGGGTTCCTCTAGCCCCGTTGTACATTAAGTAATGGCTTATGATATCAATAATTAAGGGTGCAACGAACTTTTGGCAGCTGAAAATCTTCAAAAGAAAACAAAGGCTGAAAATCTAACATTTTAATAGTAACCGTTCATTTATAATCCAGTAACAGAAACACTCACTTGGAGAAAAAGCATTGTTTATGTGAAAAGATCCTGGTTTCATCACATTTAATGTTAATGGTAGCTGATGATTGAAGACATATTGACGGTAACCTGGTTGTGCAATTTGAGACACGTGCACTTCGGAGAAATCCCCTTGAAAGAGCACAACATCACAAAATAACTTTGTTTATGCAAGTTTATGGAAGCGTACTGTGGTAAACATTTAAATCCCATAGCAAATTTTGTTTGTAATTCCTAGAAGCACATTCAATTCCAAAACCCCAGAAGTGACCACGTAGTAAAGATCTGAAAAGTGGGGTATTACAGAAGCATCCTAACTTGCTAAAAATCTTAAATAGATGTTCTAACTTTAGGACAACCCCACTGGCATCCTATCTGAAAATGTATTTGAAAGCCAACGGTTACAGACATTTTACAATAGTATGAAACATAACTATAGCACTTTTCGAGAATCGCGCTACATTTATTAGTGATACAATGCAAAACACTCAAAATAATTACAGACTCCAATGAAATATGAAAATGCATTATCAAAACTTTTCATCTATCTAATGTTTAATTCACAGCAGCTGTTTGCGTGTCATTGGTTGCTTGGTAACAGACATGTGAGTTGATTATCGAACTAGATGGAGTGGTTTAGGATTTCCTAACTAGAAATAAATATCATCAGCCTCTCGTCACAATACGACAGTTTCAAAGAATTTAAGAATACGTTATAAGAATGTGATTTTTATTTTATATGTTTTTAAAGGGATAGTTCAAACTAAAATTTAAATAATCGTAACATTTTCGCACCCTCATGCCATCCCAGATGTGTATGATTTTCTTTTTTCAGCAGAACACAAACAATGATTTTTAGAAAAATATCTCAGCTCTGTAGTAAGTCCATACAATGCAAGTGAATGGTGATCAGACCTTTGTAGCTCCAAAAATCGTATAAAGGAATCATAAAAGTAATCCATATGACCAGTAATCCATAAAGAAATCCATATTTTCAGAAGCAATATAATTGGTGTGGGTGAGAATCAGAAAAAAAATTTAAATCCTTTTTTTACTCTAAATCTCAACTTGAACTTTTATCACTTTATCTTATATTTTGTTTAGAAGGGGACGATCTTAAATTGTCATCTTTGTTATTATGATTTTGTACAGAAAACAACTGCTAACTAAAAAGTGGATATTTCATTTGAAGATATATCAGCACTAAATTCTCAAATAAACACCTTTTAGTGTTATGACCTTGAACATAAAAGTAGTGATCGATACACTGTGTCGAGCTGACACCATAGTAACAGGTCTGAAGCCCCTTACAATCATGATTACATTACAACTTTTTTTTGGCCATTGCTTCACCTACGCACTCCTTAAACTTTGGCAGGTGAGGCACTGTCAAAAAACAGTCATTCACAAGTATCAGTGCTATGGAACCACATGCTTTAATTTTGCAATTTTTAAAACTTAATATGGCAAACATCACATTATCTGCTAAAAACCTATGCAGATGTGAGTGAAAACATCAGAGACAGAAAATGAAAACAGGCTTCCATTATAAATCATGGAATACTTCCATGTTCATGAAAAAGGTGGATACTAGCAAATAGTTTACTGTGGATTAGTTCATTTGTTGTCATTAGACCAATATTTCAGTAGTCTGTACCAATACCAGTGAAATTTCAAGGTGTTCATGGTACTCGATACCAATTTCGATACCACAACAAAAATATGCTGTAACGGGGATTAAGGGAAAGGAGATGGCGAGAACCGGCTTGACAATATAAATAATATTTGAATGAAAAACGTAAACAAAAGAAACAAACATCAACACACGATGGTCAGCTGCCCATAAACATTCTCTCTCTCTCCCGCACCACCATCCGCATTCGGCCTTTATTCCTCCCGGAGAGGGCACTGCCCTCCTCCCTGTCTCATTTCTCCCTCGTTCTCTCAGGCATGACGTACAGACGACCTAAGCCCCGTCTGCCGGCAGGTCATCCCCGCCTTACTGAATCTGGGAGGGGACAGGGGGAGGGAAACAAAAATAATTAAAATATGGGGGGTACTTCCTGTAACAGTGTAGTAACCCCCCAAAAACACTATAAATTTAAAAGAGAGGGAAAAGGCCAACACGGGGTGGCAGAGGGAGATAGAGAGAGGAAAAAAAACCTCTTACTCGCCGGTTCTCCGATATGCCGTAGTTTGGTCCTCGGCCACTCCTCCACCCTCTAGTGGACGACAGCCCTGCCTCCCCGGGAATATTGGAGGCAGTCCTCCAGCCCCTGACGGACGGAACGCCCCACCGGGTTCTCGGGGAACAGAAGGGGTCTCCCCCGCTCCTGGCAGGGGTTCTCCCGCTCCAGGTTGTCGGCAGTGAGCCCCTTCCCACTCATGGTCGGCGGTCTCAGACCCTGCCACGTTTCAGCGGCTGGTAGGGTCACCCCCGGCAGCAGCCCTGACCACTCCAGATGGTCAGCTAGGAGCCCCTTCTCCCCTTGTGGTCAGCAACCATTTCCTCCGCTTCCAGGTGTTCGAGCTCTTCCGTTCCCAGGAAGATGGCCACGGCTGCTCCGTTGGGGTGGATGGCAGCAGCAAGAACTCCCCTATGGCATATACCTCCTCCTACCCAGGTCTTCGGCACCAGTGTAAAGGAGTTAACCGGCTTGAAAATATAAATAATATTTTAATGAAAAACTTAACACAAAAGACACAAACACACACATGACGGTCAGCTGCCCATAAACATTCTCTCTCTCTCTCTCCCGCACCACCATCCGCAGTCAGCCTTTATCCCTCTCGGAGGCTCAATTAGCCTGATAAGGGACCGGGTGTGTAAAATCACGACCCAGGCTCTTCCCTGTCATATATGCATAGAACTTTTCAACAAGTCATTGCATTTTTTTTGCCAAACTTTTATTCAACAGCAGTCTTGCTTGTGGTATATTGCTTATTTATTATTATAATTAATACACTGAATATCAGAGTACATTTTAAAATAAAGTTGTAATATATTTATGTCACAATTTCTTAAATTTCAGGCATCTAGCATTTATTTTGAATTGAGCTTTTATTATGATGTATGTATTTTTGTCGGAAGCTTCACTTGACATTATCCTATCTTTTTATTTTGTATCCCAATTTGGAATGCCCAATTCCCACTAAGTAGGTCCTTGTGGTGGTGTGGTCACTCACCTCAATCAGGTTGGCGGATTGCCTCCGCTTCTGAGACTGTAAACTCCCAGCATGTGGAGGTTCATGCTACTCTCTGCGACCCACGCGCAACTTACCACGTGCCCCATTGAGAGTGAGAACCACTAATCGCAACCACGAGGAGGTTACCCCATGTGACTCTACCCTTTCTAGCAACCGGCCAAATTTGGTTGCTTAGTAGACCTGGCTGGAGTCACTCAGCACACCCTGGATTCGAGCTTGCAACTCCAGGGGTGGTAGTCAGCGTCAATACTTGCTGAACTACCCAGGCCCTGCATTATCTTATCTTAACTACAGATAGGAAGTAGGGCTGTCAAATAAAAATTCTAAATTCGATCATTCATCACAGTTAAGAAAAATATGCACATTCGAATGCTAAAACTGTGCATATTTTGGATGTGTGCCAAGCACTGGTGATGACTTCAGACTGATCGTGTTCTTGTGTTAAAAAAGGCTAAATGAATCGTTACAAAGTACAGTTTAACAGAAACCAGGTGTCTCAAGTGTTTTAAGTTCTTTTTAACTTAACATGGCCTCTAAAAAACAGTGCTTCTGCACGAGATGCTGAATAAACAAAAGCAAAGCTAAACAAAGACGTTCTTTGTAACGTGGCAGGCAAGGAATGAGGATCTAAATGCAGCTTTAATGGAACAAAAGATAAACTAAGTACTCAGAACATAAAGAAACAAAACACAGGAAACCAAGGACTGACCATAACAACAAATGCAAAGACTGACAAAGAAACCAAGGGCTTAAATACACAAGGGAAAACAAGGGAACGAGTAACTCCTGGGGAAACAATCAGGGGAAAACCAATGAAGATATAAAACTACAAAGGACTACAAAACTAACACAGGAAACAATAACAGGGAACTAAACAAGAATTTCAATATAAAAGTCTAAGAACAAAAACAGGGAATACGTGACATTCTTCTAGCGTGTTTATATAGAAAAACAAATGGTAAACTGGATGGGTGCCAAAGCGTTTGATGTGAACAGCCCCTTACAGTAGGCGGAGGTCTTTGGCCATTGCTCTCTTATCAGCATTCTCAGATTAAGCAATGGGTTTGTCTGTAAAGGAGTTCAAGTTGGAAATGTGTGTCTCAAGATCCTTGCGTGTTTTCCGTCTGTTTGAACAGCCCCTGATCAGGGATCATGTGTCGCTTTACCACAGAGTTCAGCCAAATACCCCTGCTATCTGGGAATAATTCTACCCTAAATACAGCTGTAATTAATGAAAAACATTGTGGTATATCGCTGTTATTATGAAGTCAGTGATACTATATACTGTGGCACCAGTGCAAGTGTAACACCATATTAACAGAGAACTGCCTATTGAAGTGTTTCCCCCCTCGTTTTACTTTTGACTAAAAATGTTTGAATATGAACCGATTAAAACTTTGTATTTCTTATTTTATGCACTTTAGTTTAAAAAGGAATGTTTTTGAACAGACTGGAATGTTCTTTGCAATAATACAACATGTTGTTGTATGGTTATATTTTTCAATGCACCATCTTGTGGACTAAGGAAATAATGTAAATTAAAAAAATCTTTTAAAATTCGAATTTAGAAAATGAAGGGAAAAAATCAAATGTAGTTTCTCTGCCCAATTGACAGGCCTAATAGGAATTTGTCTGTAATGCACCCCCTGGTGTTTGTGTATGTGGTCATTTTTAAATATTATGTTTTTAATTGTATTACTGTGAAGCACTTTGGTCAACTCTGTTGTTTTAAATGCTATATAACTAAAGTTGAGTTGAGATTAAAGCTCAAATGCTGTGATTTCATTATATTTATATAGTCTACATGTGATACGTGCTTTACAGCGGATTAGTTCTCTGCTTTGTCATCACATACAGCGCAGCTGATTCTCAATGTCTGTGGAGTTTCCAGTGTTTGAGTGGTCAGTCATTTAAAATACGTAGTTCATCCAAACTAAGATTGCTGCCTTAAGTGGTTTAATAAATCACACTAGGACATAACAATTTTAATTTGATTAATTGTACATTTCAGTGTAAAAGGAGTAACAGAGCATGCGTTCAAAATAAGCGTGTGAGCATTTTAAAGCTGTCATGTGTCAGTCATACTGCGCGCTGGTAGCAGTTAGATTCAGTGCTCATTACTTCCGGTACTGCAGAAAAACTGGTATTAAATACATCTTTTTTATTATAGTATTGACTGGGTACTGAATTACCGGTATTTCTGACAACACTACTGTAGATGAACTAAAAACCACAAAACTTCAATTTTTACTTCAATTCTTTATATGTTATCAGTGTGCTGTACTGTATGAGAACTAGAATATTTTACTGCTGTTTGTTAGCATCATGCTGCTTATTAAAGTTTAATTTCTTCAGGTCAATGGAAGCCCAGCTCAAGAAGATCCAACACATGCTTGAAAAACAATGCCAGCTCAACCAAGACCTCCAGAAACAGAACCATGACCTGAGTAAGAATAAAATATACATATCACTGCTGCTGAATACAATCACTGCTTTTGGGATATTGAGTTCAAGGCATGAAAAATTTGATCTTTATATTTTAAGTGTTTTTTTATTCTTTCCTCATTAAAGAGAAACAGCTTGAGGAGAAAGAGGGGGCTTTGCAGGAGCTGCAGACCCGATTGGATAACATTGGTGAGGCAGCAGTACTCAAAACTGTGAAAAACATAATCAGTTGAATATACTCAAGGAATTAGACTACATTAATTGCATTAAAATAAATAAAGAATCTTTAAAAAGCATCATCCATTCTGGTCTTCACAGTAAATTAACTTAATATTGCATTAGATTTATAAATAAAATAGTGTTATTTTAGCTAAATTAATGTAATTTAATTGGCTAAAACAATTAACTTTAGCATTGTGCCCCATTTTCACTGACTGTGAAAATAGAGACTGAGGTCTCTAGGATTGCACAACTTGCCACATGTTTTTGAAAATCTGACAAATCAAATGAGTATTGCTGATAAAACTAAGATGTGAATGTAAATTGACACATTTTTTTCTTGCTGCTAAACATCAGGGGAATGTGTTTTCATATAAAATAACAGCAGTGCATGCCTATCATACTGTATCATGAACAAGATGAACAATCTATCAATGTATGAATCAAACTTAGGATGCCGACAATTCATATTTTTTATACAGGATGCAGATTTTTATTTTTTTTTACTTACTGTATGTCCTTGAGTATAGAGAAATTGTATATACAGTGAAATTGCTCAGGAATAGTTCACCAAAAAAATAAAAAATAAATAAAAATAATAATAAATATTAAATAACAAAAATTCAAATTTTCTCATCCTTCATACTATTCCAAATCCATATGGCATAGATATTTGGCAGCATGTCTGAAGTTGTTTCCATACAATGCAATCAACTGGGATCAAATGTGAAAAATTTGAAAACATTTCACATAAAACAAAAAGAACACACAAATTTGATGCCTCATGAACTTCTTTAGAACATAACCCACTGTCCTTCTTTTTCAGATATAGGAACAGCTGAATATATGTGTAGAATTAAATGTGCAAAAAAATATAATAAAGCTTTTTAAGAACTACAGTAAACACAGAATTATGAGCATGGACACAATTTAGCTAGAACATGATTATAGTCCGTTCGACTACTGAATGTGGCCAGCCTTATAGCTTCTGTCCATTTTACCGAGCCATTTAATGAACCGTACCACCAGTCTATGAGACTCGTTTCGCTCTTAAAGTGACAGTACCATTATTGTTTTTTTTTATTGTTTTTTTTATGCAAATGAATCTAAACTTAATGTTATTACTTGTAAATTTTACACATTATTTTAAACATTGACAGCTCATATCATTATTATATATACAATTTCAGAAATAATATTAATCGGTAGAAAACAGAATTAGTTAAAATTGTGTTCAATTAAAAAGTTAAAATGTGATTATAATAATAAAGCTAAAACTAATTATTAAAAATAAATAAATATACACTTTCTCATACTTTTTCAGGATGGGCTCTGTTCTGTTCTACTGCTTGTCTGCACCTGATCAGCCTAAATGAAATCCACTATTTTTGAAGGCTTATTTGTTTTTGATCTTTCCTTTTAGAGAAAGGTGTATGAGAAACTCTTATTATTTAAACTTTGAAGATTTCTATTTTGAATTAAAGAATTTTATTTTGATGAGAAATTATAATGTGTATTTTGCACAAACATTTAAAAAAATAAACACAATTACCTGCCATTATTTGTCATTAAAGTGTTATCACATCAAATCAAGATAATATCGTAAACCTCATATCGTATATAGAACCGAAATGTCCCATCCCTACTAACAAATCTTTGTTTTAACACTGGCCATTAACAATTACTTAGTGTACAAATTGTAAACCATGACTTGCACTGCACACAAATAACTAATATTGGCATTGGCTAAACATCATGAATACAGAGGGGAACTAGCCCGCACAGTGAGCCTGGTTTCTCCCAAGGTTATTTTTTTTCCATTAACCAACATCTTATGGACTTTTGTGTTCCTTGACACAGTCGCCTTCAGCTTGCTCATTGGGGTTCTAAATACAATTATTATTTAATTATCTATTTTTATACACAACTTATAATTAAACAGTGATGACTCCAAGACTTTATAGATATTACAGTTTCATTTTGTATTAAAGCATGTTTTTCTGTAAAGCTGCTTTGAAACTATGTGTGTTGTGAAAAGCGGTTTACAAACGTCTAGGTTACGTATGTAACCTCAGTTCCCCGATGGAGGGAACGAGACGTTGTGTCAGAGAACGACACTAGGGGTCTCTCTTGAGCGCCGATATTCACCTCTGTACTATGAAAAAAGGCCAATGAGAGTTGGCAGCCAGTATTTGCATGTCCCGGCCCCGGACATACGGGTATTTAAGCGGCACAAATACGGGAGTTCATTCAGGATTTTTCTGAGGAGCCGGAAATGGTCCGGCCACAACAGGGGCTCGGCTCAGCGACGTGGCAAGGGGGACACAACGTCTCGTTCCCTCCATCGGGGAACTGAGGTTACATACGTAACCTAGACGTTCCCCTTCTGTCGCTCTCTTACGTTGTGTCAGAGAACGACACTAGGGGTCCACTTAAAAAGCGCCATGCGCTGAGCCGTGTTCGTGATCCGCTGATACAGGAGCGAGCAGGTATTCCTACGTGCAGAACGACCAACTGTATCAGCCACACGTACCCTTCCCCAATGCCCCATTTAAGCCATCAGGATTCCTTATCGTTACCCCGGAGGAAGGAACAAGGTGACGGCCGCCAACATGGGAACGGGCCAGCCTGGCTGGGCCTCTTTTCTCTCTATGTTTCTCGCATAGAGCAACTACGGCCGGGGCCCTTACACGCATTGAGGGAAGGGGGTCTTAGCCCTTGGTAGGGCGGGGAAGACCCTGCGGAGGCCACACCTACCCGGAGGGGAGGCAAATTTGAGTGGCACATACATCGCATGGCCTATACCTAGGCCTTATGCGGAACAGTAGTGCGGTGGTAGCACCAGCCTCAGAGAGGGGGGAGCATACAGCACGGCACCTGAGGCAGCTGTGACTGCCTAAGGGAAACACGGCGTCAACTCACGTGAGGGGACAGAACCGTGGTTTTACACACAGGGGGAGTCCGAGCAGGAGGCCTTACCTGTGGGGCCCCTAGCCAGTGCCCATGAGGACGCAACACTCCTGGTGGAGTGGGCTCGGACCCGCAAAGGGAGGGGCACGGCCTGGGTGTGATAAGCCAGGGAAATGGCATCGACAACCCAGTGGGCGAGTCTCTGCTTGGAGACAGCGTTCCCTTTCTGCTGTCCCCCAAAGCAGATGAAGAGCTGCTCAGAGCGTCTGGTGCTCTGTGTGCGGTCCAGGTAAATACGTAAGGCACGTACCGGACACAGCAGTGAGAGGGCTGGGTCTGCCTCCTCCCGGGGCAGCGCTTGCAGGTTCACCACCTGATCCCTGAAGGGTGTGGTAGGAACCTTGGGCACGTAGCCCGGTCGCGGTCTTAGGATCACGAAAGTGTCTGCCGGACCGAACTCCAGGCAGGCGTCGCTAACAGAGAACGCATGCAGGTCCCCGACCCTCTTGATGGAGGCGAGCGCGATCAGCAGGGCAGTCTTGAGAGAGAGGGCCCTGAGTCCAACTGAGTCAAGCGGCTCGAAGGGGGTCTCCGGAGTCCCCTCAGGACAACCGAGAGATCCCAGGAGGGAAATAGGTTAGGCCGGGAGGGAATCATCCCCGGGCACCTTTTAGGAACCTGACGATTAAGTCGTGCTTGCCAAGAGACTTGCCGTCTACCGTGTCATGGTGGGCCGCGATAGCAGCAACATACACCTTGAGGGTGGAGGGGGACAGCCTCCTCTCCAGCCTCTCCTGAAGAAACACGAGCACTGACCTAACTGCGCACTTCTGCGGGTCTTCGGCTCGGGAAGAACACCAGTTCGCGAACAGACGCCACTTCAGGGCGTAAAGATGCCTGGTCGAAGGGGCTCTGGCTTGGTTAATAGTGTCTATGACGGCTAAAGGTAGGCCGGCTAGACCCTCCGCGTCCCGTCCAGGGACCAGACGTGGAGTTTCCAGAGGTCTGGGCGCGGGTGCCAGAGCGTGCCCCGTCCCTGAGAAAGAAGGTCCTTCCTCAGGGGAATTCGCCAGGGAGGGGCTGTCATAAGGAGCGTGAGATCCGAAAACCACGTCCGGTTGGGCCAGTAGGGGGCCACCAGAGTGACTTGCTCCTTGTCCTCCCTGACCTTGCATAGCACCTGTGCAAGAAGGCTCACTGGGGGAAAAGCGTACTTGCGCAGCCCCACGGGCCAGCTGTGAGCCAGAGCATCTGTCCCCAGGGGAGCCTCTGTGAGGGCATACCAGAGCGGACGGTGGGAGGTTTCCTGGGAGGCAAACAGGTCTACCTGGGCCTTGCCGAACCTGTCCCAAATCAGCTGGACCGATTGGGGGTGGAGCCTCCACTCTCCGCCAGGCAAGGTTTGTCTTGACAGCGCGTCCACTATCACATTGAGGTTGCCGGGGATGTGAGTGGCGCGCAGCGACAACAGTCGCTGCTGACTCCAAAGGAGGAGACGACGGGCGAGCTGTGACATGTGGGGGGAGCGTACTCCGCCTTGGCGGTTTATGTAAGCCACCACCGTGGTGCTGTCTGTCCTGACCAGGACATGTTTGCCACGAATCATCGGAAGAAATTTCTTCAGGGCAAGACGAACGGCCAGCAGCTCTAGACAGTTGATGTGCCAGCGCAGTGGGCCTTGGTTCCACCGGCCTGCGGCTGCGCGCCCGTTGCACACGGCACCCCAACCCAATTTGGAGGCGTCGGTTGTAACCAGAACGCGACGGGACACCTGCTGCAAGGGTACCCCTGCCCGAAGAAAGCAGAGGTCTGTCCAGGGTTTGAAGGTTTGGAGGCAGGCAGTGGTAATTTCCACGCCGTGCGTGCCGTGGCGCCATGCTCGTCTCGGGACTCGAGTCTGGAGCCAATGCTGAAGTGGTCTCATATGCATCAACCCCAGTGGCGCGACAGCCGCGGAGGATGCCATATGCCCCAGGAGCTGTTGGAAACGTTTCAACGGGACCACGGTGCCTGGCTTGAAGGAAGCGAGGCATTCCAGCACTGACTGAGCATGTTCGTTGGAGAGACGTGCTGTCATTGAGACTGAGTCTAACTCCAAACCGAGAAAAGAGATGCTCTGGACTGGGGTGAGCTTGCTCTTCTCCCAGTTGACCTGAAGCCCCAAGCGGCGGAGGTGCTCGAGCACCTGGTCTCTGTGTGCGCATAGTAATTCCTGCGAGGGGGCCAGAATGAGCCAATCGTCGAAATAATTGAGTATGCGTATGCCCGCTCCTCGTAGCGGGGCAAGAGCCGCCTCTGCGACCTTCGTGAAGACGCGAGGGGACAGAGACAGGCCGAAGGGGAGGACCTTGTACTGATACGCCTGGCCGTCGAATGCGAACCGTAGAAAGGGTCGTGTCGAGGGCGAATTGAGACGTGAAAGTACGCGTCCTTCAGGTCTACCGCTGCGAACCAATCTAGATGCCGAACGCCAGATAGAATTTGTTTCTGGGTGAGCATTTTGAACGGGAGTTTGGACAGGGTCCGATTGAAAACTCGCAGGTCCAAGATCGGTCGTATGCCACCGCCTTTCTTGGGTACAACGAAGTAAGGGCTGTAGAAACCCTTCTTCGTTTCGGTTGGAGGGACAGGCTCTATCGCGTCCTTGATTAGAAGGGAGGCGATTTCCTCGCGCAGGGAGAGGGCATGTTCGCCGTGCACTGCGGAGGAACGAACGCCCAGGAAGGGGGCGGAGACCTGGCAAACTGAATTGCGTAACCGAGTCGAATGGTCCGGTGCAGCCAGCGTGACGAGCTGGGCAGAGAAAGCCATGCCTCTGCGCTCTGTGCTAGGGGCACCAAGGGGACAAGTATTTTGGACGTACCCGGCGGGGCTTCGCAGCGGTGCGGAACAGGTAACGCAGCGTCGGGAGGCTCTGTGGCGTCCCGAGGCTCTGGTGCTGAGAATAAGCTCAAAGCACTTACCTTGTTCCGCGCACCCGGCGGGGGCGGGTTCGTGACAGAGGAGGAGGTCTGATGTCGGCGTCCTCTGGACTCGTCTGAACCGGCCGGCCGGGGAACAGTCGTGGGGCTGAGGGCGGGAGCACCGCATCCTGGGCGCCGGGACTGTTGAGGCCTGAAACACAAGTGCCGTGAGAACGGCATTTGCGGGCCATGTGACCCAGAGGTAAAGGAAATAGCTCTTTTATTGAGAATTTGGGTACCGCAGCCCCCGTCAGGGGGTGCGGCAAATGAAAAAACACAAGATTCTCCTCCCGGCCCTCCACCGGGGGACGGAGCGGTCTCACCATCTCCGGAGCTAACTTCTCGTCCTCTGGGTCCGCTGTCTCAGGGATGTTTGGGAGCCTTCCGGGTCCTCGACGGGGTCCGTGGGGCAGGGGGCGTACGCTTCCTGCGGTTTGCTCGACGCTGGGGCTGAGAGCTGGGCCCAGGTTGGGGCGGAGAAGAAGGTCTTCTGGCCGCAGGAGGACGCCCTCGGCGAGCAGATGGGGCCTGGGCCGTGGCGGCAGGCTTGCGGCGCGGCATGATGTGAGAAATGGCCTCCGTCTGCTTCTTCACCAGGGAGAACTGCTGGGCAAAGTCCTCCACGGTGTCGCCGAAGAGGCCGAACTGGGAGACAGGGGCGTTGAGGAAGCGACGTTGCTGACGTTCCTGGACCACCAGAGTGGCCATCGCCTGCCCGAGTGCCTGCACTGTGACCTTCGTCACTCTCATCGCGAGGTCGGTCGCTGAGCGCAGTTCCTGCAGCGTGTCGGGATCAGGGCCACCCCCGTGCATGTTGCGGAGTGCCTTGGCTTGGTGGACCTGCAGGAGAGCCATGGCATGCAGGGCGGAAGCGGCGCGTCCGGTAGCGCTGTAGGCCTTCGCGGTGAGCGAGGATGTTGCTCTACAGGACCGGGAAGGGAGTACAGGGCGGCCCCGCCAGGTGGTAGTGCTTCCGGGGCATAGATGGATCGCAACAGCTCTATCCACCTGGGGGATCTCCGTGTACCCGTGGCGCGCTCCGCCATCGAGGGTGGCGAGGGCGGATGAGCAGGTGGCACGACGAGTGGAGAGGGGTGCTCTCCACGAAGACGTCAACTCATCATGCACCTCCGGGAAGAAAGGTACTGGGGGGCGAGGCTGTGAGCGGCGCCCCACGCCCAAAAACCAATCGTCTAGCCGTGATGGCTGCGGGGAGGATGGAGGGTTCCAATCCAGGCCCACGCTATTGGCTGCCCGGGAAAGCATATCGGACATCTGCGCGTCGGCCTCCTGCTGGGCGTGCAAGCCCGAAGGCGGCAGCCCAGAGGAGCCCTCAGCGTCAGAGCCCACGCCCTCCGATGTCGCGGCGAACTCATCTGCTTCCATCGCAAGAGGGTAGGCAGACTGGCTGTGAGGCGAGTCGCCGCCACCTCGAGCGGGGACGGGAGTCAACGAGCGTGCTGGGGCGCGGGTGGTCCGAGGGGGCGTACCCGGCGGAGCTGCACCCGCTGCCATCCCCAAATCACCTCCATCGCCAGCCGCATCGTCCTCAATCCCGTGGGAAGAAGGAGCGACGCGGGGGGCGGCTGGAGTGGCTTGCTTACGGTTGGTACGGTTGTTCTCGCAATGAGAACATGAACCATCCACAAACGCAGCCTCGGTGTGATCGCTGCCCAGACACACGAGACAACGCCTGTGGCCGTCGGAAGCGGAGAGTACTCTACCGCATCCAGAAACAACACAGGGGCGGAAAGGCATCTTTAAAAAGACGCGTCCTGAAAAGGACGTTCAACGCCGCTGTGTTTTTGCTCTTTTAGAGGAAATTACTCTTTTAAATAAAATCACTCTTTTATGAATGAAAGACTCGTGAGAGATCTTTCTATCTGCAACTGTCGATGCGCTCAGGGGCAGGAAGTGCACAGCCGTGCAACCAGGAGAAAGCCACTGTTGTGCGCCGCAGAATCCAACAGCATGCAGCAGAGGATAGCAGGAACTCGGTGTGTAGTAACGCAGCAGACTGCAAACACGACCATCGGCTCCGAAGAAATTTTCTGAATGAACTCCCGTATTTGCGCCGCTTAAATACCCGTATGTCCGGGGGCGGGACATGCAAATACTGGCTGCCAACTCTCATTGGCCTTTTTTCATAGTACAGAGGTGAATATCGGCGCTCAAGAGAGACCCCTAGTGTCGTTCTCTGACACAACGTAAGAGAGCGACAGAAGGGGAATAAATATTACTTGGCTATTAGATAATATGCTGAACTTAATTTCAGTTGAGTTTGGTACTTTAGTATAGTACATTTTAATATAGTACATTTATCTATAATATTGAGCATATTTGCCTAAAGAATTGTGATTGTTGTAAACAACATTAATAGACACTAGTGTGCAGTAGAGGGACAGTTAAGGAGTAATTTTGTATATTATGGAAGACATGCAATAAATGTAAGAGTTTACCATGCTGATTCCTGTGTCATAAAAAAACAATACTGTACACTTGTTTGATACGATGTTCGCCATACTGATGCTCAGATCTACAACTGTCTTCTAATGTTTGTCTGTCAGATTGTCCATCACAACAGAACAGTAATGAAGTGCCTGAGGTTCGACAGAGTCGGGCAGCTGTCATAGCTTCGGAGCCCATACCAGTAGAGCTTGAAATCACTGCCAACAGGGTCACAAAATCTGCCAGGTTACTTTATACACTTATAATTATCAAGAGCACTGTGACAAAATCGAATTGAGTTGCAGTGGCATTACCATTCCTAAAGTACATAAATTAAATCAATTGTTTAAAGGAACAGTTCACCCAAAAAATGAACTTTAATGTATGTAATTATTTACTTACCTTCATTTCTTTCTTTTTTATGCGGAACACAAAATTAGATGTTTAGCAGAATGTTTAAGCTGCTCTTTTCCATAAAAGGACATTTCAAAATAACCATGCAGGGCTCCAGACTAACATTTAGAGCGGTGGCACCATTGCCACCATGTTCTGCAGCTGGTGGCACCAGCATTTTATTTGGTAGCAATGGTGGGGGTTATAGTTATACACAGTGATATTTGTAACAAGGTAATCTCTGGTAAAACAAAGCAGAAATTGTTTAACACACACACACACACACACACTACTGGCTTTTCAGCCTAAACAATCACACACACAGTCCAATTGTGTGTCACTCTCTCTCTCCCCTCTGGTGGTTTGGATTACCTTTTTATCCCTCTCCAGCTCTCAATGTAACACAGAACAGATGTTAGAGATGATTTCCCACAGGTGCCAATCCTTACCGTTATTCCTCTCCCGCCCTTGCTCTCCACAGACATCGCTCTGCCATGCCCACATCACCACAAATTGTTACTACCATGATTAATAAAACAAACTATGGCATTTTTGTAATGAAAAACAGTACCTTAAATCTTTTTAAAAACTATAAACTTTTATAAACTGCCATAGTTGTAAAAAAGATCAATTATATTTTCTCACTCTGCTAATGTAGCATGTAGCTAATGGAGCCATATTAGTAATATAATATTTATTATGAATATATCTCTGCCTAAAATACTGTAGTTTATACAGTTATTATTACTATAGAAAGTGTTTCATATTTTTTTTTAAAGGTAGTGACGTGATAATATGATAAGTCTGATCATTTCTGTCTGTACATGTTACAGTACTCAGCGCTCACGCTGCTCTGTCCATTGATCTGGGTAGCGGATAGTGGTTTCGTTCCACTTTTGACATGTTTGCTGTTTGATATTGCTAAGCAGAAAACAGCAGTGCATAAATGGAAAGAGAGAGAGGGAGAGTCGGACAATTCTGTAGTACCACCAGTTAAGTGGTGCTACAAAAAAACCAAAAACTATCTAGATTCTTTTCAAACTTTAATGGTTAGTTCCCCAAAAAAGAAAATTCCATCGTTGTTTACTCACACCAGTGTTGTTATAACCCCATTTGGCTTTCTTTCTTTTTCTTAACACAAAGGGAGGAATTGTGAAAAAAATAAATTGTGCTCAGTGATACAATGGCAGTTTATGGTGACCACATCTTCAAGCTTCAAAAGTATGCATAAGTATAATTCAGAAGTCTAATAAATTATTCCATGAGACTCATGACTGTTATAAAAGCATACGATAAGGTTTGGTGAGAAACAAATTGAAATCCAATGTATTATCTAGTGAAAATTTTGGTCGACTGTTGATTAGTCTCTGTGTGTTCATGAGACTGCATGAGACCAACAGTTCACGCAGCCCTGCTGGCGAAATATTTTATTTATCTTAAAGCAGGATCACTATAGCGATAGAAACAACAGAACACATCAGGTTCCAAGAGCACACACTAAATATTATAAATTTTTTGCAGTTTGTTATATTTTTTATTTAAATATAATACAAATGTAAACTTAAAATATAGGGGATATAGTTTTTGCCTTTACATTTGGCATTTGGGTACATGCATAGGTCAGATGTGGTCATTTTGAACACTTGTGGTCTGGAAAAGAGCTGCATATATACACTCACCTAAAGGATTATTAGGAACACCATACTAATACCGTGTATGACCCCCTTTCACCTTCAGAACTGCCTTAATTCTACGTGGCATTGATTCAACAAGGTGCTGAAAGCATTCTTTAGAAATGTTGGCCCATATTGATAGGATAGCATCTTGCAGTTGATGGAGATTTGTGGGATGCACATCCAGGGCACGGAGCTCCCATTCCACCACATCCCAAAGATGCTCTATTGGATTGAGATCTGGTGACTGTGGGGGCCATTTTAGTACAGTGAACACATTGTCATGTTCAAGAAACCAAATTGAAATGATTCAAGCTTTGTGACATGGTGCATTATCCTGCTGGAAGTAGCCATCAGAGGATGGGTACCCGGTGGGGTCTTCTGCTGTTATAGCCCATCCGCCTCAAGGTTGTGCGTGTTGTGGCTTCACAAATGCTTTGCTACATACCTCAGTTGTAATGAGTGGTTATTTCAGTCAAAGTTGCTCTTCTATCAGCTTGAATCAGTCGGCCCATTCTCCTCTGACCTCTAGCATCAACAAGGCATTTTCGCCCACAGGACTGCCGCATACTGGATGTTTTTCCATTTTCACACCATTCTTTGTAAACCCTAGAAATGGTTCTGCGTGAAAATCCCAGTAACTGAGCAGATTGTGAAATACTCAGACCGGCCCGTCTGGCACCAACAACCATGCCACGCTCAAAATTGCTTAAATCACCTTTCTTTCTCATTCTGACATTCAGTTTGGAGTTCAGGAGATTGTCTTGACCAGGACCACACCCCTAAATGCATTGAAGCAACTGCCATGTGATTGGTTGATTAGATAATTGCATTAATGAGAAATTGAACAGGTGTTCCTAATAATCCTTTAGGTGAGTTTATATGTATATAAATTGTGTTCCACAGTAAATCATTATTTTAAATAATTTAAAATAAATAAAAATAAGCATTCAGAAAGTTGTATGTTTATGTGTCTTGTACAGTGAGTCAGCTCAGATCGTGAAGGCCATCTGTAAGAATGATTTCCTCAGCCGTCTGGATGAAGAGCAGATCAGTATGATGGTGGAGCTCATGAAGGTTCTGGATCATTTTCCTGGTGATAACATCATCACAGAGGGTACAGAGGGAAACAGCATGTACATTGTTGCTGGTGCGTATGTGTGTGAACAGTCAATTAAGTTAATTAACTGTTAATTAACTGTTGATAAAGTAATAAAGTACGAGAGATTGTGTTATATTGTGAATATAGTAATGTCTAAAGGGTGTTGTTATGCACCCACACACTGTGCAGTGACTATATTCACAATACAGCACAGCCTTAAGTGTCTTATTTCTTTTATGAAACAGTAAAAGTGTCATCCTTCCACCTGAAGACAAAGGGCTTTATTTATATATATATATATATAATTTTTTTGATATGCGCTACAACCATCTTATCCCATTTTCATGATAGCCCTAAATCTAAGTGGAATTTTTCCATGCCTGGGCAACACTTAACTGGGTGATCTGTGGAAATATGCATGCAAACAGTGGGTGAATTCTCACAAATATATTGGAGGTCCATGGAAATAAAGTCCAGTAAGGCCTATTTTGCTATTTTTGTGAGAAATAAGTAATTGTGCTAAAGACATCTTGGAAACACTTCTATTCTCAGCGTAAAGTCTAAACTCAGTCATTGCATGTGCAGTTCGGGGATTCCACCAGAAGGTGATATTAAAGTTAATGTACAAACTCTGGAATTACAGTGGAACCTAAAATGATAACAAATCAAGAATCACATAAATTCATTCAGATTATGTTAGTCAAGCTCAGCTGATTCATTAATTTTACCAATACAATTTAGACACTAGGAATGCATAAAATATTGAAACATCAATTATTGATCGGCACGTTATTTTCTATAATTTTTGAGGCCTTGATATATTAACATTTGACAGCAATTAAATCAGAAACCAAATTTGTATGCTTTCCAATTCACTGTCAAGTGGCATTCTGTTTAATGTAGTCTGGCGTAATAGCATTGGGAAAGGACAAGGGGGTGAAATAACCTTTACTGTACTTAATACTGAATCCAGTCACACACCGGACAAGAAGCGACGCTTTGTGTGTAGGTCATTGCACAGGTATCACATAGGATGCGTCGATGCGGTGCAGGAGGCCATCCAAATTTGCGAATCTAGTCACTATACGCACAAAAGTTACACAGGTTTTTGTACTTCTTCAAGAATAAACAAAGTTGATGAGTTTTTCCGGTATGAAACTGGTGTAACTGCGCAAATTGAATGATTCGAAATGGAGATGTTTATTATGCAATTAGCCACTGGAGTCATGGCTGGGGCCAACGGTGGCAGTGTGTGTACTTTTATAGAAAATAATTGTTTTGAATTTAAGAATGTGCCATGACATCCACCAGACACATCCGGTGTGTGAACCACTTTATGTTATATTGCTGCT
Source organism: Xyrauchen texanus (assembly GCF_025860055.1). Taxonomy (NCBI): domain Eukaryota; kingdom Metazoa; phylum Chordata; class Actinopteri; order Cypriniformes; family Catostomidae; genus Xyrauchen; species Xyrauchen texanus. Next base: position 4,514,807 of record NC_068305.1, read on the forward strand.
AACACTCGCAAAGTTGTGTTGAGAAATATGCTTTAAAAGACAAAGACTTGTTGTGCAACGGAAATTTTCAGATTAACTTTTGTGTGACCTTGTTCCATGCTACGTAGATCCACTTTGAGAGGCCCAAGTCTTGTGTCAGGATAGATTTTGTTGACTTATCAAGTGCATTCTACACAGTTTATCATCTTTTCCAAGCATCAACAGCATCTGTATGTACTTCCTTAGAAAACTTTGTAAGCTCCAGGTTCATCAATCAGTTTTACAAGCCGTCGATAAGTATTTCATCTAATCAGCACTCAATTTTAATATATCTGCTTGGTTTGGAGGAATGAGTAACATTCACATAACCCCTCCGCACATGATCATAAGAATGAGCAGTAAAATAATAGGTCTGAACCAGGTATCCCTTAGCAGCATCTACAGTAAATACAAAGTGAGTAAAGGAACTTTAATAGTATTAGATATCACACACACCCGACACAGCCTGTACAACCTGCAGATTCATATCCCTGACCTTTAAGACTAAGGGAGGCATCCAGAATTACGCAAGCATTCAACCACACTAACAGTAGACAGCACAAGATGAGGATGCTTTCTTTTGTTCAGACACGGCTGGCCTTTGGCTTGCTCACTGGGGGTCTAAATAAAAACATTACTGACTTATTTAGGTGTAATCAAGAATCACGTTGTAACAGTATAAGGACGGGCGAGAACGAGGTGGGAACTGACAGAACAGTCAACATAAAGTTTAATAAGAAACTCAACATAAAATAAACATACAAGCACAACAAACACAGACACATGAAACACGGCAACTTGCGTCTCTCTCTCCAGAACCGGCGTCTCTGGCTGCCCTTTATCTCGCTCTCCCACTAATTCAATGCCGGCTGTGCTCCATCATAGCCCGGCCACACCCTCCTCCTCATCACACACGTTTTTATCAAATCGCACAATAATGACTCCCAAGACATTACAGCTTTTTTTCTGTTTTAGCTAACTTTATTGAAAAGCTGCTTTGAAATGATGTCTGTTGTAAAAAAAGTACTATACAAATACAAATGACTTGATGGAGTGCAACTCTGAATGCAGGGGTCTCAAGATGTGTTTTTCTAAGTTTCAAACTATGTTTAGCTTGACATAGTGTCCTCTACGCTGTATATAACGTGACAGAACCAAATTGAGATATGCCGTAAGCATTTGTCTGTCGCATGAGTACACAGAAGCGTCCTTAGAAAAGCACTAATAACTCTCTCAAACTTTGATGAATTCAATTGCAAAATGTAGGTATTGCTGTAGGCCAGTAACAAGCTTTAGTTATGAAAGACCAATGAACCAATGATGAGACAACTAATGAAACTAAGACAGAGGGTGTGTTAAACTGCGCCTTGCCTTACCAATTGAGGAAATTTGCCGGTTACAGTTGGTGGAAAACAAGTTGGTGGGAAGTTGTGCTTCCCATCGTCTGCTGAACCTATATCACTCACAGCAGATCATGCAATGCTTGGTTTCTTTATTGAAGATGAAGTGGAATTCAGATAGACAGAGGTTTGAATTTTAAATAAAATAACTGGAAACATTATTCATTTGAAAAGTTTGTTTGCTGCTCAATACAATGCCTGCTGTGTTTACAAGAAGAAAGTCAATAAAAGCCTATATTATTTTAATACCAACAAAGGTGTCAGTATTTTTTATATATTTTAATTGTTTATAAACATGAGTTTTCACTGAACTGGGAGTGTCAGAATAAACACCTTGGTAATGGCAAACTATTTCTGCCATAGGCTGTTATTGCTGTAGTACTAGTAGTAGTATGTTAAGTATTCCATTGTGAACTCAGCAAATGAAATACACGTCAAACGTTGTCACGTTGTGAGTCTGGCCAATTACGAAAAGCTGTGTCGTCATTCAGAGCTGCTTTGAAACAACTGGTTGAGCCAGGTGGCTGCTCTCTAGTCACTCTTGCAGTACTTGGCATACGTTATAGTGACATGGCGATGGCGCCATCTCAAGTCAGACACAATTTATAATCGACATCCTGCGCCGATCGGTCTGCACAGTGCTGCATGAAGTCAAACACACCTCAAACCTAACAGAACACATGACTGAACCAAAGACCAGACCTAACAGAACATTGAGGAGAACAGGAACCAGGAAAACAAATGACAGTATTCAAAATAAAAGACATGACCTAAAAAAAACAAAAAACATACAAGACAGTAAACTAGACATTGACAGACAAGACATGTTACATACCCCCCCTTTAGGGCAGCTCCTGATGTATGTGAATATACTATAGCAAGATAGTAGTCAGATAGTTATAAGAATAGTAGTCAGGTAAAATGATGGGGAAATGTTCAGGAGGGTGACAGAAAATGTGAACTCAGCAAATGAAATACACGTCAAACGTTGTCACGTTGTGAGTCTGGCCAATTACGAAAAGCTGTGTCGTCATTCAGAGCTGCTTTGAAACAACTGGTTGAGCCAGGTGGCTGCTCTCTAGTCACTCTTGCAGTACTTGGCATACGTTATAGTGACATGGCGATGGCGCCATCTCAAGTCAGACACAATTTATAATCGACATCCTGCGCCGATCGGTCTGCACAGTGCTTCATGAAGTCAAACACACCTCAAACCTAACAGAACACATGACTGAACCAAAGACCAGACCTAACAGAACATTGAGGAGAACAGGAACCAGGAAAACAAATGACAGTATTCAAAATAAAAGACATGACCTAAAAAAAACAAAAAACATACAAGACAGTAAACTAGACATTGACAGACAAGACATGTTACATACCCCCCCTTTAGGGCAGCTCCTGATGTATATGAATATACTATAGCAAGATAGTAGTCAGATAGTTATAAGAATAGTAGTCAGGTAAAATGATGGGGAAATGTTCAGGAGGGTGACAGAAAATGTGAACTCAGCAAATGAAATACACGTCAAATGTTGTCACGTTGTGAGTTTGGCCAATTACGAAAAGCTGTGTCGTCATTCAGAGCTGCTTTGAAACAACTGGTTGAGCCAGGTGGCTGCTCTCTAGTAACTCTTGCAGTACTTGGCATACGTTATAGTGACATGGTGATGGCGCCATCTCAAGTCAGACACAATTTATAATCGACATCCTGCGCCGATCGGTCTGCACAGTGCTGCATGAAGTCAAACACACCTCAAACCTAACAGAACACATGACTGAACCAAAGACCAGACCTAACAGAACATTGAGGAGAACAGGAACCAGGAAAACAAATGACAGTATTCAAAATAAAAGACATGACCTAAAAAAAACTAAAAACATACAAGACAGTAAACTAGACATTGACAGACAAGACATGTTACATACCCCCCCTTTAGGGCAGCTCCTGATGTATATGAATATACTATAGCAAGATAGTAGTCAGATAGTTATAAGAATAGTAGTCAGGTAAAATGATGGGGAAATGTTCAGGAGGGTGACTGAAAATGAGGCTGAATCTTCCAGTCCTGGGCTTTGGTCTAGGTGGAGACTGGAAACCAGGGGGAGTTAACTTTAATGTTTTAATGGTTAGAAATGGTATGGTACTGGAAAAGGTCAAGGTAACGAAGCAGATGAACGATGCACTGGACAAAGCTGGTCAGGGACAGGTGGTGGGTCAGAGTGTGAGAGATACACTGTGGAACAGACAAAGGGGCAAGCTCAGGAGAAGATTCAGGTGTTTCGAGGTCAGGACCAGCCTCATAGTGCTTTGGGTCAGGAGAGCCCAACACAGGTGGTTCATGAGTGGTAGGGACTGGGGACTAAGGGACATGACTGTCAAAGACAGGACACTTGAGTAAAGGATCTGTAGAGACACAGAACACACTGGAGGTCACAGGCACAGGGGACTTAAGTTCAGAGGGGCCCTTGAACTCTGCAGAGACCCAGCAGTGGAGAGATCAGGGTCAGGGAGCTCATAAAACTACAGCAAAATTAACCACATGTGCTGACTCATTGTTCGTGGCCGATGTGGGTTCAGGTTTCAGGTCAGAAGTGGAATCTAAAGGGGACTGAGAATGGCACAAAACATGTACAGAAACCACAAAAGGGACTGGAATAGAAATAACAACTAGATGGAGCAGCTGGAAATTACTGGACTGGATGGAGCAGACTCAGACACAGGAGGAGAGAGAGACAGGGCAGTGTGACCAGAGGTGACAGGCAGGGTATGATGGTCAGACAAGACAGGCAGGGCAGCAGAGGACTCCGACCAGGTCATAGGAAAATCAGACAAGGCAGGAAACTCAGGAGGAGGATACCAAGATTCCTCCATAGCAGGGTTCTCTTGAAACCAACAGAGCAGAGTATGGAGGGATCCAAGTAGCAGGGGTCTCTTGGATCATTGGAGCAGTGAGCGGAGTCCTCCTTTGCAGGTGTCTCCAGAAACAGGGATTGGAAGAGCCTAAATTGTTGGAATCTCATGCACTCGAGCAGGACACCTCATCCATCTCCTTTTTCCATCCTTCACTGCCATTGTTGAAGGAAACAGAGAAGAGAAACAAACGCTAGAAATAGTTAGCAAACTGATAATTGGTCACTTATAAACATTAGGCCAAATATTATAACTAGGGCTCAAGCACTGAAAGTGCGGAGACCCTGTTGTTCTACTAATGATTATTATTATTTAAGACCCATGCACTGAAAGTGCGGAGGATCTATTGTTCTTCTGAGCTTTATCGGGGCTTGATCCATATTGTTTTCCTTAGTGTTCCTATTATTATTATCATTATTCTTTTAGATATTAATATAATATTTATAGGTCATTCTGAGGTCACTCGCATGTGGTTCATTTGTGCTGGTTTGTGCCTGTAAAAGTTTTGTTTGTTTTGCTTTAGATTTTAAAATATTAGACATTGAATTATAGGCGATGACGTCACTCTCGCCCCCCACATGCTCTAAATTCACCCAAAATAAGCTCAATCGTTTGTGCCGGTAAAATTTTGTTTGTGTTGCTTCAGATTTTTTAATATTACACATTGAATTATAGACGACGATGTCACTCAGGCCCCCGCATGCTCTAAATTCACCAAAAATAAGCTCAATCTTTTGTGCTTCGTTTGTGCTGTAAATTTTTTTTATTGTGCTGCTTCAGTTTTTAGATATTAAAATAATATTTATAGGTCATTCTGAGGTCACTCAGCCCCCCCACATGCTCCAAATTCACCCAAATAGTCTTGTTTGTTTGTGCTTTGTTTGTGCTGGTTGGTGCAGGTAAAAGTTTTGTTTGTGTTGCTTTGGTTTTTAAAGTATTAGACATTGAATTATAGGCGATGACGTCACCAGCCCCCCCACATGCTCCAAATTCACCCCAAATAGTCTTGTTTGTGCTGGTTTGTGCCAGTAAAATATCTGTTTGTGCTGCTTCGGATTTTTAAATATTAGACAGGCGAATAATAAATGCTGATATTTATTGAATACAATACTGACATAATCACTTAATGGTCACAAAAATCAAATATTGGTTAGTAGCAGTATCGGTCGGTGATTACTATATATTAAGCTACTATATTATATATTTCTAAAATAAGTCTATCTTGTTTTGTGGGTAGTCAGTCCGATTTATGAGCAGTGAGCATATTATTTTGGGTTGTCATTTCAATCTCTTACCAAAATGTTAGATGAAGATGTTTAATACAATAACAACTCCTTCTTATCAATGTTTTTGTAGTCGCTATGGTGTTTATTAAAAACGTATTGGTGTTCAGACAGCAGCAGCTCAATATTCATCTGGTGTCTGTCAGACTCTTTTTCTGTCACTCACTTTCGCTCAGCTCTGGGCACGAGAACAAAAGCGCCCTTGTGGAAATTAGTATAGAGTTAGTAAAGAAAATGTCGATATAAATTAAACTACAAAAGTTGTTACTAAATCATTGCTGGTTTATGTAAGTACAATGTTTTAACACTGTCAGTTACAACATTATTTGTTAACTTCAAGAACAATGTCACAACATTCAAGAGAGCTAAGATTGTCAATGTTTATTGAACAGAATACTCATTGCTAATACTAATATATGCGTATTACAGTTGCACATGTGACCCATATTAGTTTTTTGAATACATTGTGCATCTAGGGGTCAACATTAACATATTGGTCTTAATATAAGATATATTATCCTTATATATTATTACTATATTATATTATCCTTATATTCTGTCCAATAAAGTAATACATGAAAACAAGTTTATACTGAACATGACATTTTTTGAGTTATTTGAGGATTATTTAAGTGGGTAATCATGTTTTGCTTATGCCAGATGCCCAAGAAACCAGCAGTTGACAGAGATTACATTTTCACAGTCCTGTGTTCAACAAAAGATGCCATAGTCCAAAATGGCAACATAGCTACTCCTAATCAGAGCATCTGGACAGAGCTGAGTGAGAAGCTAGAAAACAAGATCTCTGCAAAGGCTCTATACACTTTTGTTAAATTAAATAGACACAACATCTGGACTGCTTTAGGGGTTACTCATGAATGTGATCATGAAACAAATGGCAGTAGTGATGACACTAATTTTGAGCCTGGGTCCCTTTCACCCAGACCAAAAGTTTGCTGGACTTTTGATCTTGAAGTTCCATTTCAGAAATGGATTGAATTCATGCCTTAAACGGTTAAATACAACAACAATTTCTCTAAAACTTAAAAAAGGAATACTCAGTTTTGAAGCCTGGCATCTAGACACGTGATAAATCATCACATTTGGCAAGAAGTGAAATGCCCCTGCACATTTGCCTTTAAAAGAGCCAAGGGCTATCCATCAGCCACAGAGAAATATACAGAAATCAGAGGCAACAGTAAAAAGATGTTAACTAACCCCACTGTGAGTTTTGATGCAACTGGCTCAGTAGTGAGGAAACTACAGAGACAAAATGGCAAGTCTGGCCATATATTCTTATATCACCTCTTTTGGAGTTTGTGCACCTGCACGTATCCATTCTGTCAGCCAATGTGTTATTGCATTAACATTGTGTCTCTCTGACTGCATTTGCACCACTGGGACACTTGAGCTCTCATCCCCTGATATAAGAGTATATGGCCAGACTTGCAAAGTGACTTTTCTCTGGCTTTGCTCGGAGCTCTGGTCAAGGCTTTTACTCCTCATCCTGATCTAAATACCTACATCAATGAGTGTACAGTCAGCAAAATTGCCACCTTGTTTTGATCGGGTTGATGTGGCACACTCCATCAAGATGATCTGCCAGAGGAACTTCTTGAAGAAAAACATCACATCACATTAAAGATTTCTTTGTGAGGTCAATGGCACAGCTTCTCATGTCACAATCCATGGACGATGCAAAAGAGCTACTATGCAATATTACTGTTGTGGCTCTCAGCAAAGCAGAGGGCAATGACAGTTCTGGAGCCCCCCCCATATCAGAAAGGTGCAAGAAATACCTGAAAGCCAGAATTGCAGAAGAGTGTGTCATCATTCCAGATGTAGAGGGTGAGGACCTGGAAGTAGATCCATGTGACCAAACACAGACAGACCTATGACAGAGGGTAACAGAAATATGTGAGGAGAGCAGGTCACTTGCTGAAGGTAATGGTGATCATGATAATATGCACTTCCCCCTGAGATTATTCCCAATATACTCTGGCTTGCAAGTTACATACCTCCCTGGACAGGGGTAATGATTGAACTAATGTTGAAGCAGGGTTCAAAAACATCAAACGTTGCCTTTTCCAAGAATGAAAACTTGCCTATTCGGGTGGATGGATTCATTACAACATGCAAAGGCAACATGCAAATTTGTTCTGCAAAACAAAAAGGTGAGGAAAAAGGTGGTGCAGCTGTTGCAACAGTGATCAGAACAGGAGTCAATCCACTACCCACCACAACTTGCAGTGTAGATGGAAAACCAGAAATGGATGCTTCCTGTTCTGGGAAATCTGACAATGTCACAAACATCCATCCAACAGATGAAGACGCTGTTGAAAACTGGAGAGGCCAAGTGGTTCCTCCCAAAAAGAGGAAGAGGAATTTATAACTCTTGAATGGCTCCATGCAGATCCAGCTGTGAGGGGGAAAAGACTGAAAGTGGACCTGTTGAAAAATGAAATAATCAACAGCCTGTTAAACTCAGGAAATCAAGAATATCTGTGCTGAACACATGTGCATTTTATGCTTCTTGTCAATGCTTATGTTGTGCTTTCTGCGATAGTGTCACTTTTGAAAATATTGTTTGCGGTGAGGATTCCAACAACCTCCTCCAGCTAGTGAAATCTATCACCACAAAGGGTCTGAACCCAGAGTCAATCATTGCTTTCAAAAGAGGCTTAACCCAGGATGCTCCTGGACATTATGTGGCCTACTACAGGAGGTCTCCATGTGACTGGGAGATGTATGATGACTTGAAAAGTGGAGAGACAGGAGCATCAGAAAAAACTAAATATGTCACAAACATCCATCCAACAGATGAAGACGCTGTTGAAAACTGGAGAGGCCAAGTGGTTCCTCCCAAAAAGAGGAAGAGGAATTTATAACTCTTGAATGGCTCCATGCAGATCCAGCTGTGAGGGGGAAAAGACTGAAAGTGGACCTGTTGAAAAATGAAAATAATCAACAGCCTGTTAAACTCAGGAAATCAAGTATTATACACAAAAGTCTGATTGCATTTTAAGTATTTTTGTTATATGCCACACACCCTTGTTTATTTACTCCTGTTTGGAGAACTAGTATCTGCTTTTCTGGAAGTCGGGCTTGAAGTTGTTTGCATTCAAGTCTATTATTCTGTGTGGTACATATATTAGTACTAGTCAAAAGTTTGAAAACATTAAGAATTTTCAGCATCATTACTTCAGTCTTCAGTGTCACACGATCCTTCAGAAATCGTTCTTATATGCTGATTTGCTGCTCAAGGAACATTCATTATTGTTATTATTATCAGTTGAAAAAAGTTGCTGCTTTTTTTCCTTTCGTGGAAACCACAATACACAACCATTCAAAGATTTGGAGCAAGTAATATATATATATATATATTGTAATATGTAATATATCCTTTCTGAATAAAAGTATTATATTTATATATATACATAATACTTTTATTCAGAAAGGACGCATTCAATTGATCAAAAGAGACAGTAAAATACATTTATATTGTTAAAAAGGTTTCTATTTCAAATAAATGCTGTTCTTTTTATCTTTCTATTCATCAAAAAATCCACACAAAAATGTATCACAGTTTCCACAAAAATATTAAGCATGCCAAAAGAGCTTTAAACATTGATAAAAAAAATTATTTGAAATTATTTTAAAACAGAAAACTGCTATTTTTATGTGTTTTGTTTCACAATATTAATGTTTTTACTGTATTTTTTTAATCAAATAAATACAGCCTTGGTGAGATTAAGAGACCTCTTTCAAAAACCTTTGTTTCCAAACTTTTGACCTGTACCACACACACACACACACACACACACACACACACACACACACACACACACACACACACACACACACACACATGTTGTGTTTCCATGTTTTATGGGGACTTTCCATAGACATTATGGTTTTTATACTGTACAAACTTTATATTCTATCCCCTAAACCTAACCCTACCCCTAAACCTAACCCTCACAGAAAACGTTCTGCATTTTTACATTTTCAAAAAACATAATTAAGTATGATTTATAAGCTGTTTTCCTCATGGGGACCGACAAAATGTCCCCACAAGGTCAAAAATTTCGGGTTTTACTATCCTTATGGGGACATTTGGTCCCCACAAAGTGATAAATACACGCTCACACACACACACACACACACACACACACACAGTAAACAGATTATGGTGCCTGTATTTAAACAATGTTAATATTACTACTGTTATTCACATAACTACATACAGAAACAAGTAAAAACACTTACCTTGAAGTTTGTGTTACATTCCACACATCCTGTGGTCCATTAAAGTTGAAAACGCACAATGGATAGGTAACAGTTAAGTGAATGCGACTATTTATGTAATTTGGTTTGCCATTTGGATCTTACCTTGTTACTTCAACTGTATTGTTAAAAAAAAGAAAGTTGCGAAAACAAAATTCTTACTGGCACAAACCAGCACAAACGAAGCACAAACGATTGAGTCTATTTTGGGTGAATTTAGAGCATGTGGGGTGAGGGAAATATTTTTAAATACACTGAAATATTTTTAAATATTTCTTGTTGCTTAGTACTCTCAAAGACATTATTGGTGAAGCAAAAACGTGTGTGTGAAAAACACTTTGGTGTAAAGTGACATCACTTCACAGACTTCAGTGTATTCTGCAGCACTGACACCTTCAGGCAGGTTATGGCAGCCCATAGAACTGCTTGCGGGAAAGTTATGAAATTTGGCACAGAGATAGAGGACAGTCTGATCTGTTACCACAGCAAATTTGCCATCTCTACCTCAAACCCTCTAGCACCACCAAATTTGCACTCACGTTTATGTCAATAACTTTTGAACCGTGAGTCCTAGAAACAAAATTTTCCTCTGATCCATTGGCTTAAGATGATTCGATTGCACAGCATTTAGAATTTTCTGAAAAAAATAATAAAAATAATTCAGCGAAGAACGCGCAAAATTGAACTTGAGTCTGTAACTCTGCAACAATCACGTATCATCACAATTAGGCCCTGAGGTTACCTGCAGTGTTTTGGCACACTGTCCCCTACTGGTTATTTGAAAATCATCAAATTGGTCTCATTAGATTCAGAGGGGTGTAGCGAGCACAACGATATAAAAAATTCCTTTGGCCATTTTGAATTTAGTCATAAAATGCTGTATTTTACTAACTACTTGGCATATCTTTACGAAACTCAGTATGTTTCTTTGTCACCATGCCCTGAAGGGACTGAAACATTTTCGGGACAGCGCCAACTTGTGATCAACAATTATAATTCCTTGTATAAAATTGTTAATAGCTATTGACTCCTTTTGCCTACTGTCATGAGACTGGTCTTGATAGATTCCATTGTTCATGCCAAGAACAATGATACCAATTATGTCATGGTTGGGCAAACTTTCTACTTTTTCAAACTCCTTCCAATTTTGTCCAATTTGTATGAAAATTGGCCTGCATCATCTAAGAGGCACTCACAACAAAAATTTATTCTCTGAATTTTGATAAACCATACCATTTTTGAATGGCACTTCAAATTCACAAAATTGAACACAAGGCTGTATATTCATAAAGCTTTGAGCGATAGGGACGAAACTTGGTACGTGTCATCACCATTAGGCCCGGAGGTTACCATCAGCCTTTTGATGCACTGCCCCCTACTGGTCAGGAGATAGAAACATTTATATTTTGGCTTATAACTCTTGAACGCTTTCCTGCATGATTACCATCATGCCTAGATAGTAACTTAGCAGTTTCAGAACAGCGCCACATAATGGACAAAAATTCTAAGAACTAGCTATTTTTAGTTTGAGTAAAATACATGTTTTTTATGATGGAAAGTTTACTTTTTCTAAGTCCTCATACAATGTTCAGCGGACTCTAACCAAACATATGTCACAAAGCTTCTTTTGCTGCTCATGGTGCCGATAATTGGCTTGACCCCGGTATTGCTGCTTACATCTATATTTATTATTATTATTATTTTCAAGGTTTTTGGTACTTTTGGGGTAATTAACATGCATGAAAACTCTTGAAATCTTGCACACACATCAGAGTGTTGGGCTGGGCTAAGTTGCATGGGGAGGGGGCTCTTTAGCACTCCCTTGAAAATGGATATGCAAGGGCACCACCATTTTCACCTACAGTCACAAAAATTGGTACATATATAGTTCGCTTCAAGCCGAACAACTGTGTATGACTCTTATAACCAACTTGAAACAGCCCTCAGCAAAATGTCAAGCTACTGCTGATGTAAAATTGTAAAGGAATATTTGATATCTTAAATACAGTTGCCATGGCAATGCATTAATTGTTTATTATTCCTTTCTTCCTATATTTGGGTGTTTTTAAAGCACTTGGCATGCTTTACATTTCATGAAATTTTACACACACATCGGAGTCGATGGCCATTAGAACTGAGCAAAATTTCACATGTAGGCGTGTAGGGTGGGGGATCTGTAGCACCCTAATTTTCACCTAGAGTCACCAAACTTGGTACATACACTCTCCTAAAGGATTATTAGGAACACCTGTTCAATTTCTCATTAATGCAATTATCTAATCAACCAATCACATGGCAGTTGCTTCAATGTATTTAGGGGTGTGGTCCTGGTCAAGACGATCTCCTGAACTCCAAACTGAATGTCAGAATGGGAAAGAAAGGTGATTTAAGCAATTTTGAGCGTGGCATGGTTGTTGGTGCCAGACGGGCCGGTCTGAGTATTTCACAATCTGCTCAGTTACTGGGATTTTCACACACAACCATTTCTAGGGTTTACAAAGAATGGTGTGAAAAGGGAAAAACATCCAGTATGCGGCAGTCCTGTGGGCAAAAATGCCTTGTTGATGCTAGAGGTCAGAGGAGAATGGGCCGACTGATTCAAGCTGATAGAAGAGCAACTTTGACTGAAATAACCACTCGTTACAACCGAGGTATGCAGCAAAGCATTTGTGAAGCCACAACACGCACAACCTTGAGGCGGATGGGCTACAACAGCAGAAGACCCCACCGGGTACCACTCATCTCCACTACAAATAGGAAAAAGAGGCTACAATTTGCAAGAGCTCACCAAAATTGGACAGTTGAAGACTGGAAAAATGTTGCCTGGTCTGATGAGTCTCGATTTCTGTTGAGACATTCAGATGGTAGAGTCAGAATTTGGCATAAACAGAATGAGAACATGGATCCATCATGCCTTGTTACCACTGTGCAGGCTGATGGTGGTGGTGTAATGGTGTGGGGGATGTTTTCTTGGCACACTTTAGGCCCCTTAGTGCCAATTGGGCATCGTTTAAATGCCACGGCCTACCTGAGCATTGTTTCTGACCATGTCCATCCCTTTATGGCCACTTCCAGCAGGATAATGCACCATGTCACAAAGCTCGAATCATTTCAAATTGGTTTCTTGAACATGACAATGAGTTCACTGTACTAAAATGGCCCCCACAGTCACCAGATCTCAACCCAATAGAGCATCTTTGGGATGTGGTGGAACGGGAGCTTCGTGCCCTGGATGTGCATCCCACAAATCTCCATCAACCGCAAGATGCTATCCTATCGATATGGGCCAACATTTCTAAAGAATGCTTTCAGCACCTTGTTGAATCAATGCCACGTAGAATTAAGGCAGTTCTGAAGGCGAAAGGGGGTCAAACACAGTATTAGTATGGTGTTCCTAATAATCCTTTAGGTGAGTGTATATTGTTCTCAAGTTGGCCATTTCGGATTTTCTGAAAATCGCAGGCTCTGAACTTTTAAATACTTCTCATAGGAGATTCATATGGCTGGCACCAAATTTGTGCAACATTATGCCAAGGCAATGTAGATGCTAAATTGTGAACAGATTTTTGATATTTTGAATGGTGTCGCCATGATGAGGCCATAAATTTATGGTGAAAAATGGGAAATAGGAAGTGCCCTATATCTTCTGTGTGCATTGTGTGATTTTGAGGATATTTCAGCTGTATGTTTGGTAATCAGTCTGATCACATTGATGCGGCTATTATAGGTCATGGTCATAGCACCACCAACTGTCAGCAGGAAGTATGGCACTTTATTTTATAATTGCTTTAAAATAGTTTAGAACGATATCAAGTGGCAAATGCATGTGTCCACCTTGCACTGTTTTCTGAAAGCCACAGGGTGGAAATGGGACCATGGTGCTTGGGCCCATCATTGCTACTTGCAGCTATATTTCAGAATTGTCTGGGTCAGACTTGTGATTATGGTTGGAGGCTATTTATTTTTATTATCAAAGATAGTAATGTTATGACTACTTGTCTCGCTTTCTTTTCTTTTAAATATTTATTTTCTTATATGAAATATGAATGACCAGAAGGGGGTGATATCAATAGGAGAGGCAAGGACATCCCCTATAATAATAATACATTTTATTTGTGGGCGCCTTTCAGGACACTCAAGGACACCTTACATGTACATTCAAATACACAAACATTAATTGCATTACATTATCTAACATGATAAAAGAACCAACAAATGCAATTCTTAAAAAATTTGGAAATAAGATAATCTAAAATAATGGGTTTTGAGACGTGATTTAAAAGTTAGCAGAATAGGGCTATTTCGTACATCTTGTGGTAGAGAATTTCAAAGACAAGGAGCAGTACAACTAAAATCTCTAGACCTCATAGTATACAAAAGTATAGAGGGTACAGTAAGAGTAAGGGAAGAAGAAGATCTAAGGGATCGGTTTGGAGAGTAAGCATGAAGATCACGTAGATATGAAGGTGTCAAATTATGAAGAGCCTTGTAAGTAAAAATTTAAATCTTAAATTCTATCCGGTTTTTGACTGGCAGCCAGTTTTTGGAGTACCGAAGAAATGTGCTCTATCGAAGGTGTTCGCATAATGATCTGAGCTGCAGAAGTTTTTGTGGGACATCGCTAAGAAGAGAATTGCAATAGTCTATACGAGATGTGATAAACGCATGTACAAGAACAGCAGTGCCATTAGCCGTTAGAAGGGATTTATGTTACGTAAATGATAGTACGCTGACCGAATAATGTTATTTACAGTGCATCCGGAAAGTATTCACAGCACTTCACTTTTTCCAAATTTTTTTATGTTACAGCCTTATTCCAAAATTGATTCAATTCATAATTTTCCTCAAAATTCTACAAACAATACTCCATAATGACAACGTGAAAGAAGTTTGTTTGAAATCTTTGCACATTTACATTTACAGTACATTTATGCATTTGGCAGAAGCTTTTATCCAAGGCGACTTACAGAGCCCTTATTACAGGGACAATCCCCCCGGAGCAACTTGGAGTTAAGTGCCTTACTCAATGACGGTGGCTGTGGGGATCGAACCAGCGACCTTCTGATTACCAGTATGTGCTTTAGCCCACTACGCCACCACACTCGCAAATGTATAAAAAAAATTAAATCACATGTGTACATATGTATTCACAGCCTTTGCTCAATACTTTGTTGAAGCACCTTTGGCATCAATTACAGCCTCAAGTCTTTTTGAGTATGATGCTACAAGCTTGGCACACATATTTTTGGGCATTTTCTCCCAGTCTTCTTTGCAGGATCTCTCATGCTCCATCAGGTTGGATGGGGAGCATCGGTGCACAGCCATTTTCAGAAATCTCCAGAGATGTTCAATCGGGTTCAAGTATGGGCTCTGGCTGGGCCACATTCACAGAGTTGTCCCATAGTCACTCCTTTGTTATAGTGGCTGTGTGCTTAGGGTCGTTGTCCTGTTGGAAGATGAACCTTCGCCCCAGCCTGAGGTCCAGATTACTCTGGAGCAGGTCGATCCTGACTAGTCTCCCATTTCCTGCTGCTGAAAAACAGCATGATGCTGCCACCGCCTTCCTTCACTGTAGGGATGGTATTGGCCAGGTGAAGAGTGGTGCCTGGTTTCCTCCAGAGATGATGCTTGCCATTCAGGCCAAAGAGTTCAATCTTTGTTTCATTAGACAAGAGAATTTTGTTTCTCATGGTCTGAGAGTCCTTCAGGTGCCTTTTGGCAAACTCCAGGTGGGCTGTCATGTGCCTTTTACTGAGGAGTGGCTTCCGTCTGGCCACTCTACCATACAGGCCTGATTGGTGGAGTGCTGCAGAGATGGATATTCTTCTGGAAGGTTCTCCTCTCTCCACAGAGAAACGCTTGAGCTCTGTCAGAGTGACCATTGGGTTCTTGGTCACCTCCCTGACTAAGGCCCTTCTCCCCCGATCGCTTAGTTTGGCCGTGTGGCCAGCTCTAGGAAGAGTCCTGGTGGTTCCAAACTTCTTCCATTTATGGATGATGGAGGCCACTTTGCTCATTGGGACCTTCAATGCTGCAGAATTTTTTCTGTACCCTTCCCCAGATGTGTGCCTCGATACAATCCTGTCTCGGAGGTCTACAGACAATTTAAGACTTCATGGTTTGGTTTGTGCTCTGACATGCACTGTTAACTGTGGGACCTTATATAGACAGGTGTGTGCCTTTCTAAATCATGTCCAATCAACTGAATTGACCACAGGTGGACTCCAATCAAGTTGTAGAAACACCTCAAGGATGATCAGTGGAAACAGGATGCACCTGAGCTCAATTTTGAGTGTCATGGCAAAGGCTGTATTGAATACCGTTAAGGCTTAAGAAGGCACTATATAAGTGCAGACCATTTATAAGTGATAACAAAGACGGTAAGCAAAACTTCACCAAATGTGCAGGAATGGGATCTAACTGACAAGTAGTAGATTTAATGTTTTTAACACACTTATTTATCTCATCCATAGCAGGCAGAAAGAAACTAGAGAGAAAAATCTAATTGAACAGAATAAAATGTAATACATGCCCCATCATTTTGTGTAATCAGTTGTTGGTGAATGTTTTCAATTTTATCATTAAAATTAGCCATAAAAGTATCACTTAAAACACCATAGTGCAGTGTTTTAAGTGATGGTATAAAATCAGGTGGTCTTAGAATATTATTCACTGTGGAGAACAATGTTCTTGTATTGCCTTCTACTGCATTAATTAAATCAGTATAATAATTTGATTTTGCAGTGGAAGAGCTTCCTTATACTGTCTGATGCATTTAAACCCTGCTGTTCCTCCATTCCCTTGTCGTTCGTTGTCTCAACTGTTGTGATGTCGCTGATGTTCCTATGTTAGCTCTCATGCCTGTCTTTCCATGTTCATTCCAGCCGTGTATTCCCAGTTCCGTGTACCTCCAGTGTTTTCGTGTTTCAGTTTCGGTTTACCCATCGTGGTTATTTCCTTTGTTCCTGTCTGTTTATTCTCACCTTTGTCTAATAAAACCGCACGTAGAATCCAACCCCCTCATCTGCCTCTGCCTTCGTCAACACTCATAACAGGGTCTATGTGTCATGTTCTCTGTCTTTTGTTTTTGTGCTGTTATTTTGAAGTTTAGTTTAGTTCCTGTTTCCTGTTTGATTTTTGTAGTCCTTTGTAGTTTCATTTTATGATTGGTTTTCCCCTGATTAGTTCTCCTTCCCTGATTATTTCCCCAGGTGTTCCTTATTCCCTTGTTTGTTCCTTTTTGTATATAAGCCCTTTTAGTTTCTTTGTTTCCTTGTTAGTTCTTGCATGTGTTATGCTCTGTACTAGGTTTCCTTGTTTTTTTCCCTTTGTCCTGAGTTTTCCCCTGTTTTGTTAATAAAGCTGCACATAGATCCACAACCTCTGCCTGCCTACGTCACAGAAGAACTAACCCTCAGATGGATCTAGCAGCAATCTTCCTCCAGTTGAGCCGGGCGAACCTCCCTTTGATCGAATACTCACGTATGTTTTGCACCATTGCCAGATGCACTGGTTATGTGGACCGACACCTAAAGTCCATTTATCAGATCGGCCTCCTTGCCCATGGATGGGAGGAGTTGCCAGAGAGTGGTGAGTACACTTGAATTGAGTACGTGAATATGATTTTGGAGAGGTTTGCTCCTGAGCCAACGCCCACACCTGCCACGGTCAACGAGCCAACGCCCACACCTGCCATGGCCAACAAGCCTAAAGCCTCGTCCCTCCCAGAGTCAGCGTTGCCAGCCTCGTCCGTCCCAGAGCCAGCGTTGTCAGCTCCGTCTGCCCGGAGGAGGAAGAGAAGAGGAAAGGCTTCTGCTCCCCAGCCCACGCCTGCCACGGTCAGCGAGCCAGAACCCACGCCTGCCACGGTCAGCAAGCCAGCGCCTGTAGCCTCGGCCGTCCCAGAGCCAGCGCCTGTAGCCTCGACCGTCCCAGCGCCTCCCGAGCCACCCAGGGCTCTGCCTCCCGAGCCACCCAGGGCTCTGCCTCCCGAGCCACCCAGGGCTCTGCCTCCCGAGCCACCCAGGGCTCTGCCTCCCGAGCCACCCAGGGCTCCGCCTCCCAAGTATCTCGAGTCTTCCAGGGCTCCTCCTCCCGAGCCTTCCAGGGCTCCGCCTCTCAAGTCTCTCGAGTCTTCCAGGGCTCCTCCTCCCGAGCCTTCCAGGGCTCCGCCTCCCAAGTCTCTCGAGTCTTCCAGGGCTCCTCCTCCTGAGCCTTCCAGGGCTCCGCCTCTCAAGTCTCTCGAGTCTTCCAGGGCTCCTCCTCTCGAGCCTCCCAGGGCTCCACCTCTCAAGTCTCTCGAGTCTTCCAGGGCTCCTCCTCCCGAGCCTCCCAGGGCTCCGCCTCCCGAGCCTCCCAGGGCTCCGCCTCTCAAGTCTCTCGAGCCTCCCAGGGCTCCGCCTCTCGAGCCTCCCAGGGCTCCACCTCTCGAGCCTTCCAGGGCTCTGCCTCTCAAGTCTCTCAAGCCTCCCAGGGCTCTGCCTCTCGAGCCTCCCAGGGCTCCGCCTCTCAAGTCTCTTGAGTCTTCCAGGGCTCCTCCTCCCGAGCCTTCCAGGGCTCCGCCTCCCAAATCTCTCGAGTCTTCCAGGGCTCCTCCCGAGCCTCCCACGGCTCCGCCTCCCGCGGCTCCGCCTCCTGAGCCTCCCTCAGCTCTGCCTCCTGAGCCTCCCATGGCTCCGCCTCTCAAGCCTCCTATGGGGCCACCTCCCTCAGCTCTGCCTCCTGAGCCTCCCGCGGCTCCGCCTCCTGAGCCTCCCACAGCTCCACCTCCTGAGACTCCCACGGCGCCACCTCCCTCGGCTCTGCCTCCCGAACCTCCCTCGGCTCCGCCTCCTGAGCCCCCCACGGCTCCGCCTCCAGGGCCTTCCATGGTTCCGCCTCCCAGGCCCCCTGACCCAGTCCCCGTCCTGTGTCCTCCTCCCAGGCCCCCTGACACAGTCACTGTCTTGTGGCCTCCTCCCAGGCCTCCTGACCCTGTTCCCATCCTGTGGCCTCCTCCCAGGTCCCCTGACCTGGTTCCTGACCTGTGGCCTCCTCCCAGGCCTCCTGACCTGGCCCCTGTCCTGTGGCCTCCTCCCAGGCCCCCTGACCTAGTCCCTGTCTTGTGGCCTCCTCCCAGGCCTCCTGACCCTGTTCCCATCCTGTGGCCTCCTCCCAGGCCTCCTGACCTGGCCCCAGTCCTGTGGCATCCTCCCAGGCCCCCTGACCTAGTCCCTGTCTTGTGGCCTCCTCCCAGGCCTCCTGACCCTGTTCCCGTCCTGTGGCCTCCTCCCAGGCCTCCTGACCCGGTCCCTGTCCTGTGGCCTCCTCCCAGGCCTCCTGACCCGGCCCATGTCCTGTGGCCTCCTCCCAGGCCTCCTGACCTTGTTCCCGACCTGTGGCCTCCTCCCAGGCCTCCTGACCCGGTCCCTGTCCTGTGGCCTCCTGACCCGGTCCCTGTCCTGTGGCCTCCTCCCAGGCCTCCTGACCCGGTTCCAGTCCTGTGGCCTCCTCCCAGGCCTCCTGACCCGGTCCCGGTGCTACGGCCTCCTCCCAGGTCCCCTGACCCAGTCCCTGTCCAGTTGCCTCCTCCCAGGTCCCCTGACCCAGTCCCTGTCCAGTTGCCTCCTCCCAGGTGCCCTGACCCAGTCCCTGTCCAGTGGCCTCCTCCCAGGTCCCCCAAACCTGTCCTTGCCCTGTGGCCAGCTCCCGGACTTCCTGCCTGCCCATTGTGCCCCCCCGTACTTCCTGCCTGCCCTCTGTGCCCCCTTGGACTTCCTGCCTGCCCTCTGTGCCCCCTTGGACCTCCTGCCTGCCCATTGTGCCCCCCCCGGACTTCCTGCCTGCCCTCTGTGCCCCCTTGGACCTCCTGCCTGCCCTCTGTGCCCCCTTGGACCTCCTGCCTGCCCTCTGTGCCCCCCTGGACTGCCTGTCTGCCCCTTGTGCCCCCTTGGACTGCCTGTTTGCCCCCTGTGCCCCCTTGGTCTGCCTGTTGGCCCCCTTGGACAATTTGTTTTTTGTTTTCCTTGTTTTGTTTTTACCTTTTGGAGCATCTGGAATCCGCTCCTTAAAGCAGGGACTCTGTCATGTTCTCTGTCTTTTGTTTTTGTGCTGTTATTTTGAAGTTTAGTTTAGTTCCTGTTTCCTGTTTGGTTTTTGTAGTCCTTTGTAGTTTCATTTTATGATTGGTTTTCCCCTGATTAGTTCTCCTTCCCTGATTATTTCCCCAGGTGTTCCTTATTCCCTTGTTTGTTCCTTTTTGTATATAAGCCCTTTTAGTTTCTTTGTTTCCTTGTTAGTTCTTGCATGTGTTATGCTCTGTACTAGGTTTCCTTGTTTTTTTCCCTTTGTCCTGAGTTTTCCCCTGTTTTGTTAATAAAGCTGCACATAGATCCACAACCTCTGCCTGCCTACGTCACACTATGTGAGATATGTGGTGTTGATGAAACAGTTGAACATGTTTTAATGCACTGTAGGAAATATACTGTTGAAAGGAATGAGTGGAAGGATGAAATAGTAAATAAGGGTGAGCAGTTTACAATTACAAATTTATTAAATCCTGGTAGAAACATAACTCCATTATTGTTACAGTATTTGGGAAGTACAGGTTTATAGGTTATAAGTATGAAAGTAAAATTATTATTATTATGTTTTTTTTTTATTAATTAATTTATTTCCATTTATTTTACCCCTCCATGGGGGCTGAGTGTGGGAATGGAGGAGCTGAAAACGCAGCGCCAGACAAAGCCTCTATGCGGGTTTAAGAATTAAGGGCGATTGGAGTAAGGTAAATTAGAAGATTGTAAGTAGAGTGTCAATGGTCCATTTGGGCTATAGGTGGCGGTAATGGACTTATATGTCTGAACAAGAAGAAGAAGGGGAAACACATGACAAAATCACATGAGGGAACAGGAAATCACATGACAATGCAGGAACAGGAACTAGTTCAGGATTGTTGCTAATAAATGTCTTCATGAGATTTTCTATATCCATGTGATTCATGTTAAACACAAACAGCTGCTCAGCTGAGGTTTTACTTTTTAGGTTTCCATAAGGCAACATGAGAACACAATTGTAATTTATTGTCAAATTACTGTTTCATTGTTAACTATCATTTTTTTTTTATCTTTGTGCAAATAAAATGAAAAATGGGAGAATAAAAAGTACACTAGTAATCATCCACATCGTAAGGGCTCACTTCAGTTCCACAAGCATGATCTCTCTGAAACGGAATGCCATTTTATCATCACATGAAACTTCATTCAAAACATCTGTTGCTCATTCTCTAATCAGATTCGGCTTGTGTATAAACACCCAGTTCTCACTAGGATTCATTGCAAAGTATTGTATGTTTCTACACTGCAATTTCTGAGTGATTTGCTCTGATACTTAATATTCTACTGTTTTTGGATCAACTGCCTCGAGTTGTTGGCGGTACTACTTGCTCCGAGGAGGCTATTGCCATTGATCCAAGGCAAGCATGTGTTGGTTCGGACAGACAACACTCGTTGAATGTCACAACTCACCTGTCGTCTCGTCCTCCGGAGTCAGTGGCGGCTCAAGTCGCTGCGAGCCTCTCACATCCCGGGCCACCTTAACAGCACAGCTGACATGCTGATGCAGCAGGTTACGCTCAGGGGAGAGTGGAGACTCCATCCACAGGCGGTCCAGCTGATCTGGAGTCGATTCGGCCAAGCATAGCATGTTCGCTTCCCCAGAATTCTCCAACTGTCCGCTCTGGCCCTCTCTGACCAAGGCTCCCCTTGGCACAGATGCCCTGGCGCACAGCTGGCCCCTGGAAAAGTGTGCATTTTCCCCCAGTGAGCCTACATGCACAGATGTTGTGCAATGTCAGGGAGGACAAGGAGCAGATCATTCTAGTGGACTCTTAATGGCCCTCCCGTACTTGATTCTTGGACCTCATGCTCCACGTGACAGCCCCCCAGAAAATTCCCCTGAGGATGAACCTTTTTTCGCTGGGACGGGGCACCATCTGGCACCCGTGACCAGACCTCTGGAATCTCCATGTCTGGCCCTTGGATGGGACATGGAAGACTTAATTGGCCTACCACACATGGTCACTCAGGCCAGGGCCCCCTTAACGAGGTGCCTGTTGACCTGAAGTGGTGTCTGTTCGCTAAGTGGTGTTCTTCCCGATGCAAAGACCCCCAGAGATGTGCAGTCGGCTCAGTGCTTTCCTTTCTGCAGGAGAGGTTGGAGGGACGGCTGTCCCCCTCCATCTTGAATGTGTGTAGCCGCTATATTGGCACATAACAATGCAGTAGACGGTAAGTATTTGGGAAAGCATGACTTGATCCTCGGGTTCCTGAGAGGCGCGAAGGGGTTAAACCCCCCAGGCCACACCTCGTTCCTGCATGGGACTTCTCCGTGGTCCTTAGGGGTCTTCGGGGATCTCCTTTCAAGCCCCTTGAGTCAGCTGAGTTAAAGGCGCTCTCCTTTCAGACTGACGGCACTCACCTCCATCAAGAGGGTGGTGCAGGCATTCATGCAGGTGTTCTCTGTCAGCAAACCGTGCCTGGAGTTCGGTCTGGCTTACTCTCACATCATCCTGAGACCCTGACAGGGCTATGTGCTCAAGGTTCCCACAACCTCTTTTTGGGATCAGGTGGTGAACCTGCAAGCGCTGCCCCAGGAGGACACAGACCCAGCCTTGGCTTTGCTGTGTCTGGTGCGTGCTCTTCGTTCTTACTCCTTAGCCCACTGGCCGACAAGTCTTTGGAGAGGCTTTCTGTTCTTGGTCATCGTGTTTGTAGTAAATCCTCCCCTCCTTGGGTAGGACCTACCCCGGTGCCGCTCCGCACAACGTGCTTTTCCTCCGACCCGGTAAGACCGTGTGTTGTATTCCACTTAGAAGTCCTCCCCCCCTTCTCGGGGCTGGGTGTGGTCTCCGCAGTATCCTCCTCTTTGGAGGGACACCTCCCAACATGGACCTTATATGGACCTTCTTGGAGATCAATAGAGAGAAGGCTATGTTCATAGCCATGGTCTGTTCCCTGATGGAGGGAATGAGATGTTGTGTCCCTCTTGTCACAACACTGAACCAACCGCTGAAATGGCCAGGTCTTTGGCTCAGCTCCTGAGTATGTGTGTTTGCAAGCAGCGCTCCTTTTATACCTGTCCCAAGAGTGACCCCTAGTGTCAACTCATAGACACAACGTCTCATTGTTACATCAATAACCATGATGTTTCACGCATGCTAAGATATGTGTGAGTGGTGGTGGCGTAGTGGACTAAAACACATAACTGGTAATCAGAAGGTTGACGGTTCAAGCCCCACAGCCACAACCATTGTGTCCTTGAGCAAGGCACTTAACTCCAGGTTGCTCCAGGGGATGGTCCCTGTATGCACTGTACATGCACTGTAAATCGCTTTGGATTATAAATATGTAATCATTTGTGTGACTGTGTATACTAGACCTGAAGGACTTGTTTCTGTTCAGTTCGGTGCGGATACATGCCAAATGCATAAAATAAATAAATATGTAATCATTTGTGTGACTGTGTGTACCAGACCTGAAGGCCTTGTTTCTGTTCAGTTTGGTGCGGATACATGTACCGTTCAGCCCTATCTGTTACTACTTTTAAACCAAAATGGTGCTTATTGTCATGTCAGAGCCGATGCTCGATCGAAGGAACTGAGAAGTGTTTAAAAGAAGAGTGCTAGTGTCTTGTGGTAAATATGGTCATGTGTCTGTGCGCATGAGCGGTCAGATGTGCTTCATGGTCAAAATAGCTTTTAGACGAGGTATTCATTTTAACACAGTCGAGTGATTGCAGGTATGTGTAAAAACACTGAATAGGAGCATTAGACCTCGCAGTGGCTGTCTATTATGTTTTTAATACTAATCAACAGTATCGAAAGCTGTATATAGCTGTATGCTATAAATACCAATTTGGTTCTGTTCAGTTCTCCCAGTTCTGAGAGCTAGTTTATAGAGTATGCATTACACCACTGTTATCTGGCATACTAAATTGGGAATGTACAGCATCACTCCAACACTATGATCCTGAATCAACTCGGTCGAGTAAACCACGCATCTGTATGCATGGTTATTATGCTCTTCTAAATGACTTGATGTGTCAAAATCAATAGAAAATGATCAAAATCATAAAACAAAATGTTATGTGTATCCTGCTGTGTGTTTTTCATTGAGTGTTTGGTGTTCATGTCTGTTTGTCATGAATATGGAAAGTCAAGGGTTTATTACAGTTAAAAACAATGGGCCTCTTTCATGAAACACGAGCAGAATTTGATGCAAATGAGCCACTCTGATGTAAATTATAGGATTCATGAAAGTTTTCATATTATCAAAACGTTAGTGGGTACAATAAAATGTATACCTTTTCCTATCATGTGTAAATCGTGCGTAAGACATCCAACCTTTCAGGCAAACTGTCATGACTACATTTTGATGTAATTTGAATAAAAAAATGGACTAACAATTAAATAAGTGAAATTAACCTTATAATAACATCAATTAGTAAAGAAGAAGAAAAAGTAGTACAAGAAGAATGATTTGTTTTCTCTTTAAATCATGACCATTTAGATTCTTTACTGCTTAAATACATTTTTCCAAAGTATAGTTTTTCCAACTCTGCTTACCGTTTTTCCAGCAGAAGTGCTTGATTTTTCTCGAAATAATTATTGCCCTTTATAGTGACGGGGTGGACAGTTTTTTTTTTATTTGTATTTTTAATTTGAGCTCCATAATTTAGGTTTAATAAATTAGTATATGCATCGGTAAATCACGTTCAGTTGATAACGTATGGTCAATGGTAAAGCAGTTACCCATAAATGAACACAACGTGTGCAGGTGCATACACAGTACAATGGGGGATTGAAAAAAAAAAAAGCCTATACATTGTCCTAGCTATAGCTTGCAAATCGGTGATCTTATTCAGGCATTTTTTTTATTTCTCTGAAGATTCTCCCAGTTGCAGGTATACTATATCACTGTTACATCATGATTTACCCGAGAACTTTCGCGCTGCGAAATGAACCAGAGAAGATTCATGGTTGTGAACATCATTGTCCTGGAGTGAAATAACATTCATGTTAAACCATTTTTATTGACTTCATGAACTATTTGATTCACAAAAGAGCATCATATGACAGCAAAAACATGTGATGTCCTCCCTTTTTTGAGATGCTATTGTGCTTGCTAAATTGAAATTTTATATGAATACACGTCATTACTGTTCCTCGTAGATGTTAAAATCCTTTACCAGTGAGTCTAATGACTTCCTTTTATGGCGTTTTCATGGGCGTAGATTATGATAATTGTTAATGAACATGCACACACCCCCTGTTTATGAATGTTCGGCTTTAACTAACATACACATGTTTTACAAATCTAGTTAAAAGTTTTAGGAAAGGCCCATATTACGAGCAATTTACTTCGAATTTACTCATATTTTACGAACGTTTAATGAATGTGGCCCATTGTGTGTATGAAAGAGAGTATACAAGTTTTAAAGGATGAATTCATGGGCACTTTAATTCCATTTTATGCAAGTGGGGGAGCTGAGGGTCACACAGGCTGGGCGTGACCTGCGGAATTTGACCTCTGGCGATGTGTTTGGGGAGCTAGCCATTCTATACAACTGCAAACGCACAGCATCTGTAAAAGGTCAGTTTTCAGGATTTGGTCACAGGCTATGTTTAAAATTAAACAAATATCTTTCTACATACAAAATGATGTGCAGTGAGTGTATACTGCTTACTATGAAAGAGTATTAAACAGTAATGATAAACCTTTATTTCTTAAACAGTATTATACTACATTTTTGTCACAGGAACTCATAATGTTGCATATGAGCAGTTTCCAGTAGTTATTTTAGAAAGAAAACTTTTATTGTGCAGTCTTAATTATTTTTTTTATTTATTTAAATGTCTTACGGTTTGGTCCAAAAATGTATTGTGGTTGATATTTCTTCCAGTTCATTAATAATCATGTAAATGGAAAGTCCAGTCAAGCGTATTGCATTGTGAAACATGGTATTCTGTGAAGCATCCTCTTTTGTATCTACACATATGAGCAAATAGCAGTCATACAAAATCATCCAATAGGTCATCCATATATTCTATGCCTACAGAAATGTTTCAGCACAGGTAGTGCCTCTGTTGGTGTAATGAATGAGTGTTTTGATGTTGTCTTACAGCCATCACTTCAGTGAAGTTGTGGTGTATAGAGAGACAAACATATCGAAGCATCATGACCAACAATTCCAAGCAAAAACGAGAACAACTGATGGGCTTCCTGAAGACGTAAGACATTTTGATACCACAACACTTCAAGCCACTATGTACTACTGTGCATGTCTAGTTGACATGATGAAATACTTTTGGGAAGTTTACATGTCATGTGGTGGGACATGCTGTACTACATCTAAAACTATTTTCAATAGCATTTTGATAATTGTTTTATAGTGTGACGATGCGGAGGGCAGGGCTATGCACTACGCACGCCCGGCCCCCAATAGCGCTAATCAGCCAAGGAGAGGGATAAATGCAGAGGTATGCGGCAGTTCAGAAGAGAGAGAGCCACATGCAGCTGCAGTGTGTGCGTTTGTGTTTATGTTTTGTCTTTGTTTTAATTTCTCATTAAACCTAAACCTAACCCTAGCCCTTCTCATTAAATATTATTTTGACTGTTCAGCTGGTTCACGCCTCTTCCTTTCCTAGATTTCAGTACCAATGTAACAAGGCTGAACCGGCTGAACAGTCAAAATAATATTTAATGAGAAATTAAAACATGAAGACAAAACTTAAACACAAACACACAAACTGCAGCTGCATGTGGCTCTCTATCTCCTGAACTGCCACATCCTGCTGCATTTATCTCACTCCTCGGCTGAGTAGTCCGATTGGGGGCCGGGCATGTGTAGTCATGGCCCGGCCCTGCCCTCCTCCTTGTCACATATAATTATTTAATTATATTCAATATTATGCAGATTTGATTCATCATATTATTTGAGAGACTACCTGGGAATAGCTGAAGATCTCTTCCACAAGCAATTAAGAAGTCCACAAGCATATAGGGGAGACTAAGTGTCCCCTATATGCTTATGGACTGATTAAGTTGTCACTCTTTTTACTCCAGTCTCTTTTTTAGTGTAAAATTATTTTCAGTCAAAGCAAAGTCATTCCAAAGCAGCTTTGCCTAAAGTCATGCCTTACCCATGGAACCTTGTGCCTTGGAAATATTCAGACACTGAGAGATCTGTCTCCAGCATTGAAAAAGGCCACTCTAGTCCCGAAATATAGAACAAACCACTTAAATGCGCTGTTGTGGAAAATTAAAGCTGAGGTGCACAAATCTCTGTTCACTCTGGCTGTCATCTCTGGAAGTCCCAACACCTTCGACTCAAAAGTTGAGCCCCCTCAACAAAGTAAAGATGTGTCAAAAGGTAGGCCATAAGTTATCAATCTATTATTATTCAAATGCCTGCCAAAGCCTGTGTTCCCCATCTGTCGCTCACTTCCACGTTGTGTCGAAAAAGCGACACTAGGAGTCTCTCTTGAGAGCCTTTTGCATCTCTGATCTATGAGAAAAGGCCAATGAGAAATTGGCAGACAGAATTTGCATGTCCCGCCCCCGGACATACGGGTATAAAGGGAGGGAAATGCTTCTGTTTCATTCAGAAATATGTATGCACTGCGAGAACATGACCATGGCAACGTTGCAGTCGCGGCTTTCCTTCCTCTGAAGGAACGCCACACCAGCCACCCCCTGCGTCACTCCTTCTTTCCACGGGATTGAGGACGACCCAGCTGGCGATGGAGGTGATTTGGGGATGGCAGCGGACGCAGTTTCACCTGGTATGTCCCCACGAACCACCCGCACTAGCTGCTATCGTGGCCCACCACGACACAGTAGACGGCAAGCCTTTGGGTAAGCACAACTTAATTATCAGGATCCTAAGAGGCGCCCGGAGGTTAAATCCCTCCCGGCCGATCCTGTTCCCCTCCTGGGATCTCTCAGTGGTCCTCTCCAGAGACCCCCTTCGAGCCACTAGAATCAGTCGGACTCAGGGCCCTCTCCTTGAAGACGGCCCTCCTGATCACGCTCGCCTCTCTCAAAAGGGTCGGGGACCTGCAAGCGGTCTCTGTCAGTAGCACCTGCCTGGAGTTCGGTCCGGCAGACCCTCACGTGATCCTAAGACCGCGACCGGGCTACGTGCCCAAGGTTCCCACCACTCCCTTCAGGGACCAGGTAGTGAACCTGCAAACGCTGGGCCGGGAGGAGGCAGGCCCAGCCCCTTCGTTACTTTGGCCGGGTTCGTGCTTTGCGTATCTTCTTGGACCGCACGCAGAGCTTTAGATGTTCTGAGCAGCTCTTCGTCTGCTTTGGTGGACAGCGGAAAGGGAACGCTGTCTCCAAACAGAGGCTTTCCCACTGGGTAGTGGATGCCATTATATTGGCCTATCGCACCCAAGCCGTGCCCCCGCCCCCCCCTTGTGGGTCCGAGCACACTCAACAAGAAGTGTTGCATCCTCATGGGCACTGGCCAGGGGCACCTCCCTAGCAGGCATATGTAGAGCAGCGGGTTGGGCAGCACCCGAAACCTTTGCAAGATTTTACAATCTCAGGTTTAAGTCGGTTTCGTCCCGTGTTTTCTCAGGTCCGAGCCGGTTGAACTCTGTACACGCTGACAAACTGACCAGGTGGACCGCTTGCACATAGCGCCTTTACCCCAGGAGATCCCACAAACTCGGCTCCCTGGATGACTCCTCCCTAGCCCTCTGGTCCGCGAGTTTGCCGACCAAGACCAATGCGGGTACTCAATTTACCCTGTACTAGAATAGGTGCTCCACAGGATGGGCTCCCACATGGACTTTTCCCCCTTTGCGTATTTTCTACGGTACGGTCCCCATGCGAGCGGACCCGCGTCTCATTTGGGCAGTCTTCACGGACCCCTGGTCGCCG
Organism: Xyrauchen texanus; assembly: GCF_025860055.1. NCBI lineage: Eukaryota > Metazoa > Chordata > Actinopteri > Cypriniformes > Catostomidae > Xyrauchen > Xyrauchen texanus. Next base: position 4,543,638 of record NC_068305.1, read on the forward strand.
TGTTTGTAGCAACTCCTCCCTCCCAATGAGGTAGGATCTACCACCGTGCCATTTTCCACATGTTTTCACCATTTTCAAGCCTAGCAATGTTACAGCAGGATTCTCCGCAGCTTGACACTTGTCAAGTATAGGAGAATGGAATGAACAAATTTGTGGGTTAGGTGCTGACATGGTTACAAAGACGAGTTTCAGTCCTAAGAAGGAAACTTGCTTGCCACTCACATGTTATTTTTCCAGCTGTCATTGAGGCCCCAATCTGCTTCCAACAGTTTGCTGTGCTTGCATGCATGTACCTTCGATTGAGCTATCAACAACCACTAGTTCAGGTAACACGGATGCCGCTTGGCCATAGCAGAGCAAGTGACGCACAGGCACATTTCATACATGTGTGAAGGGCCAAGGACAACCTGAAGAGTAGGACCATGGACTGGAATACAGTTCCGCTGAAGGCAAATCTCAAGAATGGCCTGCAGCGAAGCGTACCTGCACATATGCGTCTGCAAGTCGCTTGACAAAAAACAGTCCAATGGATGGACATGAGACAAAGTCTCTCTCTGAGTAACCACCTTTAATGGAGACTTATAAGTGTCCAAATCAAGCAAGAGATATAAAAAAAGGTCAGTCCAACACCCTACATTGGAGGCCAGAATGCCACTGAGGTTTTGTGGTCATCTTACGAATCAAAGCACATAGTTGTGTTTGACTGTGCTCATTGTGTGGTCTCCCACCCAATGGTGGGTGGTGGCTCAGTGCAACTGAATTTTCACTCACTTTTTTGAACATGTTTGTTCCTTTGTACCTTTATGCAGTTGGACATTTTACTCCAGATCTTATAGTACTGTGATATATGGAATACCTTGTGATAACTCACCTGTGTTACAATCAGCAGCAGTCACCCCTACATATAGTTATCAGTGCAGAAGTTTTAAGGCAAAGTTTCCTATCTATATGTTGTGAATAAACAAAATGAGTTAGTAAATGGGTTTTGTGTGCTGATGCTGACGTAGCCTAGAACAATTTGAATTCTGCAAAATATTATGAAGAAATATAAAAAGACACCACTTGAGTCACATATCTGATCTCACTACTGCTGTTTATGTTCTTGGTAAACGCTTTGGAAGATAACATTGCAAAAACATCTTTGACGACAGCATGATTTGTGCCAGGTTGGACGTGGAAAGTAGGTCCCTAAAATGTTGTAAGGACAAGACATTCCTGCAATGTTGTGAAAATACATTTATAATGAGAAAAAACTGTCATCTGTTGGATTTAGTCTGTTGGATAAAGCATGGTAAGCTTTTTACAACCTAAAACAAAAAAGGTTTTTACAATGTTTTTGTGTTTGCTGGTTGCTTTCCTCGGGCAATAATAGCATGAATTTGCACCTAAAAGTTTTGCATCATGTGCACTTTGGATAACTACATCACTGTATGTATAATGTTTGCATATGTATTAGAGCTGCATTATTGTTGTTTCAATCAGAGCTTGTACTCTGAAGGCCCTGAACGATATCCAATTGTCCAAGATCATTGACTCCATGGAAGAGGTCAGTGCAATTTTACTCTTATGTCTATACTAGAGTAAAGTGTTTGTTAATGTAAATGAGTAACAACTATTCTTGGAGTCGTTCCTTGTAATGTTTTGTCTATGTTTGTATCCCTTTAAGGTGAAGTTTCAGAAAAAAGAGGTAATTGTCCGAGAAGGAGCAGAAGGCAATACTTTTTACATCATCCTCAAAGGAGAGGTAAAAGAAAAAACATTTAAACATTTATAAATTACTAAACTGTCCCCTCCTAACCCAACATTCACATGGCTGTTTGGTTTTATAATGAGACCTAGCGAAAATAATTTTGCCATTGATGGTTTTTTAACATCATTATATTGTTTGGAGCATAAGAAACATAAAACAAAAATCATGAATAACATTTATTGTTTGATCCATTTACAAATTGAAGATACCACTGTACTTAGAAACTATTTATACAAAAATCCCACCAAAATTTATATTTCAAATATATTTTAGAGAAATGCAGTCTCATTCACAATAAATATCACAATAATTTTAATTGCATCATAATAATAAATAATCATAAAAGTATTTGTATGCATTTCCCTAAAATATTCAGTGCAACAGATATTAAAATTAATTACTTTTCATGTTTTCTTTTGTTTTTTTTTTACATTGTCACTAGAAAAACTAATGATTTCTGTTTAGAAATAAATTATATTATAAAATCTTTATTTGTACCCTTGTGACTTGCTCATATTGGGGTACCACACTTCATGTTCCAGGCATGAACATGTTTGTAACATGTTCGTGTTAACACTTTTTTGCTACTTATATATTACATCAGAGGCTGTGGTCTTTTTGCAAATTTTAAAAACATTAATAGCTAACTCAAATACTTTCCATCATTATGACAATCAGGGTTTACCTTCATTGAGAATGTTTTGGTGGCCATTGCCGAAGCAAATGTAATGATGGTCATCTTGCGTTCAGCGCTTTGTAAGAGAGACACAAGCAAGTGGGGATTCGAGCAGGTCAAAGAGATATTCCATGTGTATTCCAATGAAATAATTCATAGGATTTTGTTCATTGTTTCCGGTGACAAGATTGCAAGATGGTTGTTTTCTGCACATTGCAATGGCAGAATAACAGAAAAATGCAAGAAACAGCAGCACAGCTCTTTAACAATGGATGACTGTAGCATAACCGCATCATATAATTACTTACCTATTTGTAACCATATAACAAAAATGCACTTGCATTTACACCTTCTTTGAATGTGGTCAGAATCTGTCTGTGACCACCTCTGAATGTGGTTGCAATGATTAGATCTTGATCACAATGCGTCTTGGGCGCATTTAAACCTGTCATTTAAGTGCTATCCGATAGAGATCCACTTACCAAAAACACATGTTAAATCAAGGTGTAAAGAATAAGCATTATGTTATCTACCTGCGTTTAGCTGCTTTTGCAAGCATCTTTCAATAAACTCAGAGCTGTGTGAAAAGTAGTTTTGCAACGGAATACAAGTGTTTCCATTACAAAAAGATGCAATGTTTTATCTGGAAGGGTAAACTTTGTACTTTGTAAAGTTATGGAAGTGTGAGTTTGTGTGTCCTACATTGTGGATGTAATATAGTCTCACCCATTAATTTCCAATCATTCTTGTCTAAATCTCTGTGTGTTTGTGTGTCTATGTGATGGTTGTATTTGTGGGTGTTCCCCTTCTGTCACTCACTCGACAATGTGTTGATGTAGTGACACTAGGGGTCGCTCCTGGGATCCCCAGACATCTCTGATCTTTGAGAAAAGACCAATGTAAATTGGTGAGTGGAATTTGCATGCCACTCCCCTGGACATACGGGTATATAAGGAGCAGGAATGCAACCACTCATTCAGACTACTTCGGAGCCAAGTGGTTGTATTCACTGAGCTGAATTACTCTGCCGATCCATTCATCTCTGAGTCCAGTAAAGCTGTTGGATTTACGGCACATTACAGCGGCTTCTGAGTGCAGAGAATGCCCCTGGGTACTTCAGCAGCCTAAAAGAGAATATTTTTCCTCAAAAAGAGTATATTTCCCTTCTAAAAGAGTGTCACTCACAGAGAGTGTGTTTTTAAAAATGCCTTTTCAGTTTGTGTATATTTCCTGGTTGCGATCATTACCTCTCCGCTTCCCACGGCCACTAGCGCTGCCTCACGTGTTGGGCGCTTCCCACACGGGGACAGCGTTCATGGACAGGTCCCGTTCTCACTGCGAGAGCATGAATATGGAAACATTGCGGTCGCTGCTTTTCCTAGGGAAAGCCCCGTAGCAGCCCCCCACTGCAGTCCTTCTACCTACGGGTTCGAGGCTGCATCGGCACTGGAAGTGATTTGGGGATTTCAATGGGAGCTGCTCTGCCAGGAAACCCGCTGTGGACCTCCCAGGTGGTTAGCGTGATCACAGTGCACCTTGGCCCACAGAGCACCACCACCTGGCGGAGCTGTCTGAGACTCCTGTCCAGGGCCTGTAGGTCATCACTGATGACTAAGGCCGGCAGTGCTGCTGGATAGGCCGCTCAGCCCTGCACACCACGGCTCTCCTGCAAGTACACCAAGCCGAGGCGCTCAAAGAACTGAGAGTAGTTCTGACCTGAAATTGATGTAGGAGCTGCGATCGGCAACCGATCTCGCTCTCTGGGTGACGAAGGTCATGGTGTGGTTTTTCGGGCAGGCAATGTTCACTCTGGTGGTCCAGGAGCACCAACATTGGCTCAACCAGGTAGAATCAAGGGATTGGAATCAACAAGGTATGATTCCTTGGTGCCCCAGTCTCCCAGGTTGGCCAATTCGGCGTCACCACAGAGGACTTCGCACAGCAATCCTCAGCGGTCAGAAAGCAGACAGGGACCATACAAAACATCCTGCCCCGGCACGACTCAAGGTCCCACACCCCATTTGCTCGATGCCAAGTGCGTCCCCCTGCTGCAGCAACACTGGCTCCGCCACAGTCCACCCCAATAGGCCGGCCTCAGCATGGAGCCACCCGCAGAAAGTAGATGCTATCAATATCACGGCCGATCGTCAAGAACCCAAGAAAAGCTTCAAAGTGCCCCCGAGATGGGCAGTCCAGGAAGTTGGAGTTCCGCTGCACAGGAGCTGTTAAGAGCACCATTCCTTCCCCCGGTGGAGGGCCGGGCGGAGGATCCCTGTTTACCTTTTCTTATCATTTCGCCGCATGCCCCAAGGGCGTCCTGGGTGCCCACAATTTAAGAAAAGTGCGGTTACCTTACTTCCTGGGCCTCACAGTCGGTGTCCACATCCATCGTTATCATGCGGTACGTCCGACATGATTGTTCCCTTGGTCCCCCTCGTGCGGAGCTTGAGGGTCGTGGTTCGTGCCTGGCTTGGAAGCACGTCATGTGGAAGGGCCCCGTGGTAGATCCTACCCGAAGGAGGAGGAGTTACTACAAACACAGTGACCGGGGACAGAGAGGCCTCTGCCCAAGGAAGACGTGGTTTGCCGATGGGGAAACCTTTTGCGGAAAATACATCACACAGGGTTATCAACGGGATAACCAATGCATGTCCTGGGGCTCCCAGGAGCGACCCCTAGTGTCATCGACACAACGTCTCGTTCCCTCAATCAGGAAATGGAGGTTACATTAGTAACATGACGTTCTACACTATGGCAGTGTTATAGTCTCAATAATTAATATCTGTGTGTGTGAAGAGCATTTTGGCTCTATTTTGTTGTCTCAACCATTCTTTTCCCTATTCATTTGGTTGGTCAAATTTGTCAGGGAATACAAACAGAGTAATTTAAATTGTTTTGAAAAACCACCTAAAAAGGTTTATAGGCTATAGTAAAAAACGTGGAAAGTCAAAGTTCTATTCCTATCAGATGTTGGATACCAGTTTTATACATAAATAAAGCAGGGCTTATCAGACAAAAATGTCCAAACATGAGGGTTTAAACTTGTCATAATTTTGTCTGTTTCCCATCAGGTATTAGTGACCAAAAATGTTAGTGGACAGCAGAAAATCATTCGTAAGATGGGTGAGGGGGAGCACTTTGGAGAACTGGCACTTATACGGTAACCATAGTCAATGTTACTTAGTGACAACATCTTTTTTAACAATTATTTTTCAAAAGTGAGCACAATTGTTCAGTGGCTACCCAATCAAAAGCAAATTAAAGCAAATTCATTCATATTTATCTCAGATTTGATGCTTCATAAGTGCTAAAAATGCTAAAAATATATATCCCTCCCTCCAATGCATCTCTGGAACACACAAGTGCTCTTTCATCAACCAGGCTTCACAGAGTGAATACTTGCAAGACTCAGTCAAGCTTCTCTCGATATCTCTGCGTAGACCACAAAAATTGAGACCCATTTAAATTCAGCTGAATTATTTTCTTTTTTTTACTTTAAAGTGCTATAAAGGAAGTCAAAACACTTGAATGGCTAGACAACCCAGAAATTATGAACAGCACTGATGAGGAAAAGAGCTACAACACTGTCATGCACCAAAATAAGGGTTTTATAAAGTACACATCATCACCCTTACTAGAATTTAGCACAGTAAACTTTACCATACATTTTATATTAAATTATCTCTCTGGGAGAATCTATTAGAGTTAATTTAATTATTTATAGGCAATTTTACTATTAGTCTGTTTTATTTTATTAATTACAAGGCATCCATATTCTTACCTGTTCATGACATTACAAATGGAAGAACTATTGTAAACATAAGGGCAAGTAGAATGTAGATTAAAAGGCTTTAAAGTCTGGACCTCCAAGAATTATAAAGAAATTATGAGCAAAGTTTTCCTGTGTAATATATGTTCAGTTCTTATGAGGTTTTAATTGATAAAACATGACCATGTTTGCCTTCATATATTCATAGAGATTACTTAAATTGGTAAGAGCCTGATGAAAAGAATTAACATCTGTTAAGAGGTAGGAACAAACATTTTCACTAAAAGCACAGTCTCACCTCAGTATTTCATGGTTCAGAGAGGCTCGGGACCTGAACGCAGGGTAAAAAATAAAGGTTTATTTAATACAAAAATAAAACACAAAATCCAACATAAAACTCCCACAAGGGATAAAAAACAAACACAAACAACTCCGTAGAGGAGGGGCTGGGGCAGAGGGAAACTGGGAACAGGACCAACTGGACCGAGAACAGGAACAGGGATGAAACAGGACAGATTAAACACCACCAACATACAGAAAAGACTATCTGGAAAACAAGCCCACTAGACTGGAAACAAGACGAACTGGCACTGGACAGCACACACAAGGAGGCTAAAATAGGGAGAGAATTCAAATGAGTTAACAGGAAAGGTGAGGCAAATTAACGAATAATAAGCAAACAAGGAGGTGTGGTATGACGTAAAACAGAGAGACATGCAACGATACAGAAACAAAACAAAGCCACGTGCTCTCACAAGACATCAAAACACCTGAATGGCATGAGCGCACATCGCCAAGATAATAAGGAAATATACGTCCATGCCAACCGACAAACAAGATGAGAGAATGCATAGCAATGTAGCAGTGTAGCAAGACCATGCGCTCACACAAAGACAGACAACGAAACACAAGACAGACACTGGAAGGTGTTGCCTTTGTCCTGTCAGACAAAAACCCAGACTGACAGGACCGTGACACAGTAAGATCTTATATTCATGTACAATAAGAATGTTATAACCAGCTCTATAGAAATGATGTGTTACATCAATTACATTTTGTTTAATTTACAATGGCACCTTGAAGTAAATAATGTCAGATTAAAAATGTTTCAGATGCTTATATGATCCAACATTACAAGTATTTCCAATGTATACATGATATACAACTAAATAATTGCATGAAATATTAACTGATTGCAATTAGGTAATAAACCAACTTTGCACATGTGGATGAACATTATTTTAGATGTTTTTAAAAGACAGTTTTCCAGACACCTCTGTAAATAAATTACATTGTTGGGTGTAATGTAATTAAAAAGTAATTGGAGTAATTATTACAGTACATAATAATCCAACTTTTGTACCAAATTTTGTGTTTTATAAAGCAACTTAAAAGTAATCAGTAATGTGATTAAGTTTTGATGACATAATTAGCAATGTCAGTAATCTGATCACAATTTTAGTATAAGAATTTGAGTGACTTACCCAAAACTCATAATTTAGCCTTAAAATAGTATAGAATCCTGCTGCAAAAATTTTAATAAATGGGGGAAAAAAGATTAAACCGGTTTGCTGGTCTCCTGGTCAGGCTGATTTGTTTTGATGGTTTTAAAAAGGTTTTGGGCAGTTCTTAGCTGTTCAGGCTGGGAGACCAGCTTGTCAACCAGCTGAACCAGCGGAGGACCATCTTCACCAGGCTGGGAGACCAGCTAGACCATCTTAAACCAGCTAACACCAGCAAACCAGCTTAGGCTGTTTATAATTTTCAGCAGGAAATTTAAATTTTGTTGTCAAAATAATTTTAGAATTTTGATTGTTGTTGAAAGTTAACCACCTATTCTATTGTGTAATCAAGAGAGATCCGTAGGACAGCAACTTGCACAGCTGTGGGAGCTGTCACATGCTTCTCCATTGATAAAGAGTAAGTTTGATTCAGTGCTGAAAATATTGCTTTGCTCAGCTTGCATAAATGCAGACATGTTATTCCTTTAATTTAGGATCAGTTTGATTAAGGTACACTGACATTACATTAAATATGTTGTAAGGTGGATTTATTCACTTTTACATTTGTAGACTTATTTTATGTGTCCTTATTTCCCCACAGGGTCTTTGAAGAGACCATTCCTATTGAAAGTCTTGAACTCCATGACGAGTAAGATATTTCTGAATATTAATGATCACATATGTTTTTCGTGCTTTGTGATTTTTACATTTGTCATTAATTAGAGAATAATTGGAATCAGTTACACAAAATGTAACTTCCAATATTTGTGTTAAAAATTATTGACAGGTTTGGTGTCTCTACCTCTAATGAAGAGGATAAAGCCATCAAAATGGCTTTTGATTTGTGGAGAATGTGTTCACTTTTCTGTAATACAGAGACTCCTTCAGTCCAAAACTGAAGGTGGCTGCCTTGTTGCCTCAAAGCAAGCTGTCAGCAGCTTATCACCTTGCAGCTCTTTGTTCGTTTCCCACTGAAGAAAGCAGAGTTGACCCTTGTCAGTACCTGGAAAGGAAACCTCCTGTGGAAAAATAAAGTTTCTGTCAGTGTTGGGGAAGCTACATTGAAAATGTAGCTTGACAAGCAACAAGCTACTCATTATTTAAAGTAGTTAAACTACAGTGAAGCTAACCTTTTAAAAATGTTGGTTATCATGTATTTAATTAAATATACTAAATATATTTAATACATTTAATGGATGGGAACATTAAAACAATCATAATAATCGCCATAAAATAAAATACAGCAAAATAAAAACAAGAAAGATCAGACACCATGAAAATTTTATACTACACACTTTTCAGTCCACCTGATGTGGCCAGATGTAACCTTCTTCCCTAAAGATCCAATTTTTATGACAAACTCTCCTTGGGCTGATATTTTGTGCTTGTCACATAATATTTAGTATAGATAATATGTGAATAGAGACTCTGGGCTTGTTTCTCCCCTCACCTGTGTCCTTATTCATTGTATTTTCAGATTTTTTTTTGCACATTGCAAGTGCAGATTTACATGTCAAATACATAGGCTGCGCTACAAATATTTGTTCGCTTTAATCAGGACATATGGTCACCCTAGATTGTTGCATAATAGTTATGGCATGTACTTATAATATTATTATAATGTTTTGCATCAGTGGTTTATTGTGGTGCTGAAAAATAGCTTGATAATGATTTTTTTCTTCTTCTGTAGTTCAGATCACCTGGAGGACATTAAAAAGCCAGAGGAAGTGGGGTATGTTTTTTCATTGATGAAAAAAATAACAATTTTCTTACGAAATAAAACAAACTTACAGTTGTATGCTCAGACAGTTTTTTTGAATGCTCTAGAAAGATGTTTCTATGGCTTTGTTCACACTTTACCTAAATCAGATTTGTTTTCCAAAACAATTTTTAGGATTCATAATGTCATTCGGTAATTTTGCAACTGAAAAAGTCTGATCCATTTGTTCAGACAGTGCAGTCAATATCCAGTGTACATCTATTGGTTTCCATTGTAAATACTTAAATGTCAGCACAACACATAAGAGAGTAGCTGTCAATGTGAAAATATAGAATGAAAAATAAGTGCTGAACTCATGAGAGAACATCAGAGGCATTACTGTGTTTATATATTCATCCTTATGTTATGTCCAAAACCACTCACTCACCATTCAGTACATAGTGATTTTGTACATTTAAGTGTAAATTAATGAATTTGGACCCAACTGTAGACACTACTGCACTTTTTGTATGACGTTACATACTGTACAAGACTGCTCTCATTATTGTTATTAGCTATTTTAACATAAATTGGGATAGATGCTGAAATGTACAATATGGATGTACTGAAAGCGTCTAAAATTTTAAATTTTTTACATATTTACAGCTTTAGAAATGTACAAATATTTACTTATTCTTTATACATTTGCATATTTTTATCTTTAGATCGCTTAAACCTACCACTAAACATAACTGTCACGATTCCCTTGTTGTCTGCCCTGGGTTTCACTTGTCCTTGTTAAAAAACTACACTTCCCATGATCCCCGGCCCTCATCACTGCCAGCCCTGTGTCATTGTGCTCACCTGATTGTAGTTTGTCATCATCATGTCTCCAAATGTATATAAACCCTGTTTGTTCTCCATTCCCTTTTCGATCGTCGATGTAATGGATGCTTGTTTTCGTGTTTCTTGATGTTTATCCTGCTAGTTAAACCGTTGTATGTTTTCCGTGTTTTTGTTGTGTTTCCCCATTGCGGGTGTTTCCTTTGTTTTGGTTTTGTTTTTTTAGTTTTCAACCTGTCCAATAAAGCTAACCCTGCACTTAGATCCTCGCCCCTCGTCTGCCTTCCTGCTCATCGTAACAGAATGACCAACAATGGATCTAGCAGGGTTCCTCACTGAGCTGACACAGGCGGACTTGTCTGTCCGGGAGTTCTCCCATTTCTTCGCCAGCGTGGCCAGTTACACCGGCTGGGATGACCACACTTTGAAGGTGGCGTACCGGTTCGGTGTACCCAAACACCGATGGTGGGAACTACCGGAGACCGGAGACTACACTTGGAAAGAATATGTGGGACTCATCATAGAGGAATTCGCTGCCAGGGAGCCACCTCTCCTGATCCCGGCTCCCGCCTCTGGGCTTTCCTCTCCAGCCACGGTGAGTGAACCAACCCCCACACCTGCCGTGGTAAACGAACCAGCGCTGCCAACTTCATCCGCCCGGAGGAGGAGGAGAAGAGGAAAGGCCACTGCTCTCCAGCCTCCGCCAATCACGGTCAACCAGCCAATGCCTGCAGCCCCGAACGTCAGTGAGCCAGTGCCTGTAGCCTCGAACGTCAGTGAGCCAGTGCCTGTAGCCTTGACCGTTCCAGAGCCAGCACCTGTAGCCATGACCGTCCAAGAGCCAGCGCATCTCGAGCCTCCCAGGGCTCCGCCTCTCGAGTCTCTCGAGCCTCCCAGGGCTCCGCCTCTCGAGTCTCTTGAGCCTCCTAGGGCTCCGCCTCCCGAGCCTTCTAGGGTTCCGCCTCCCGAGTCTTCCAGGGCTCCGCCTCTCAAGTCTCTCGAGCCTCCCAGGGCTCCTCCTCTCGAGCCTCCCAGGGCTCCTCCTCTCGAGCCTCCCAGGGCTCCGCCTCTCAAGTCTCTCGAGCCTCCCAGGGCTCCGCCTCTCGAGCCTTCCAGGGCTCCGCCTCCCGAGTCTCTCGAGCCTCCCAGGGCTCCGCCTCTCGAGCCTCCCAGGGATCCGCCTCTCAAGTCGTCAATGAGCGGCTCCCCCTCCCGAGCCTCCAGAACCTCCCTCAGCTCCGCCTCCTGAGCCTCCAGAGCCTCCCTCAGCTCCGCCTCCGGAGCCTTCTACGATGTGGTCTCCTGAGCAATCCACGGCTCCGCCTACCTCGGCTCCGCCCTCGGAGTTCCCCATGGCTGTGGTCCTGAGGCCGCCTCCCAGGCCTCCTGAACCTGTCTTTACTCTGTGGCCAGCTCCCAGACCACCTGATCCATTCCTCTTGTGGCCACCTTGGACTGCCTGTCTACTTCCTGTGCCTCCTTGGACTGCCTGTCTGCCCCCCGTGCCCCCTTGGACCACCTTCTTGCCCCCCGTGCCTCCTTGGACTGCCTGTCTGCCCCCCGTGCCTCCTTGGACTGCCTGTCTGCCCCCCGGACTGCCTGTCTGCCCCCCGTGCCTCCTTGGACTGCCTGTCTGCCCCCCGTGCCTCTTTGGACTGTCTGTTTGCCCCTTGTGCTCCCTTGGTCTGTCTGTTTGCCCCTTGTGCTCCCTTGGTCTGTCTGTTTGCTCCCCCACTCCTTGGACGATTTTATTTTTTTTGCAGTATTCCCTTTGTGTTTTTTCTGAGGAGCGTCTGGAAGCCGCTCCTTTGAGGGGGGGTTATGTCACGATTCCCTTGTTGTCTGCCCTGGGTTTCACTTGTCCTTGTTAAAAAAACTACACTTCCCATGATCCCTGGCCCTCATCACTGCCAGCCCTGTGTCATTGTGCTCACCTGATTGTAGTTTGTCATCATCATGTCTCCAAATGTATATAAACCCTGTTTGTTCTCCATTCCCTTGTCGACCGTCGATGTATATGGATGCTTGTTTTCGTGTTTCTTGATGTTTATCCTGCTAGTTAAACCGTTGTATGTTTTCCATGCTTTTGTTGTGTTTCCCCATTGCGGGTGTTTTGTTTGTTTAGTTTTCAACCTGTCCAATAAAGCTAACCCTGCACTTAGATCCTCGCCCCTCGTCTGCCTTCCTGCTCATCGTAACAATAACTACTTTTTAACAATATAAAAACGCGATGGCATTGATATGGCAATAAATGTGATGGATTTTTTATTAATTTCACTGATTATAAATATAAAAAAATATTAAAAAAATTATTAATTCCGGAATGAAATATTTATGGATGCATTAAGGATTTGTAAACATATGTAGGTTTCTAAAGTTGTTCATACGCAAAATGATTTGTGCTTAAGATACTGTCAGTACATCAGTATTGTACGTTTCAGTGTCAATGCAAATGTAAGAAAATGAATATGTGCTTGAACCACAATTCAGGTAATAAAAGATAAGAATACTCATGAGATCACATATACAAACTGAGTCTCAAAACATGAAAAAAAGTACTAAATCCTTTTTCTATGTCCTGTCTTGACTGTTTAGACTAAAATGCATTAACAAAAATAATATTTTAATCAGATTTCAATCACCCGATTTCATGTGGTTTTATTTGTTGTTCAAACTACAAACAACAGATTTATGCTACCTGTCTGAACAAAGCAACAGAATCTCCATTACAAATCCAAACTAAACTATAAGAGGAGAGTATTATATTTTGTATAATATTTTCTGTGCTAATTAATACTATTTCTGAATCTGAGTTGGTATGAATCTAGATTTTCCTAATGCATACAGCAGGAATTGTTATTGTCTTCCTGGTCCTCCTACTTTTATATATAAAGAAATAAGTTGTAATTAATTTTTATCTGAATTATATATTGCTCCCCTCAGGACAAACACATCTTTGATGCTAAAAGATCTAGTTCCTGTCCTGTATCAAGAGGGGCGTTATCAAGGAGAACCCGTCACTCTTGGAGTTGGGGGGTTTGGAAGAGTTGAGCTGGTAGGACGGGAGGGATGTGCTGTGACATGTGAACAGCACACACTATTTAGTCCAGATTAATGTTTGACCTTTAAAAATTTGACCTCCTCACATACTATTTTATTTGGTTGTTTGTTTATGAGGTAACTACCTTACACCACAGAAAGTACTTCGCTATGAAGAAGGTCATTAAAAAGCACATTGTTTCAAAGAGGCAAGAAGGACACATTCTCCTTGAGAAAAGGATTCTTCTGGCAATCCGATGTGACTTCATTGTCAGGTTGGTGTTGCTATTGGAAAAAGCTCAACATTTGTCTTAATCCTTTCCAACCAATAGATGACAATTTGAGCATTCACATTTAAACTTCTATGTGACTTTTCTTCATCCTGTTTAGGCTGCATGCTGCCTTCAAAGATTCTCGATACATCTATATGATAATGGAGTTTTGCTCCGGTGGAGAAATTTGGACCAAGTTGAAAGAAGTGTAAGATTTTCATAAATTAATTGCTGGTGTGTGCTACTGTAAGTCAGTCATCACCATTACAATTGTTCATACAGAGGGTTAGTGATTTGAACAGACCCTGAGAATTAAACATCAGCATGTAACTCGTCCCACACAGTTTGTGCTGCAGACATGAATTAGCCTGATGTTGCATGAATGATGCTAAGAATGAAAAATCTAGTTCATTTAAAAAATATGATATATAAATTTGAAGTCAGAATTTTACATACACCTTGACCAAATATATTTAAACTCAGTTTTTCACAATTCCTGACATTTAACCATAGATAGCATTCCATGACTTAGGTCAGTAAGGAAACTACTTTATTTTAAGAATGTGAAATGTCAGAATAATAGAGAGAATTATTTATTTAAGTTTTTATTTCTTTCATCACATTCCCAGTGGGTCATAAGTTTACATACCCTTTGTTAGTATTTGGTAGCATTGCCTTTAAATGGTTTACAAAATAGATGGCATCACGAGGAAGGAAAATTATGTGGATATATTGAAGCAACATCTCAAGACAGGGAGATGTTTCTATTAGGAAGCGTCTGCCAAATGCATAAATGTTTAACTTGGATAAAATGTTTTGGTTAGCCTTCAACAAGCTTCTCACAATAAGATGCTGGAATTTTGGCCCATTCGTAGACAGAACTGATATAACTGAGTCAGGTTTGTAAGCCTCCTTACTCGCAAATGCTTTTTGAGTTCTTGCCACAAATTTTTTATCGGATTGAGGTCAGGGCTTTGTGATGGCCACTCTAATATCTTGACTTTGTTGTCCATAAGCCATTTTGCCACAACTTTGGAGGTATGCTTGGGTCCATTTTCTATTAGGAAGACCCATTTTCAACCAAGCTTTAACTTCCTGGCTGATGTCTTGAGATGTTGCTTCAATATATCCACATAATTTTCCTTCCTCGTGATGCCATCTATTTTGTGAAGTGCACCAGTCACTCCTTCAGCAAAGCACCCCACAACATGATGCTGCCACCCCATGGTTCAAGGTTGAGATGGTGTTCTTCGGCTTGCATGCCTCATCCTTTTTCCTCCAATCATAACAATGGTCATTATGGCCAAACAGTTAATTTTCTGTATCAATAGACCAGAGGACATTTCTCCAAAAAGTAAGCTCTTTGTCCCCTTGTGCACTTGCAAACTGTTGTCTGGTTTTTTATGGTGGTTTTGGAGCTGTGGCTTCTTCCTTGCTGATTAGCCTTCCAGGTTATGTCAATATAGGACTCGTTTTACTGTGGATATTGATACTTGTCTACCTGTTTACTCCAGCATCTTCACAAGGTCCTTTGCTGTTGTTCTTGGATTGATTTACACTTTTCGCACAAAATTACATTTATTTCTAAGAGACAAAATGTGTCTCCTTCCAGAGCAGTATATGATGGCTGCGTGGACCCATGGTGTTTATACTTGAGTACTATTGATTGTACAGTTGAATGTGGAACCTTCAGGTGTTTGGGAATTGCTCCCAAGGATGAACCAGACTTATGGATATCCAACTTTGTTTTCTGAGGTCTTGGCTGATTTCTTTAGATTTTCCCATGATGTCATGCAAAGAGGCATTGAGTTTAAAAGTTGGCCTTAAAATACATCCACAGGTACAACTCAATTCAAAACACCTCCTATCAGAAGCTTATTGGCTAATTAACTTATTGTCTAAAGGCTTGACATAATTTTTTGGAATTTTCCAAGCTGCTTAAAGGCACAATTAACTTAGTATATGTAAACTACTGACCCACTGGAATTGTGATATAGTCAATTAAAAGTGAAACTATCTATCTGTAAACAGTTGGAACAATTGAAAAAATTACTCATGTCTTGCACAAAGTAGATGTCCTAAACAACTTGCCAAAACCATAGTTTGCTAATAATTAATCTGTAGAGTGGTAAAAAAATTGTTTTAATTACTTCAACCTACAGTAAGTGTATGTAAACGTTTGACTTCAATTGTATATTGCTAGTGCTCATTCTCATTAGTGTTGTTTAAATGTGTGTGCATGTTTTTACATGTGGTGTTTGCTTTGTTTTGTTTCAGAGGGCGATTTGAAGAAAACATAGCTGTGTTTGTAACAGCGTGTGTGGTTGAAGGCTATGCATACCTGCACAAGAAAGGAATCCTGTATCGAGACCTAAAACCAGAGAATCTAATGATGGACACCAAAGGATATGTGAAACTGGTAAATTAAATACATGAAATCTGAAATCATGATAACTTCATATAGTTGGAGTGCTATTAAGTGCATATGATTTATGTATACTGCCATTTTTGGCCTTTTATCAATTTATTTAATATATCAACATGTTAGAGTTGAGGTAGATTGTGTTGATGGATTACATTCACAATGTAAAATACATTCCATTCTGTAATTCAAAGTGCAATTAAGACAAAATCAACATTTATGGAAACTCATTTCCAGGACACAGGAAATACCCAGAAGTTAGTGAAATTTACACTTTATCATACAACCAAAAGTTGAGAAGTTTTTAGCTTCTGTTGGCAATACAATCTGATCCATTAACCAAAGAGAATCTCAGGGAGCATTGGCAGTGTTAATCACAACACAATTGTGCGGCATCCCAGACGTCAGGGGGTCTACAGATGATAAGCTGTGCTAAATGCTCAAGGACTGTGTTCACACATGGATAGGATGTTTTCAGCCATCTTATAGCAGTTCACGAGCATTGTGAAGGCAAACTGCTGCAGGTGCATAACTTTGCACAATTCCCATAAATTTGAAGCTACTTAAAGTGATTATACAACTCTAAAAACTTGACACAGTATCACAGACATAGTGGAGTTTACAGTGTTTCTTCAAATTTTGTAATGACGAACACGGTGAACAATACACGCTGACACAGCAGTGCTCTATCAGTTGTCCTAAATTAAAAGCTCTAGGTGAAGGTGAAGTAAATAGAACTCAAATAAACTCAGCAAAAAAGAAATGTCCCTTTTTCAGGACACTGTACTTTATAAAGATAATTTTGTAAAAATCCAAATAACTTTACAGATCTTTATTTTAAAGGGTTTAAACAATGTTTTCCACGCTTGACGGTTACTGTTATAACCACCATTCCCTGCTGGAGGGAACGAGTAGTTGTTTCAATGGTAGTGACTCTAGGGGTTGCTCTTGAGAGCCCCAAAACACCTCAGATCTTTGAGAAAAGGCCAAAGAGAATTGGCAAGTGGAATTTGCATGCCACTCCCCCGGACATATGGGTATAAAAGGAGCTGGAATGCCCACTCTCATTCAGGTTTTGTGCTGAGGAGCCAAGACAAGGTCCCAGCCATTTCAGTGGTTAGTACAGCATTGTGGCAAGATGGATACAACGTTTCATTCCCTCCATCAGGGAACGGAGTATACGACAGTAAACGAGACGTTCCCGTCTGTCAATCACTCAGTGTTGTGTCAATGTAGAGATACTAGGGGTCCCTATAGAGAAATGCCACAACAGCTGAACCATGTTACGTTGAGTGCCGATGCAGGAGCAAGCAAGCTGCTGCATGCGTAACAGCAGGTACATCAGTCTGCATGTAACCTCCCCCAATGCCCCACATGACGTCATGTAGTTCCCCAGAAGTGTGACACTTCTGAGGGGGAGAAGGAACGTAAATAGCATGGGAGCAGGCCGCACCAGCGGCTGCCTTTTCTCTATATATTTTCTCTCTATTGAATATTAGATTTGGCTGGGGACATCTAACACTATTATACACGAGAGAGAGAGAGCTCTACCCAAGGGAGACATGGGTCTGCCAACATGGGGACCATACCGCAGAAAATACATCACAGGTGTTATTGGAGTAACCACCACCTGTGGAGCACCTATCCCAGTACAGGGCATATTAGCACCCATAGTGGGTCTGGCTGTGAATTCCTCCGCCGAGCCACAGGGCTAGGGAGGAAGGACATCCAGCGTTCACAGGTTTGTGAACTCACATGGGAGAAGCAGTGCAGGTCTTTACCTCAAAGAGGAGAAAGGCGCTATATGCAAGTAATACACCTGGCCAGCGGTTCCGTATTACCAAACTCACCTGTTCAACCGGAGATTGTAAAATCTCACAAAGGTATTGGGTGTTGCCCAGCCCGCTGCTCTGCAGATGTCTGCTAGAGAGGTGCCATTGGCCAGTGCCCGTGAGGATGCCACACTCCTTGTAGAGTGTGCTCGTATTCCCAAAGTGGCGGGCACGGCCTTGGCCTGGTATGCCAAAGTGATGGCATCCACGATCCAGTAGGCAAGCCTCTGTTTGGAGACAGCGTTCCATTTCCGCTGTCTGCCGAAATAGAAAAAGAGCTGCACAGAGCGTCTAAAGCTCCGTGTGTGATCCAAGTAGATGTGCAAAGCATGCACCAGACACAGGAACTGCCTCCTCCTGGGCCGCCGCTCACTCCAGAGGAGCAGATGGTGGGCGAGTTGCGACATCAGAACCTATGCCACCATGGCGATTTATATACAGTACTGTCGCTGTGTTGTCCGACCGGAAAAACGCATGCTTGCCCCAGATCAACGGCATTAGCCTCCGCAGGGCAAGCAGTACAGCCAGCAACTCTAGGCAGTTGATGTGCCAACACAGCCGTGGTCCTGTCCAGGAGCCAGCGGCTGCGTTCCCGTTGCACATGGCACCCCAGCCTGACATGGAGGCATCTGTGTTGACCACGATGCATCAAGACACATGTCGAGGGGGACTCCTGCCCGCAAAAACATGAGGTCTGCCAAAGGCTGAATAAGTGGCGGCAGATCGGCGTGACGATACGATATGTGCTGTGGCACCATGCCACACAATATGTGCTGTGGCACCATGCCCATCATGGGAATCGAGTCTGAAGCCAGTGCTGAAGCAGTCTCATATGCATCAATCCGAGTGCGTGACAGCCGCCGAGAATGCCATATGCTGCAGCAGCCTCTGAAAGTGTTTCAGTGGAACCACTGTCCTCCACCTGAATGACTTCAGGCCGACTACGCATGCTCGCTTGTGAGAAGCGCTATAATTGAGACTGAGTATAACTCCATGTCGAGAAAAGAAATTTGAACTTTGAACCGGGGAGAGCTTGCTCTTCTCCCAGTTGACCCGAAGCCCTAGACTGCTGAGGTGCCTGAGCACCAGGTCCCTGTGTGCGCACAACAACTCACGAGAGTGTGCTAGGATCAGCCATTCTTTGAGATAGTTGAGTATGCGGAAGCCCACTTCCCTTAATGGGGCAAGAGCTGCCTCTGCAACCTTCGTGAAAACGTGAGGGGACAGGCCGAAGGGGAGGACCTTGTACTGATACGTCCAGCCATCGAAAGCAAACCATAGGAAGGGTCCGTGTCAAGGTAAAACCGAGACGAGAAAGTATGCATCCTCAAACCTCGAAGCACACGGTGTGCCTGGCATAGGGCGTCAGGGTGCGTGAAGGCGGGGCCCTGGCTGCGAGTGCTCGGTGTCTAACACCGATTATGTGACCCAAGGAGTGAGGAAAGCGCTCTTTTTTTTGACAATGTGGATACCGCAGCTCGTTCGGGGTGCGGCAAACACAAAACAAAAGGAAATAAGGATTAGGATAAGCATTTACTTATTAAGTATTTACTTATTAGGGTAGAGTAGTCTGGGTACCAGTTCTGTAGAGGACATCTCTCTCCCTGGGTCGTCTGTCTCAGGAGGCTTAGGAGCCTATGGGGTCCTCGTGTCAGGCCGTGAGGCAGGGGGCATCAGCTTCCTGCGGGGGGCTCTACACTGACGCCGGTTTGAGAGAGATAGAGCTGCACAAGGCCGCGTTGTGTGTGTGTCCTTATATTTTATGTTGGTTTAATTTTATGTTTACATTAACTTTATGTTGAACGTTCAGCCAGTTCCCACCTCCTCCTTGCATATTCTTGTATTGTTACAGTGTTCTATTGTTGGTCATGAGATATTGTAAGTCTGTAGAGAATTACATCAATCAGTGCCTGTAGTAGGAGTCTGAACGTATGGTCTAGTGATAACTTATTTGCCCTGTGCTTAAGAGGCTTAGGGTTCTAATCTGCAACTTTATATTTTAATGAACAAAGATTGCATCCGCACCTCAGTGGATGTATATCTTGTGTGGGGACACATTTGTTATGGGATTCGACTGGAAAAAAGCACAAGCAGCGGAACTCGCAGCAATGAGGAGTGCTTGCTGCCCATTCTCGTTTACTCAAGTACATCACTGTGGCACAT
This sequence comes from Xyrauchen texanus, assembly GCF_025860055.1. NCBI lineage: Eukaryota > Metazoa > Chordata > Actinopteri > Cypriniformes > Catostomidae > Xyrauchen > Xyrauchen texanus. The sequence continues at coordinate 4,563,605 of NC_068305.1, forward strand.
ATGTTGCTATCTTCTTAATGTTGTAAAAGTTCAAGACTGTAAAAGCAGTTCAGAAGCATGTCGTTGTTGTTTTGCTAGCCATCTTGAACTGATCTTTAACTTCATATGTCATTCTTTGGATAAACACGGTTAACTGATGAACGTAGTTAGTTACATATACTTAGATTATACATAACACACTGTGCCTGTGCAAGAAGATGACGAAAGAGGCATCCTTTCTAGACATGACCCAACGAGGCACTTGAGAGTTTGAAGTGCTGGTCACATAGTTTTAATGAATAATCATGAGACAGCCCTTTCTCATAGGATAAGGCCATGATGTGATGATGCACTATAGTACATGGACATGTCGCATCATGTGACATTGACTCGATGTTGATTTTAAACCCGGAAGATGAAAATAGCTCAAAAAATCCCAACATTAACCACTTTCGTCTTAAAACTAAAATTAATGGGGACTTACTTTATCATCTATCATGTGTAATACATACATCTAAGAAAATGTAGTTTTTCATGACCTTTTAAAATAGCTACTAAACTACAGTCAAGTTACAGTACTCTTTGGAAAAGAAGGCAGTTATACTACAACCAGATAACATAAAAGCTGCTAACTACATTGAAACTATTAAAAAAAAGAAAAATAACATTTGAATCTCAATTAGGGCAACAGTAAACAAGTGCTAACATTAAATTAAACAAATAAATTCCTTGCCTACTAAATAAAACTTACTGAATTTAACAAATTAATTTATTCTATACAACTAATAAACACTTTTTATTTTATATTATATCGCCAACATAGTGTTAAGCTTAAGCTTGAGCAAGGAAGCTGTTTAAGCACCTTTAGGGTTACATTAATAAACATTAGTGGTGTTACTTGTTTTCTTTTCTTTCTTTCTTTCTTTCTTTCTTTCTTTCTTTCTTTCTTTCTTTCTTTCTTTCAGGTTGATTTTGGCTTTGCTAAAGAACTTTCTCGGGGGGGAAAGACATATTCCTTTTGTGGCACTCCTGAGTACATGTCTCCAGAGATCATTCAGAATCAGGGTCATGACTTTGCTGCAGACTTCTGGTCACTTGGCATTCTAATTTATGAGCTGCTTGTAGGCAGGTAAAAAAGTTATCTCACCATTTTTGTTGGCTACATTTTCTTCCCCAACCATGTACATTTTGTTTAAATTCTTCTAACTTCATATGTATGAATGAATTACAAGGGCCATATTGTACATTTTGGCAGCATTTTTCACTGGGCAGGGATGTTTTGAGTTCTGAAAGTCAGACTTTTCAAAACCCCAATGAGCTGCCTTGCTGCCCACTGTTTACATACAGCTGCTTTTAAGCCAGCATCCTAACCCAAATAGAACCTCATAAGTGTATAATTTTGAAAGCTCTAAATTGGCATCAATGCTGCAAGCCACACAAATAGAGCTCCTCAATTGAAGACTCGACATATAGAGCTAACAATGTCACACTCTAAAACCCTATTTGGATGGGATTCGTTTAAAATAGGGATGTGGGGTTATGTTATCATTTTCAAATCTTACACTAATTCCTTGAAGATACAGAATATGATCATGTTTTCTTGATCATTTCCTGCATAATTAATCAGCACAGCTACATTTTCTGATAGGACAGTTACATGTGACAGCAGTGTGTAAATGCAGTAGACACACCCATCTCTGCGATTTCATAGAGACATTGCTTTTCCCATGCGAATTGACGTTAAACATAGACGTCTGCAATAATAATTACTTTTCAGACATACTGTCTGGAAAAAGAATCCCATCCCAATAGGGCTTAGTAAGCATACAAATGCATAGCACACACAAATGTTGGGTAAAATATTTGATTTGAAATTACACTGAGCTACTTATATTGATACTTTCAATTATCGAATGGATTATGTATTTACAACCAATATTTCTCAGGCTCATTATCTCGGATGCATTGTTTCACCTATGCATTCTGGGATTGCCTACTATGTGAAGTATACATGAAATGCTGCCTTTACCAATACTTGTAGAAACTGCCTTCATGTTTGGAGCATGTATTTGATGCCTTAAAATGCTGCTTTCATAGGATACGCATTATTTTTTGCACAAGAGCATGTTTAAATATTACGCTAAAGAGAGTGTCAAGACTTACCTTTTAAGTGCAAAGGAATGAGCGATTGTCATTTTTTTATTTTTATACAATTTTGCTAATTAGCTTATGCTAATTTTATTGTTTGATTTATGCTGAAGCCCACCCTTCTCCAGTTCAGAACCACAGAAAATCTACGCTAAGATTTTGGACGGTGTGGTGAATTACCCAACATATCTGGGAGAAGGTGCCAAATCTCTCATCAGTAAACTGTGCAGGTAATTGTTTTTTATAATGAATGTAACAATGTATTTGTTGTAGTAAGTTGAGATCAAGCAATATTATATTTTAATATAATACTGATACTGATTATTTTAGGTTTAAGTGTATGATAACCAATATGCAGATCATTTCTCCTTTTTGACACAAAAAATAAACAATCATTAGAAAGCACAGAAAGAAACATTCATTACCAATAATTTACAATTATTATCTCTCCTTTTCTTTAATTATATTTGACAAATTATTGTTTGACATTTATACTATAGATAATAATTCTGCATATAATATACAGTAAATATACAGCTCTGGAAAAAATTAAAAGACCACTGCAAAATTATCAGTTCCCCTTCTGTCACTCACATGAAGTTGTGTCGATGTAGTAACACTAGGGCTCGCTCTTAAGAGCCCCGAACACCTCTATTCTTTTGAGAAAAGGCCAATGAGAATTAGCGAGTGGAATTTGCATGCCACTCCCCCAGACATATGGGTATAAAAGGAGAAGGAATACCCACACTCATTCAGATTTTTTTCTTTGGAGCTGAGCATTTGTACAATTAGCGAGCTAAATACTACTGCTGTTCCATTCACCTCTAAAGAAGCATATGCTGTTGGATATACGGCGCATTTCCAGTGGCTTTCTCTCGTTCTGCACAACGAGTGCAGATTTTGCCCCTGTTCACTTCGACAGTGCTAAAAGTGTGTATATTCCTGCTAAAGAGTATATTTTTTCTATTAGAGCACACACATTGACATTGAACGTCTTTTTAAAGATGCGTCTTTATCAGAATCAGCTTTATTGCCAAGTATGCTTACACATACAAGGAATTTGTCTTGGTGACAGAAGCTTCCAGTGTACAACAATACAAACAATACCAAAAACAGCAGCAATAGGTAATTAAAACAAAAAACAAAAAAGAATAAAAAATTAATAATGATACATATATGTACATACACTCACCTTCATACATACCCACATACACACACACGTAGTGTAAATCTATTACAATCTTTATATTAGAACAAAAATACAGTATATTATGTACAGAACAATGTAAGTAATGGCAGAAGTGGATAAGTTGGATAATATAAATAGACTTAAACTGTGTATTGCACATAATTATTGCTCAATGGGGCAATTTAATTGTTCATTAGATGGATAGCCTGAGGGAAAAAACTGTTCCTATGTCTGACGTTTCTGGTGTTCAGAGCTCTGAAGCGCCAGCCAGAAGGCAAGAGTTCAAAAATGTAGTGGGCAGGGTGAATGGGGTCCAGAGTGATTTTTACAGCCTTTTTCTTCAATCTGGAAGTGTATAGTTCTTGAAGGGTGGGGGTAGGGGGCAACCAATAATCCTCTCAGCAGACCGAACTGTCCTTTGTAGTCTTCTGATGTCTGATTTCGTAGCTGCACCAAACCAGACAGTTATTGAAGTGCAGAGGACAGACTCAATGACTGCTGAGTAGAACTGTTTCAGCAGCACCTGTGGCAAGTTGAACTTCCTCAGCTGGCGAAGGAAGTACAACCTCTGCTGGGCCTTTTTCACAATGGAGTCGATGTGTATCTCCCACTTCAGGTCCTGTGAGATGGTAGTGCCCAGGAACCTGAATGACTCCACTGCTGCCATAGTGCTGTTTAGAATGGTGAGGGGGGACAATGTTGGGATGTTCCTCCTAAAGTCCACAATCATCTCCACCGTTTTGAGTGTGTTCAGCTCCAGGTTGTTTTGAATGCACCAGACAGCCAGCCTTTCAACCTCCTTTCTATATGCGGACTCATCATCATCTCGGATGAGGCCGATGACAGTGGTGTCGTCTGCAAACTTCAGGAGCTTGACAGAGGGGTCCTTGGTGGTGCAGTCATTTGTGTAGAGGGAGAAGAGTAGTGGGGGGCACCAGTGCTGACGGTACAGGTGGTGGAAGTGAATTTCCCCTGCCTCACAAGCTGCTGCCTGTCTGTCAGAAAGCTGGTAATCCACTGACAGGTAGAGGTGGGAACAGGGAGTTGGTTTAACTTAGTCCGGAGTATAGCTGGGATGATTGTGTTGAAAGCCGAGCTGAAGTCCACAAAAAGGATCCATGCGTATGTCACCGGTCTGTCCAGATGTTGCAGGACGTGATGCAATCCCATGTTGACTGCATCATCAGGAGACCTGTTCAGGCCACTCCACACTGATGCAGGGTCGTTAGCTGAAAACTTGTTTTTCATCTTCTCAGAGTAGCTTCTTTTAGCCACTCTGATTTCCCTATTCAGTGTGTTCCTGGCCTGATTATACAAGACTCTATCCCCACCCCTGTAAGCATCCTCTTTGGCATGACAAAGCTGTCTGAGTTTTCCTGTGAACCATGGTTTATCATTGTTGAATGATAAAAATGTCCTAGTAGGGATGCACATACCCTCACAGAAACTGATGTATGATGTAACAGTATCTGTGAGCTCGTCCAGGTCTGTAGCTGCAGCTTCAAAAACACTCCAATCAGTGCAGTCAAAGCAGGCTTGTAGTTCCAGCTCTGCTTCATTAGTCCATCTCCTTACAGTCCTTACAACTGGCTTTGTTGATTTTAATTTCTGCCTGTAGGTCGGGAGATGTACCAGACAGTGATCAGAGAGTCCCAAAGCTGCACGTGGGACAGAGCGATATGGATCCTTTAATGTTGAATAGCAGTGATCCAATATATTCCTGTCTCTGGTGGGGCATGTCATGTGCTGTCTGTATTTGGGCAGTTCTTGTGTGAGATTTGCTTTGTTAAAGTCCCCAAGAATAATAATAACTGAGTCCGGGTATTGTTGTTCTGTGTCTGAGATTTGATCAGCCAGCTGTTGCAGCGCTATGTTCCCAGACGCGTTTGGAGGAATGTAAACACTCACCAGAATAAACGAAGAAAACTCCTGCAGCGAGTAGAACGGCTTAGAGTTAATAAAGATTGCTTCCAGATTAGGATGGCACATCCTCTTTAATGTTGTTACATCTGTACACCAACTTTCGTTGATGTAAAAGCATGTTCCACCGCCTCTCGTTTTCCCCGTTAACTCCGCGATGTGATCCGCTCTGAACAGCTGAAAGCCCGGCAGATATAATGCGCTGTCCAGAATGGCTTCACTCAGCCAGGTTTCAGTGAAGCACAGAGCAGCAGAGTTTGAAAAGTCCTTATTAGTATGTGTGAGGAGATGTAGTTCGTCAGTTTTGTTGGGAAGAGAGCGGAGATTCACGAGATGAATGCTCGGCAGTGCTGTTCGAACGCCGCGCTGACGGAGTTTAACCAGCTCGTCTCCCTCGCCTGCGTCTCGTAGCGCGTCTAAACAACACAGCAGCACCTCCAACTAAAATGTCCAGCAAAATGTCCGAATATTCAAAAATCAGAAAAAGATTATCTGGTCTGTGCTGCCGAATGTTCAGCAGTTCGTCCCTGGTAAAACTGACTGGTAAAAGATTACTAAACACAGGACAAACATACAAAAACAACAAAAGAATTGGAGAGCTCCACACCCAGGCGGCCATCTGCGGCGCCATTGCATGGTTATAAAGATTTCTTTCCGTCTTTGTGTGATTCCTGGATGCGGTCTGCTGACGCAGAGCTGACCGCCATGCCCAGGCCGCCGCAAGTATTGGGTTAGATTGGAACGCTCGCAGCTTGATTATTGATTCCTGGTGCTCACAGCCACAGCCTTCTTCCTGGAGGAGCATGACAAACTGACAAGGTCGTGGAGGGCACCTTTCGCTGAAACAGACTTCCGGGTTTGTCCGCTCTCACTACCCTCGATGGCGGGGCAGTCCACAGGTACACAGAGGTCCCTCAGGTGGATAAGGCTGTTGTGATACACCTGTGCTCGTAAAATGCTGCCATCTGACGGGATGGTCCAGCGCTCCCCTCCAGAGCCTGTAGGACTACGTCATCTCTGGTGACCAAAGCCTACAATGCCACAGGACAGGCTGCCTCCGCCCTGCATGCCATGGCCCTCCAGCAGGTACACCAGGCCAAGGCACTAAAAGAACTGCACAAGGGTAGTCCTGATCCCAATGTGCTGCAGGAGCTAAGTTTGGTGACCGACCTCGCCCTCCTGGCGATGAAGGTTACAGCGCAAGCACTCGGGCAGGCGATGTCTTCCTTGGTGGTCCAGGAATGCCACCTGTGGCTGAATCTGGTCGAGATGAGGAATGCCAACAGAGCAAGCTTTCTCAACGCGCCCATCTCCCAGATTGGACTTTTCAGCGACACCATTGATGACTTCACCCAGCAGTTATCGGTGGCAAAGAAGCAGACAGAGGCCATCCAGCACATCTTGCCCCGGCGTGGCTCAAGATCTCGCACCCCGTCTGCTCACCGACGGCGTCCCCCTGCGGGGGTGAAAGCCCAAGCCCAGATCTCAGCCCCAGCGTAGAACCCCCTGCAGGAACCTGACGCTCCCCGTCTCACGGCCCGTCACGAGGACCCAGAAGGTTCCTAAGCGCCCTTGAGTTGGACAACCCAGGGAGTGAGACATCCACTACGGAGCTGGTATCCAGACCACTCCATCCCCCTGTGGAGGGCCGGGAGGTAAAACTTTTGTTTCCATCTCTTTTTTGTTTGCCGGTACCAAAGTTGTGAAAAAAGGGTGGTTTCCTCATTCCTTGGGTCACATAGTGACCCAGCTGTGGCATGCCTATGGCCAACTGGTTGTGACGAGTCTAGAGGATGACCCGAGAGGTCCTGCTCCTCAGTCGCTAACCTGCCCTATGTCGGATATGCAGAGAAAGTTAAGTGCTTCGAAGTTCCCCTCAGTGCAGGCACCTCAGGACGAAGCAACGCTCCTCGACGTGGCATCACATGCTCCTCCCTGCCATGAGGCCCCACCTCCAGGTACGTCAGACATGATCGTCCCTTTAGTGCCCCTCGCCCCTCTGAAGGATGCATACTTTCATGTCACGGTTTTACCTCGACCAGACCCTTCCTACAGTTTGCTTTCTACAGCCAGGTATAGCAGTACAAGGTCCTCCTCTTCGGCCTCTCCCTGTCCCCTTGTGTCTTCACGAAAGTCGAAGTGGCTGTTCTTGCCCCGTTAAGGGAAGTGGGTGTCTGCATGTTCAACTACCTCGATGACTGGCTGATTGTGCTCACCACCTGATCCCTCCCCTTTGAAGCAGGACCTACCACCGCGCCCCTTCCATGTGTGGCTGGTGAGCCTACGTGTAATATTGCCACATGTTGACCTCCCCTTTGGGCAGGATGTGGTCTCCGCTGGGTCCTTTCCCCCTGAAAGAATAGGAATGGAAAACAACACCTTCCCTGATGTGGATCTATCAAGACCCTGTCAAGGCCAGCCCAATCTCCAGACCTGAAACCCATTGAAAACCTCTAAAATGTGATCAAGAGGAAGATGGATGGCCACAAGTCATAAAACAAAGCCAAGCTGCTTGAATATTTGTGCCAGGAGTGGCATAACCCAACAGCAATGTGAAAGACTAGTAGAGAGCATGCATAGATGCATGAAAGCTGTGATTGAAGTTATTCCACCAAATATTGATTTCTGAACTCTTCCTAAGTTAAAACATTAGTGTTATGTTGTTTAAAAATGAATAGGAACTTGTTTTCTTTGCATTATTCAAGGTCTGAAAACACTGCATCTTTCTTGTTATTTTGACCATTTTCTGCAAATAAATGTTCTAAATGACAATATGTTTATTTTGAATTTGGGAGAAATGTTGTCAGTATTTTATAAAATAAAATAAAAAATTTATTTTATACATACATATATATATATATATATATACACACACACACAATACCGGTCAAAACTTTTGAAATACTTGACTGAAATGTTCAAAGTTTCTCGTGATCTTACAAATCTTTTGATCTGAAGGTGAATGCTTAAATGTTTGAAAATGGTTTTGTAGACAAAAATATAATTGTGCCACCATATTAATTGTTTTCGTTATATAACTAACATTTTATAAAGAAAACATTTTTGAAATTGATGACTTGGACCAAGTAATAAAGAAAAGAACCCAATAAGTGCCCAACATACAGTAGATGGGAACTCCTTCAATACTGTTTAAAAGCATCCCAGGGTGATACCTCAAGAAGTTGGTTGAGAAAATGTCAAGAGTACATGCCTGCCCAAAAGGTGACTACTTTGAAGATGCTTTTCTTATATCAAACCCACTGTGAAAAATTTGGGAGTTCTTTTTCATTCATCTCTCAAGTTTGACCAACAAATAAATTCTGTAGTAAAGTCTTGTTTTTTCCATCTTAAACTTCTGTCCAAAGTTAAAACTTTTCTATCTTTTAATGATCTTAAAACTGTCACACATGCTTTTGTTTTATCTCGTTTGGACTACTGTAATTCACTATATATTGGATTACCCCAATCCTCCATGTCACGGCTTCAGGTGGTCCAAAATGCCGCAGCCAGGTTTTTAACTGGGGTTCGTGAGACGAGAACACATTACTCCGATATTATTGTCTTTAAATTGGTTGCCAGTGTGTTATAGAGTTGAATTTAAAATTTTGCTGCTAGTTTTTAAGGCTTTGACTGGTCTGGCACCATCCTATCTGTCAGATCTTGTAAATGTAAAAAAGTCAATAAGAGCCTTGCGATCCTCAGACAGCATTATACTGTCATATCCCAGATCGAGATTGAAGTTGCGAGGTGATCGTGCATTTTCAGTGGCCGGTCCTAGGATATGGAATAGTCTTCCTTTATCTGTGAGGTCTGCAATGTCTGTACATGATTTTAAATCTAAGCTACAGGCTTATCTTTTAACTCTTGCATTTCACTCATAACTTTCGCTAAACTAGTGTTTTATTGTCTGTTACTGTATTGTGTGTGGTTTGTTTTATACTTCTTCATTTGTACAGCACAGTGGTCAACTTCTGTTGTGTTTATTTGTGCTTTATAAATAAATAAATGAAATGCTTTGATTTAACACAGTTTTGATTTTAAACATAATTCCCGTAGTTCCATTTATGTTATTCCATAGTTTTGATGACTTTACTATTATTCTAAAATGAGAAAAATATATATAGATATAGATGTGAAAAAAAAAAATATATATATATATATATATATATATATATATATATATATATATATATATATATATATATATATATATATACACTCACCTAAAGGATTATTAGGAACACCTGTTCAATTTCTCATTAATGCAATTATCTAATCAACCAATCACATGGCAGTTGCTTCAATGCATTTAGGGGTGTGGTCCTGGTCAAGACAATCTCCTGAACTCCAAACTGAATGTCAGAATGGGAAAGAAAGCTGATTTAAGCAATTTTGAGCGTGTCATGGTTGTTGGTGCCAGACGGGCGAGTATTTCACAATCTGCTCAGTTACTGGGATTTTCACGCACAACCATTTCTAGGGTTTACAAAGAATGGTGTGAAAAGGGAAAAACATCCAGTATGTGGCAGTCCTGTGGGTGTGATGCTAGAGGTCAGAGGAGAATGGGCCGATTGATTCAAGCTGATAGAAGAGCAACTTTGCCTGAAATAACCACTCGTTACAACCGAGGTATGCAGCAAAGCATTTGTGAAGCCACAACACGCACAACCTTGAGGCGGATGGGCTACAACAGCAGAAGACCCCACCGGGTACCACTCATCTCCATTACAAATAGGAAAAAGAGGCTACAATTTGCAAGAGCTCACCAAAATTGGACAGTTGAAGACTGGAAAAATGTTGCCTGGTCTGATGAATCTCGATTTCTGTTGAGACATTCAGATGGTAGAGTCAGAATTTGGCGTAAACAGAATGAGAACATGGATCCATCATGCCTTGTTACCACTGTGCAGGCTGGTGGTGGTGGTGTAATGGTGTGGGGGATGTTTTCTTGGCACACTTTAGGCCCCTTAGTGCCAATTGGGCATCGTTTAAATGCCACGGCCTACCTGAGCATTGTTTCTGACCATGTCCATCCCTTTATGGCCACCATGTACCCATCCTCTGATGGCTACTTCCAGCAGGATAATGCACCATGTCACAAAGCTCGAATCATTTCAAATTGGTTTCTTGAACATGACAATGAGTTCACTGTACTAAAATGGCCCCCACAGTCACCAGATCTCAACCCAATAGAGCATCTTTGGGATGTGGTGGAACGGGAGCTTCGTGCCCTGGATGTGCATCCCACAAATCTCCATCAACTGCAAGATGCTATCCTATAAATATGGGCCAACATTTCTAAAGAATGCTTTCAGCACCTTGTTGAATCAATGTCACGTAGAATTAAGGCAGTTCTGAAGGCGAAAGGGGGTCAAACACAGTATTAGTATGGTGTTCCTAATAATCCTTTAGGTGAGTGGATATATATATCTTTTGTAGACAGCCCTAATGATAGCATTAGCTTCCATCAAGAGGGTTGGGGACCTGCAAGAGTTCTCTGTCAGCGACACTTGCCTGGAGTTTGGTCCGGCAGATTCTCACGTCATCCTAAGAGTGCCCAAGGTTCCTACAACCCCCTTCAGGGACCAGGTCGTAAACCTGCAAGCAAGCTGGGAGGAGGCAGACCCCGCCTTCGTTGCTGTGTCTGGTACGTGCTTTACGTATCTATTTGGACTGCACGCAGAGCTTTAGATGTTCTGACCAGCTCTTTGTCTTCTTCAGCGGAACGACGGAAAGGGAACGCTGTCTCCAAACTGAGGCTGCCCGCTGGGTCGTCGATGCCATTTCCTTGGCTTTCCAGATTCAGGCCGTGCCCGCCCCCTTTCGGGTTCAAGCACACTCGACGAGAAGTGTGGCATCCTCGTGGACACTGGCCAACAGCACCTCGCTAAGCAGACATCTGCAGAGTGGGCTGGGCAACACCCAACACCTTTGCAAGGTTCTACAATCTCAGGGTTGAGTCGGTCTCGTCCCATGTTTTTTCTCTCGCTTCCTGTATGTTCTTCCTCCCTACCCTTCTGGCCAGACCCACTATGAGCCGCAAGTTCTCTGTACTGGGGTAGGGCTCCACAATCCTATTTCCCTCTTCAGGCAACTCCCTGTGATATATTTTCCATGGTATGCCCCCGGTCGCTGTGTTTGTCCCTCATCAGGTAGGACCTGCCACCGCGCCACTCCCACGTGTGGCTTGTCAACCCATGTGGTGTATTGGCCACATATCACCTCCCCCTAGTTTGGGCAGGATGTGGTCTCCGCAGGGTCTTTTCCCCCCTGAAAGAATAGGATCTGGAAAGATCACCTTCCCCGACGCATTTCATAGAGTTAAGACCACCCCAGCTGATTTACGCTCTATGCGAGAAACATAGAGAGAGAAAAGGCCGTGGCTGGCTGGCCTGCTCCCATGAATATCATGTAGCGCCTGTTCCCCCCTTAGGGGGTTGGGAACCTAAGGCCTGTATAAGACACCTTTTTCTGGGGGCATTGGGGAGGGTTACGTGCGGCCGATACAGTTGCTTCTAGCACGCAGCAGCCTGCTTGCACCTGTGTCAGCAGTTCACGTAACACAGTCTAGTGCATGTTGTAACATCCGTTCCATGATGGATGGAATGAGACGTTGTGTCCACTTATTCACGACACTAGACCTACCACTGTAAATGGCCGTACCTTATTCTCGGCTCCTCAGTGCAAAAACCTGACTGACAGATGACCAACCGCTTCCCTTTATACACATGCAAATTCTGTCTGGCCTTTTCTCAAGTTCAGAGGTATGCGAGGCTCTCAAGAAACACCCCTTGACTCAAACTTTATTTATAAAGCTTCAAAACTACAAAGTAGACCACAGTGCTGTACAAAGATAAAACAAACATTACATTAATAAAAACAAAACGTTACACCATAATAGATTATTAAAATAACTTATCAAATGCTAGAGATAATAAATATGGCAATAGTGGTGGAAAATGGAAGATAAAACAGAAAAAGTGCAGTCACCCTTCCACTTCAGACAAGAGCGGGAGACAGTAAAGCAGAGCTGGTCGGAAGAATGGGATTGGAGAAGGCTGTTTAAGTCTGAGATATACCCTGGTGCCAATCCATACATGACATTAAATGTCTTTAAGCCAAAGAGGAGCATATAATGTACAATGACAATAAAACCAGTCCCAGAATTTAGCCTTGCCGACCCCCACAATTAACTTGAGCATGTGATGATGATAAATTCCCAATCCTAACTGAGAACATTCTATCCTGAAGATGGGAAGATAACATCTCAAGGGCTTAGCATCAGATATTCAATTAAGATAGCATGATCATTAGTGTCGAAGGCTAAGGCTAAGATCTAATAATATCAAGGTTACATGATTTCCAGAATCAACACCTAGCAGAATATTATTTGTAACCCTATGAAGGGCTAACTGTGTGCTCTGTCCAATTTTATAACCTAACTGAATTCTTGACAAAATATTGTTCTTTGTTAAAATAATAAAAATCAAATAAAAAATAAGCTATGTTTACCAGAGATGGGGACTCGAGTAAGAGACTCGGACTCTAGTCACATTTGAGTCGCATTTTAATAGACTTCAGACTCGACTCCTTACTTGACCTAAAATGACTTCAGACTTGACTCGACTTGATGACACAAATGACTCGTGAATGTTTAAAAAAAGACTTGAGTCTTTTAACCTTAACTATTAATATCTTAAAAGAAGAATTTGTGTTTTATTTGTATGGTGTTATTACATTTGCTTCACATTTCCCCATGTTTCATGATCGATCTGACCCTAATCATAGAATGCCCCCCTCTCTCTTTCTCTCTGTCTGTCTGTCTGTCTGTGTGTGTGTGTGTGTGTGTGTGTGTGTGTGTGTGTGTGTGTGTGTGTGTGTGTGTGTGTGTGTGTGAGCGTGTATTTATCACTTTGTGGGGACCAAATGTCCCCATAAGGATAGTAAAACCCGAAATTTTTGACCTTGTGGGGACATTTTGTCGGTCCCCATGAGGAAAACAGCTTATAAATCATACTAAATTATGTTTTTGGAAAATGTAAAAATGCAGAGAGTTTTCTGTGAGGGTTAGGTTTAGGGGTAGGGTTAGGTTTAGGGGATAGAACATAAAGTTTGTACAGTATAAAAACCATTATGTCTATGGAAATTCCCCATAAAACACTACGTGTGTGTGAGTGTGTGTGTGTGTGTGTGTGTGTGTGTGTGTGTGTGTATGTGTGAGCGTGTATTTATCACTTTGTGGGGACCAAATGTCCCCATAAGGATAGTAAAACCCGAAATTTTTGACCTTGTGGGGACATTTTGTCGGTCCCCATGAGGAAAACAGCTTATAAATCATACTAAATTATGTTTTTTGAAAATGTAAAAATGCAGAATGTTTTCTGTGAGGGTTAGGTTTAGGGGTAGGGTTAGGTTTAGGGGATAGAATATAAAGTTTGTACAGTATAAAAACCATTATGTCTATGGAAAGTCCCCATAAAACATGGAAACACAACATGTGTGTGTGTGTGTGTGTGTGTGTGTGTGTGTGTGTGTGTGTGTGTGTGAGAGAGAGAGAGAGAGAGAGAGAGAGAGAGAGAAATATTTGTGTTTGATGGAACGCAGCGAAGTCAATAATGACAAAAAATCGTAATGGAACTGGACCAGAGACACTAGTTAGTACTGATAAATCAGATGAGGAGGATGATCAAAAGGATGTTGGTAGGATAGAGGGAAACAGAGATACAAAGGAAGATGCAGGATCAAAGAAAAGAAAGAAAAATCTAATGAAAAGGGAGGTAAGAAGTTCTGGGGAGAGTGGAAATGAACAAGAAGTGAGGATTGAAAATTTGGACAAGTTGAAGGTAATATTAAAATTCAAAGAGGAAGGTGGAATACAAAGGTAAGTACAATTGCATTAATGAAAGAGTTGAGATAAGTAGTTGGAGAGATTACTATTATTGCTAGAGTGTTAAAAAATGGAGACTTGCTGGTAGTATGTAACAATGAAGAACAAAAAAGGAAAGTGATGAAAATCAAAATAATGGGAGCATGATTATGGCAAATGTGAAGGAGCTGGGCTTAAATGTTGTAACTGTGGAGGAGAACATAGTGTTGCGTTTGGGGGATGTGAGGTGAGGAAGAGAGCTATTGAAGTGGAGAACGAGAGAGCTAAGAAGAACATTACATATCCAGAAGCAGTTAAAATGGTTGATGCAAAGAATAAAGAGAAAGGTAAAAAAGAGAGACGTGCAAATGGAGTTCAGAGCTGGAGGGTAGGATCACAGAGGATACGATGATTGTGAATAAAGTACATTTCTTTCTGTTCATAGCTGAAGTAATTAATTGTACTGCGCAAACAGAAAAGAAGACAATTAAGATTCAAATGATAGTCAGGGCAGCAGAGAGATTCTTAGGAGTAGAAGTTATATCACGGTAATGATTGGGATGGGCTGGTGACTGAGACAGTAAATTCAGGAAGCTTGGTTTGGATAATAGTGATGATAAATATATTACAATGGAATGCAAGAAGTCTTTTGGCTAATGGATTGGAATTTAAAAGTATTATTAATGAGATGAAAATTCTGATATGTATACAAGAGACGTGTCTTAAACCCAAATTTGATTTCGTTATAAAGGTTATGTGAGTGAGAGAAGAGATTGTGGGGAGGGTAATGGGGGAGGAGGTATTATTCTGATCAAGGAAGGTCTACATTATAGGACATTAGATAAAGGTATAACAAAAGAGTATGTGGTGTGGAGGTGTGGGTGAATGGATTAAACTATGTAATAATAAACTTTTATAATCCTTGTAAGAAATTAATGTTGAATGGAACAAATAGAGGGCCAAAATGGAGATAGGGTGATTTGGTGCGGGGACTTCAGTGCACATAGTACGTTATGGGGAGGTTTACTGACAGATGGTAATGGTCTAGTGGTGGAAGATCTGATGGAAATTAAGAATCTGGTGTGTTTGAATGGAGGTTACACAAGGGTAAATGTGGATGCAGGGAATGAATCTGTTTTAGATTTAACACTGATATCTGATTCAATTGAAGGGAGTACTGAATGGGAAATAATGTGACAAGACACTATAGGAAGTGATCACTATCCTATATTAACAACAGTGCAAGTAAATACAGGAAGAAGTGATGTGAATCAGGGAAATATGGGTAAATGGAGGTATGATAAAGCGAGTTTTATGAGTTTGAGTGAGGAGGGATTAAAGAACATTATAATAGAAACAGATAGATCGGTAGAGATGATCAGTAGAGAAATAGTACAAGCAATTCAAATAGCAGCAAATAAGTATATATCAAAAAGGAAAAGGGGTAGAAATATTAAGATAGTTCCCTGGTGGAATGAAGACTGTGCATGTACCATAAGAAGAAAAAGCAAAGCATTTAGGAGAGTCAGGAAATCACATAACTTTCCAAATTTGATAGAGTATAAACAAGCACAAACAGTTGTACCAAGAACAGTTAGGAAAGCCAAGAATGTGTATTTGATGTCATACTGTAGTAAAATATGGAAAAATACATCCGTTTTGGAAGTGTGTGGCATGATTAAGTAAATGAAGGGAATTCAAAAGAATAATGGATATCCAGTTTTAAGGATGAATGGAGAAACAGCTGTGGAGGATGGAGAGAAAGTGGAAATGTTTCTAAAAGTGTTTATTAAAGTAAATAGTTCAGAAAATTTGACAGAGCAGAGTAAGAAAATAAGAGATGATGTGTTGAAAGAGTATCCAGATTTAATGGGGAAAAAAGAGAAATCATCTGTTGGATGCCCCATTCTCTATGAGTGAAATAAAGAGGGCAGTGAAATGATCTACTCCAGGTTTGGACAGAGTTAGTTATTGTATGATGAAGTATTTAAGTGAAGTTTCTATAAAGGTGATTTTAGCATTTTATAATAGAATATGGAAATAAGGTATACTTCCTCAAAATTGGACGGAAGCATTAATTATTCCCATTAAAATGCCAGGGAAAGACCAAAGTAATCCAATAAATTATCATCCAATAGCTCTTACCTCTCATTTATGCAAGGTAATGGAGAGAATAATAACTGATATATTGACTTATCATTGGGAAAAAGGGAGCTGTTTTTCTCCTTATCAAAGTGAATTTAGGTGTGGAAGAGAGACTTTGGATCCAATAGTATCTTTAGAAGCTGATATAAGGAAGGCATTTATAAATAAAGAAATTGTTATTGCTGTTTTCTTCTTTTCTTAGAAAAGGCGTATGACATGTTGTGGAAGGAAGGATTATTAATAAAGCTAGGAAAGATGAATATAAAAGGAAGAATGTGTAATTGGGTTAAATCGTTTTTAATTGGGAGAAGAATTAGGGTGAAGTTTGGCGGGTTTATATCCTCTAGTGGTGTGATTGATAATGGAACACCCCAGGGAAGTGTAATAAGTCCACTTTTATTTATCATTATGATTAATGATGTTTTCTCAAGGATACATACAAGTATGGGGAAATCATCTTGGGTT
This sequence comes from Xyrauchen texanus, assembly GCF_025860055.1. Lineage (NCBI taxonomy): Eukaryota > Metazoa > Chordata > Actinopteri > Cypriniformes > Catostomidae > Xyrauchen > Xyrauchen texanus. The sequence goes on from NC_068305.1 coordinate 4,580,317, forward strand.
GCTTAACTGTAACCCCTGTTCCCTGATAAAAGTGGAACGAGATGCTGTGCTGATTTAGCGCTTTGGGAACGTCTTTAGGAGTGACCAGCTGTGAATATGTGTGCAACACGTCAATGAAATTGACTAGAATTTATAGCCTCTGCTGGAGACATCATCAGGATGCACCTGTAGCAGGGCTATAAATAGATGCGCCACAGGTGCATCGGCAGGTATTTTGTCTGAAGAGCAGTACTGGGGCATCCTCAGTGCGGCAATGAAGCGCAGCATCTTGTTCCGCTTTTATCAGGGAACAGGGGTTACAGTTAAGTAACCCGAGATGTTCCCTATCAAAAAGATACACTTTGATGCTGTGCTGATTTAGCACTTTGGGAACGAGAATACCCACGCCGCCGCACTGTGGGTGTCCGGACACCTTACGGTTGTATAGTTTTTTTTTTTTTTTTTTTACGGTTGTATAGTTGTGCTCACAAGAGCGCGAGAGGTCTCAGACATGAGCTTGTGTTGTTGACTCAAGGACGTAAGAGCCCGGAGTGGCATGAAAATCCAAACTATAGAATCTTATGAATGTATGCTGAGAGGACCAGCCTCTCATGTTGCAGAGGGACACCTCTGGCCAAAGCTTTAGAGGATCCTACCCCTCTGGTAGAGTGAGCCCTGATACCTACTGGCAAAGCTTGACCGTGCGCCTCGTAGGCCAGGGCAATAGCATCCCTCAACCAATGTGACATAGTTTGCTTGGTGGTGGCCGCCCCTTTGTTACGGCCCCCATGACAAACTAATATTTGCCCTGACTTACGCCACTGGCTAGTGCGGTGGACAAGTCTGAAGGGCATGGACTGGACACAGTCCGTGAAGTCTTTCCTGCTCCGGCGTTGTAAACGGCAGGGAGCAGAAGGCTTCGAGAGTGACCGGATGTATGGTCGAGATAGGAACCTTAGGCAGGTAGTCAGGATGAGGGTGCAATATTTCTTTAGCTATTCCTGGGGCAAAATCTAAGCAGGATGGCAAGACGGACAGAGCCTGCAGATCCCCAATTCTTTTTAGAGAAGTATTTGCCACAAGAAAAAACATCTTGAGAGTCAGAAATTTATCAGACGCTGACTCTAGAGGTTCAAAGGGGCCTCAACCAGACCCTCAAGGAATATTGCTAAGTCCCATGAAGGGATCCTGGTCCTAGCAGGATGTCTCAAACGCATGGCTCCACGAACAAAGCGAGCGAGCAGGGGATGTTTCCCCAAAGGCATCCTGTCAATCAAGGTGTGGCAAGCCGATAGAGCAGCCACATAAACCCTGAGAGTGGTGGTTAATTTTTCCTGCAGAAAATCCAGAAATGAAGCAATCTGGCAGTTAACTGGATCAGCATTACGTGCACTGCACCATCTTTCAAATACACCCCATTTATTGACATAACTTCTAGTAGAGGGAGCCCTAGCACTTAGAATGGTCTCGATAACTTCAGGTGAAAGCCCAGTGTCCCTCAGTTGGTACCCTTCAGGGGCCAAACATGAAGGTTCCACAGCTCGGGCCGGGGATGAAATATTGTCCCCTGCGCCTGAGACAGAAGGTCCCTCCTGTCCGGTATCGCGCAAGTCGAGCCGTCGAGGAGAGACATTATCTCCAAAAACCATACCCGGTTCGGCCAACGCGGTGCTATCAGTAAGAGGCAGGACCCTTGCTGGCGAACTCTGGCCAAGACTCCCGGGAGCAGAGAAACTGGAGGAAATGCATTCAGGCGCATTCTGGGCCATGTATATGCCATCGCGTCCAGACCCAGTCGGTACTTTCTGTCTGGACAGTAAATCTGCTCCCACATTCTGACAAGAGCTTGCCCTGGGCCCAAAGGAGAATCAGAGCCAGAAATACAGCAATCAACTCAAGGCAGTTGTAGTCAATCAATGATGACCCTCCCAGTCCCCTTGAGCTGGTTGACCAATTAAGACCGCTCCCCAGCCCGTCAGGGAGGCATCTGTCATTAGCAACTTGCAAGACGCACCTAGAGTGGGACCCAAAGTGAGGAACCAGGGTCTGAACCACATAGAAAGGGTACGAAGCGTGCGGCGCATAGCCCTTATCAGCCATAGGGGACTGGCCCTTGGATGAAATCCCCTGGCTTTGAGCTACAACTGAAACGCTCTCATGTGCAGATGGCCCAAAGGGATCACCGACGACGCACATACAATGAGACCTAGTATTCGTTGATACTGATGAACAGTGCAACCTGTGCACTGAATGGACTTGATTAGAGCGGGAGACAATTGTGCCGAGGATGCTTTTCTTGGTGATGAGCTTCAACCCCAGAGAAACCTGATGAGCTAAGACGATATCCCTGTGCTGTAATGCCAGTTCTTGCGACTGTGCTAGTATCAGCCAGTTGTCTATATAATTCAGAATGCGGATGTCCCGGAGTCATAAAGGAGCCAGTGATGCATCCATGCACTCCGTGAATGCGGGTGATAAGGCTAGGCCGAATGGAAGAACCCAATATTGGAAGGCTTTGCCCCCGAAAGCGAACCTCAGGAACCTCCTGTGCTGTGGCAGAATTTCTATAAGAAAATATGCATCTATGAGATCGATCATGACCAGCCAAAACGTGATGTTGGGCTTGTGACACGACCGTCTTGATCTTGAACTTGAACGCCCTGACTGAGCGGTTCAAGCCTCGAGCATCTAAGATCAGACGCAACCCCCCACCCTTCTTGGGGACCAGGAAGTATTTGCTGTAATAGCTTGACTCTTTCTCTGGAAGGGGAACATGTTCTATGGCCCCTTAGAACAAGAGACTTTGAATCCTTTCCACAGTAGACATGCCTGCTCCAGTTTCACGGAAGTGGCGACCACGCCGATGAAGCGCGGAGGATGGCGAGAGAATTTAATTCTGTAGCCTCTTTCTACTGTTCTTAGAGCCCACATAGAAATACCGTTCAGAAGTTTCCACGCTGCCAGGTTTTCTGAAATGGATACTAATTTCGACACTAAAAGTTGGGCGCACCACTGTTTCCTGCCTTATTCCAGGACGCGGAACACCCAACTTTTAGTTGGAAGCCTCTGCCTCCCGAAACACCAGAGGCGGCGGGAAATGAGAGGATTCGTGAGGGTACCGCGAGGGGCGAAGTGGATAGTACACGTGCCCCGTCCCGAGGGGAGCTACCCCCACCGGGTTGAGCGCAAGACCCTCAGGGTTTTTTCTTTTTGAAATAACTGCCCTGAGGTCTTGCTTTGGAGGCTGTCGGGGCGGCGAGCCTGTCCCCAGTCATTACGAGGGGGAGCACAACTCACCACACTCTGTTTTTGAGCCTCCCTTCTAGCAGGACCGGGGCGGGACTGGGTTGCTGATGGCCCTGCCTCCTGAGTGCGGTGAGGGAAGAATTGCCTGAATACTTTCTCGTGGCTTTTTGCCTCCTGGAACCTGGAGATAACCGTAGTCGTGGCGTCTCCAAAATGTCCAGAAGGCGAAATTGGGGCATCAAGGAGAAAAGTTTTATCTTTGTCCTTGATGCCCGATAGGTTGAGCCACAGGTGTCTTTCCATGCTGACCAAAGCAGACATAGACCAGCCAATAGCACGGGCTGTCTGTTTGGTTGCGCGTAGAGATAGGTCCGTGGCTCGACGAAGCTCAGAAAACGCTTCCTCGTCGAGCTCAAGCAGGTCCTTAAGTAGATCAGCCTGGTATGCCTGCAACACCGCCATGGTGTGCAGAGCAGCACCAGCCTGACCCGCCGCTTGATACGCCTTCCCCACTAGCGTGGAGGTGGTCCTGCACGGCTTCTTGGGGAGAGAGAGCTTTTTAAAAGACGATGCCGAACCCGGCGAGTGATAGCCCGTTAGCGTCTCTTCAACCAGCGGCATCATTGAATACCCCTGTGTCTCAGCACCCACGATAGTCGAGTATAAAGACGTCGAGGGTACAGGGACACGGGAAGTATATGGTTCCTCCATGAGCGAGAAAGCTCGTCATGTAGGTCATCAAAGAAAGGAAGGGACTAATATAGCGTTCCCTTTAAAAAAAAAATAAAAAATTTAAGCTACCAGACAGAAATCTGTCTTATAATTTGGAGCGTTTGGGGGGGGGGGTCTCTTGCTCGCGTGGCCAGTCTAGCTTTAGTCTGGCCACAGCCCGAGTAACCACCTCGAGTAATTTCTCAGCCACTTTATTATTTTGTGTGGAATGTGCAGAGGTTCAGCGCCCCAGCGTCATGAAACAAAGAGGCGCTGAGGCGCACTTCAGGCTTACGAGAAGGATCAGCTGGATCTGGGGAGAGAGCGAGCGATAAGGACGGACCCGTCTCTCGCTCCTCAGCCAGATATATGCGAGAGCCCCATGATGAAAGAGTGGGCGCTGACTCCCGGAAGTGAGGTGAGCATGAAGCTTTTCGCCTGAAAGCAGATTGCAATGCTCACACCCGCCCCGCTCCAACGCGAAAGCAGCATGCTCTTCCCCCAAACAAACGAAGCAAAACTGATGCGTGTCCCTCTCGGCAATAGAGCGTAAACAAGGGAACACGCATCGTTTGCTGTGATTCTCAGTCATTCTCTCTCTATTTATATATATATTTATAGAAAGCAGAGAAAGGAGAAAAGGTTGACTGCACACAACAGAATCTAACTCCTAACAGAGGAAAGAAAGTTTGACAGCTTTGTGATAGCACACAGCACAGAATGGCTCTGAAGATGAAAAATCGGATGATGTACCGGTGACGCATCTATTTATAGCCACTGCGCCAGGTGCGTCCAATGATTACAGCGACAGAGGCTATAAATTCCAGTCAATGTTCATTGACGTGTTGCATTCATATTCACAGCTGGTCACAACTGAGACGTGTTCCCAAAGCGCTCTTCAGCGAAGCATCATAGTGAAGCTTTTTGTGAAAGGAACTATTGTCTTCAGTGTCTGGTAACGAAAGTCTAGAGAGTGAGTCTGCAACATTGTCTTTACCTGCAATATGTTCAATCTTGTAGTCCTATGGATACAGTCTTAGTTCAAGTCTTTGTATCCTAGGTGGCAAAAGCTTCGCCTTTTCTGGATTGATGGTCACAACTGAAACATGTTCCCAAAGCACTCTACAGCGCAGCATCATAGTGAAGCTTTTTGTAAAGGGAACTATTGTCTTCAGTGTCTGGTAAAGAAAGTCTAGAGAGTGAGTCTGAAACATTGTCTTTACCTGCAATATGTTCAATCTTGTAGTCCTATGGATACAGTCTTAGTTCAAGTCTTTGTATCCTAGGTGGCAAAAGCTTCGCCTTTTCTGGATTGAGCATGTAAATGAGAGGGTGATGATCAGTATGAAGAGTGAGTTCCTTATCTGTCACTCACTCGATGTTGTGTCGATGAGTTGACACTAGGGGTCACCATTGGGAGCCCAGATATCTCTGATCTTTTGAGAAAAGGCCAATGGGAACTGGCGTGTGGGATTTGCATGCCACTCCCCCGGACATACAGGTATAAAAGGAGTGACAAAGCAAACCACATTCAGATCTCTCCTCTGCTGAAAGCTGCTGGTTCTACGGCACATTACAGTGGTTCTCCCCCTCACACACTATGGTTGTGTCGAACAACAACCCTGGGCGCTTCAGCAGTGCAGCAGAGCCCTTCCTTATATATGTGTATACACTCACCTAAAGGATTATTAGGAACACCTGTTCAATTTCTCATTAATGCAATTATCTAATCAACCAATCACATGGCAGTTGCTTCAACGCATTTAGGGGTGTGTTCCTGGTCAAGACAATCTCCTGAACTCCAAACTGAATGTCAGAATGGGAAAGAAAGGTGATTTAAGCAATTTTGAGCGTGGCATGGTTGTTGGTGCCAGACGGGCTGGTCTGAGTATTTCACAGTCTGCTCAGTTACTGGGATTTTCACGCACAACCATTTCTAAGGTTTAAAAAGAATGGTGTGAAAAGGGAAAAACATCCAGTATGCGGCAGTCCTGTGGGCGAAAATGCCTTGTTGATGCTAGAGGTCAGAGGAGAATGGGCCGACTGATTCAAGCTGATAGAAGAGCAACTGCCTGAAATAACCACTCGTTACAACCGAGGTATGCAGCAAAGCATTTGTGAAGGCACAACACGCACAACCTTGAGGTGGATGGGCTACAACAGCAGAAGACCCCACCGGGTACCACTCATCTCCACTACAAATAGGAAAAAGAGGCTACAATTTGCAAGAGCTCACCAAAATTGGACAGTTGAAGACTGGAAAAATGTTGCTTGGTCTGATGAATCTCGATTTCTGTTGAGACATTCAGATGGTAGAGTCAGAATTTGGCGTAAACAGAATGAGAACATGGATCCATCATGCCTTGTTACCACTGTGCAGGCTGGTGGTGGTGGTGTAATGGTGTGGGGATGTTTTCTTGGCACACTTTAGGCCCCTTAGTGCCAATTGGGCATCGTTTAAATGCCACGGCCTACCTGAGCATTGTTTCTGACCATGTCCATCCCTTTATGGCCACCATGTACCCATCCTCTGATGGCTACTTCCAGCAGGATAATGCACCATGTCACAAAGCTCGAATCATTTCAAATTGGTTTCTTGAACATGACAATGAGTTCACTGTACTAAAATGACCCCCACAGTCACCAAATCTCAACCCAATAGAGCATCTTTGGGATGTGGTGGAATGGGAGCTTCGTGCCCTGGATGTGCATCCCACAAATCTCCATCAACTGCAAGATGCTATCCTATCAATATGGGCCAACATTTCTAAAGAATGCTTTCAGCACCTTGTTGAGTCAATGCCACGTATAATTAAGGCAGTTCTGAAGGCGAAAGGGGGTCAAACACAGTATTAGTATGGTGTTCCTAATAATCCTTTAGGTGAGTATATATATATATATATATATATATATATATATATATATATATATATACATACACACGTGTATATATGTATATGAATATCAAAAAAGTGTTTATACTTCTCTAAAAGAGTGGCACAAATGAAAGCAACTTTTCAAGATGCCCTTTCATTTGTGTGTAATTCCTGGTTGCGGTCAATCTCTTTCTGCTTCTGATGGCCACGATCGCTGCTTTATGTGCCTGGGTGCTATACACGCAGAGTCAGCGTCTGTGGATGGTTCGTGCCCTCATTGTGAGGACATGACCATGGCTATGTTGTGGTCTCGACTCGCCTTCATAAGAGGGCAAGCCACCCCAGTGGCTCCCCGACTCGGTCATTCTACCTACGGGTATGAGGCGTTGGTTGGGTATTCCCCCTCGGACCTCCCATTCCCCATCATGCTCGTATGCTCTGACCGAGCTCTGGAGCGAAGTTGCCAGTCCGTCTTATGCTGGACCCATTCAGGGCTCGCGACGAAGATGAATTATTGATCGCGGCATCGGAGAGCGGGCTCGTTATGTCTGATGCTGAGGACTCATGGACGGGGGACTTTCTCAGGGACGGGGCACCATCTGGCACCCGCGGTGGTAGACATGATCACTCAGGTCAGAGCCCACTCAACGAGGCGTCTCTGACCTGAAGTGGTGTCTGTTCGCTAAGCGTGTTCTTCCTGAGGTGAAGACACCCAGAAACATGCAGTAGGATCAGTGCCCTCCTTCCTGCGAGTCAAGTTGGAGGGATGGTTGTCCCCCTCCACCTTGAAGGTGTATGTGGCCACTATATCGGTGCATCAAGATGCATTAGAGTGTAAGTATTTGGGGAAGCATGATTTGATCATCAGGTACCTGAGAGGTGCGAGGAGGTTAAACCCCCCCAGGCCGTACCTCGTTCCCTCATGAGACCTCACTGTAGTCCTTTGGGGCCTTCGGGGAGCTCCCTTCGAGCCCCTTGAATCAGCTGAGCTAAAGGTGCTCTCTTTGAAGACCTCCCTCTTGATGGCACTCACCTACATCAATAGGGTATGTGACCTGCAGGCATTCTCTGTCAGCGAACTGTGCCTAGAGTTTGGTCCGGACTACTCTCATGTTATCCTGAGACCCGACCGGGCTAGAGCTTCAGAGCTTTAGAAGCAGCTCTTTGTCTGCTTCGGTGGACAGTGGAGCCACAGACCCCGCACTCTGTCTACTCATCGCCATGGGCGTCCCACTGCGGCAGCAACACCAGCTCCGCCAGAGGGTCCGCCTCGGCGTGGAGCTACCCGCAGACCCCAGATGTCACCTGCTTCACGACCGGCCGCCAAGAACCCTAAGACGGCTTCGAATCACCCCTGAGACGAGCAGCCCCGGGACTCAGGAAACTGCACTACGGGAGCTGGTAAGCAGACCACTCCCACCCCCGCCGGAGGGTTGGGTGGAGAATCCTTGTTTTCATTCAACTTTTTGTCATGCCCAACAGTCTGCGGAACCCACATTTCCCCGGAAGTCGTTATCACGACCGCCAGCCACCGGCTCTCTTTGGCAGGTGCGGCACCCTGGAGCCGGGCCCCCCGCTTCCGGGCGGCCAGTCGTGGCACAAACCCGTCCCTGATATGATGGTCTCCACAGGTTTCGAGGATGAAGATCTTCCTCCCCGTCCCAGGCTGTTCCGGGAGCGGTCACAAGGAGCCAGGTAGTCAACTGTTTCCTTCTGTGGAAAGGAAGCGCTGTCTCCAAACAGAGGATTGCTCACTGAGTGATAGATGCCATCACCATGGCATACCATGCTCAGCATGTGCCACCCCCTGCTGGCCTGTGAGCCCACTCTACCAGGGGTGTTGCGGCTTCTTGGTCGTTGTCCCTCAGCGCCTCTCTAGCAGACATCTGCAGAGCTGTGGGCTGGGTGACACCTAATACCTTTGCAAGGTTCTATAACCTTAGGGTTGAGCCAGTTTCGTCCCCTGTGTTATCAGGTGACACAAACAGGTAAGTTCGAGTCAGCAGGCCGGGTGTACCACTTGCGCATAGCTCCTTTCCCCTCCCTTGAGGTGAAGACGTGTGCTTTCCTCCCAGTTGTGTTCGTAAAAAAGTGCAAACCCTGGACATTCTTCCTCCTTAGCCCAGCAGCCGAGGAGTGTTCAGAGAGGCTTGCTGCCGCCCCAATACACTTAGGTCCCCGTACTATGGTGAGTGCTCCACATGTGCTGGTTGTCTCCTTAGCCAACCCAGTGTGATCTGCAAAATGGTTTCCCCACTGGTAAACCGCGTCTTCCTTGGACACCCCCCAACGTGGACCTTATATGGCCCCCAGCTGAACAATTTGTTCCTTTTTCTTGGGGAGAATAATAGAGAGAAGGCTATAACTAGGTCAGCCAGTCCTTAAACTTCTGAGCAGTTAGCCTCTTATCGGGGTATAGGGGACCAATTCATGCCTGCCAGTGTGTTGGGGGTAGTTACGCGATGGCTTGCTGCGCTGGCTACAAGACACACAGAGGTCTGCCCGTCTCCCACCGCCAGTCTGCGTAATCCGGTTCAGCTCTTGCGGCATTTTCCATTGGGACCCCTAGTGTCAACTCATCGACACAATGTCGAGTGTGGGACAGATAGATGCATGATGGAGGGAATGAGATGTTGGGTCCATCTTGCCACAACACTGAACCAACTGCTGAAATGGCCAGGTCTTTGGCTCGGCTCCTCAGTGCGAAACCTGAATGTCGTTTGCTGCGTCACTCCTTTTATACCCGTATGTCTGGGGGAGAGGCATGCAAATCCCACGTGCCAATTCCCATTGGCCATGTCTGGGCTCCCAATGGTGACCCCTATTGTCAACTATTGACACGTCTTGTTCTGTCCATCAGGGAATGGAAGTTATATCAGTAACCGAGACATTTTCCTCCCCATATATATGCTTTGAAGTGTTCAACTGCCCATACACATCCTAGGGCTTCTCGCTCTATCTGACAGTAAAGCCTTTCTGTGGGGGTCAGAGATTGCCTTGCATATGCTACAGGCATCTTGAGTCCATTTTGTCTGAATCAAAACTGAGTCTGACTGGACTTGCATCACTGATTTCAATTGTTGGAGAATTTATGTTAACCCTCTGGAGTCTGAGGGTGTTTTAGGCCCTGGAGAAGTTTTGACATGCCTTGACATTTGTGCTTTTTTCAGTTGCTTAAAAACATATTAATGGCTAAAGTCTGATAACACTGTATTCAGCACAAACTGGGCTACAATAATATGTGAGCAACATGTGTGTACATGTTTGTATTTTTGAGAAAATAACGTTTATGCATGGTTTTTGAAAAAAAAGAAAAATGTTAAGTCATTGAAATAAGGCCATATAACACATACTAAATATTTGTCCACAACAATTTTGAGAACTGGGTATGGTAGCCTAGAGTTTTTGCTACAAAATGATGTGAAAACCATCCTGATCACTCATTCATACAAAACAATATAGTCATTAAACTTATGTAAGACACTTTTAGTGTTAGAAAGGTCATATGCGAGGAGGTGTGAATGATCATGAATACTGATTGTAATTCACTCCTGAGGAGACAAAGACCCCTCCCCTGGGCCTATCACTGAGGAATGTGACAGAAAGAGAATGAATGTGAGGAGACTTAATGATCAAAATCAAGTTTCAAGTGAAAAGAAGTAATAGGACTATACATTTTCTTTACATAAAGACTTTTCTTTTAAATGGTAATGTAGGTCTAAAATTAAGCAGTCTCTTCTGCTCACCAAGGCTGCATTTATTTGATCCAAAATACTCTAAAAATATTGATATTGTGAACTATTTGTACAATTTAAAAGAACAGTTTTCTATTTGTATATATTGTAAAATGCAATTTGTGATCAAAGCTGAATTTTCAGCATCATTACTGCAGTCTTCAGTATCACATGATCCTTCAAAAATCATTATAATATGCTGATTTTCTAATATGGACATATTTAAGTGCATTTTACTCATATACACCTGAACACATATTTGCAAGCACAACCTTTGTTGATGATAATGAGGCAGCATAAACACTAGTTAAAATATAATCTAAACATTCATATTATTTTTATATCATATTACATATAATATTTATATCATACAGCATACAATTTAAATACCTGCTTCAGCCAAAACAACATTTAAATGTAACTAAAACTTGCCTATTAGGAGTCATATTTCAAATTTACATAATCTGGATCCTGTCTGGCAAGTCTGGAGACAGTCCCACTAGTAAAATATGTACATGTTTATATTAAATAGCATGTTAACTAATGAAAGTATGCTGGACATGGTTCACTAGTTAATAATTTTTTCAGTCCTTAAAACGCCTTTTCTGTTTCAGATGTCCACTGCCACTCTTGTCCTTTTCTGGTTAATTTTCTGAGAGGCTCATATAGATTTGCGTTGTTGGGAATTAATTTAATTAAAAAATCACAAGTGCCTAGAAACAAATGTAGCTGTGCAAAATTTTCAGGCCTAGGAGTGTTACAAACAGCTTCTACTTTACATGGATATGGTTTTATTCCATCTGCTGTGACAACATGACCTAAAATCTCAATCTGCTGAGGTCCAAAGAAACGTTTGTCCTTATTCAAGGTTAGTCCCCTTTCTTGGAACCTTTGAAAGACCTTTCTCAGTCTTTGTTCCAGCTCTTTGTCATTTTCTGTAAATATGACCACGTCATCCATGTAGATCACAACACCTGGCATCCCACATATCATGGAATCCATGGCCTTCTGGGGTGTTTGACAAACCAAATGTAACCTTCTTAAAAGGATAGCATATCCAGTGAGTAATGAATGTGTCTGTATTAAAGTGCCAGGTCAACTTGCCAGAAGCCTTTCTGGGCATTTAGTTTTGGAAACATCCCTGCATTTCTTGCAGTATACAGTCTATTGTTGGTACTGGGATTCTTTCTCTTACCAGTGCTTTGTTCTCTTCTCTCAGATCTACACAAAGTCTCATTTCTTTAATGTCTTTTTTATTTGGAATGAGAAGACTGTTGGACACCAACTCATATCCTTTGTGCACTTCTACTATAATTCAATCTTCCAGCATTTTATACATCTCCTGATTCACAGCTTCCATCATTGGGAAAGGTACTCTCCTTAAAGCCTGAGCAACAGGTGTGACCTTGTCATTCACGTATATATTTTATGGCTGTAACCATTGATCTGTCCCAGTCCTTTAAACAAAGACTGATATTCATCCTCAAGTTTCAATAATCTTCCCATAGATTGTTCAATTGCTCTAACCTGGTCTGTTGTATTTAGAATCTTTAAGTCAAAGCATGATTTTCTTCCTAGCAGAGGCATTTCCTTTTATCACAAAAATGTCATCTGTTGTGTCACTGTCCTTCCACTCTCACTGAGTTAAAGAAAGGCACTGCCTATGATGCATAGGCTGTATCATAGGCAGTGGTGGCTCAGTGGTTGAGGCTCAGGGTTACTGACCAGAAGGTCGTGGGTTCAAGCCCCAGCACCACCAAGATGCCACTGTTGGGCCCTTGAGCAAGGCACTTAACTCCAGGTTGCTCCGGGGGGATTGTCCCTGTTATAACTGCACTGTAAGTTGCTTTGGAAAAAAGCGTCTGCCAAATGCATAAATATAAATTTACTCTTATGGACCCTTTTCCTTCTGGGTCAATTGAATACACAAATTAATCAGAATCAGGGTTATCATTTACTGCTCACACTGGTTTTTCTTTATGGTCTGGTTTGTCTTTTGCCTTATATTTTTATGCTCTTGTGAGTTGTGTTCTTGCTGCAAACATGTGCTTCTTGACCTGTTTTTCTGCTGCGCAGGCAGGCTGCTGATTTTACACCACAGTAATTTGCTTTATGTGTTGTCAGTCCACATCTGTAACATTTGGTGTCGCTGTTCTTTTCAAATTGCACTCTGTTCGCATTTTGCGGTTTCATGTATACATTAGCAGATCTTGTACCTCTAGTAAAATTATTGTGATTGTCTTTTTGTCTGGTACTGTTATCTGAAAGCACATTAGACTTTGCTTGGGCTGACTCAAAAATTCGAGCAACAGTCAATTCTCTTTCCAATGTAGGCCCTTCTTCCTGCAACAGATTATCTCTCAATTGTCTATGTGCACATTTCTCTACAAGTTCTTGTATCGTATAATGTTCTAAAGCTCCAAACTCACAAGATTTGGACAATTCACTTAACACATTCACAAATGCATCAGTCGTCTCATCATGTAGTTCTAACACCACATTTTTCCATGGTGTTAAGTAGCATCCAGCGTGGCTACAGTCTCCATATGACTCTTTATGGCCAGGGAGATTCACAAAAATTATTTGCACCAGAGCACCAATGCAATGTAAAAAGGTAGCCATATCAGCAGCATTGATAGTTCCACTGGTCAGCTCAAAGAAGCTAAGAGCCTTTCTATGTTTTGTATTCCACATACAAATCTGAAACTCTTCAACAAGGTTCAAGAGGTTCAAGGGAGTAGGCGTCGATAGTTGAGCCTGTGCTCATGCTGCAGCTTCTTCGCCATCCATATTAATAACCTTTAAAAAGCTGTTTTATGCTACATGGGGAGGTCCCCCTCATTGGGGCTGCCATGTTAGTATCATGTGACCAGCTGAATACTACGTTAATTTCACAGACTGCCCTGTTATTGGACATTTTCTCTCATTGATTAATGTATGAAAGTATCATGGCTGACTGTGAATAGAACATTTCTACAATGGCATCTGTAACTGAAAACAAATGTGTTTGAATAATGCTGCATCCATACCCCTCGGTGTTATTGTAAATCTAAAACAACATATTCAAAACGTGTGAGTGCACCTTCAAGCTTAAAATGCTTGTTTCTCTTTTGAGAATGAATGGTTTTTTTTGTAAACAGTGAAGTAATTTATGTAAACAATACACCAAGTTACTTGACCTTTGAAATCTGTTGTTTCCTGTTGAACACACAGTGGTATAATTATGTTGTTGGGTGCTAGATTATTTAAAGACCCACTAAATGGTGGCATTTATCATTCTCAATATTAAAACTAAAGTATGTAACTTTTTCTGTGTTAAAATACTTTATCTTATTCAAGCTTAATATGCAGAGATAACTATACAGTACAGCAGTGTTTCTCAAATGGTGGGTCGCAGGTCTATTCGGACTGGGTTGCGGACAGCATGCAGAACAATGCCATGGTTCTCCCATTGAAAAATGTTCGGCAGTCGCCCAAGTGATAGAGATTATTTAATGATAATATAATGTTTAATGAAGAGATTTAATGATAATCACACATTCAGATAAAGGCTTCTCACGTGCACTGCGATATTTTAGATTAAAGCTTTCGTGAGTTTAACAATACCAGCTCATGCTAATGATCTTCTCTGCTTCTCTGACGTACGTGCAAAACAACCGGGCTTCCCTCAGTATTGCAATGAGCAGACCTGCAAAATTAGGAAACAAATGGGATAATAATGGCTCATAGCTTATAAATAAATATGCTCTTCAATTTTTAAAAGGAGGGAGAGAAACATTCCTGTAGCTTTTGTTGTTTACATCAACAACAAAAATAATGCCACTTGATGCATGCCCGCATACTTGAAAACATGATAAAAACTATGCAAGATAAAAGGAAATTATTCAGGCGTATTAAGAAAACTGTTTTGAAAACATTGTTTATTTTTCAATTCCATTTGGTGGTGCAAAAATGACATACTTCCACTTTAAAGAACCGATACCCATTAAGTATTTATAAACAGTTAAGCATTTATAAACATTGGTAATGTCCATATTCAGTGCATGTGTGTGTGTTTTGTTTACATCATTGCAGGTCACGACCTGGACAGCGGTTGGGAAACACGAAAAATGGAATCAAAGATGTTCGACATCACAGGTAATGAGTATCAGTATGGAGCTTATTTCAGATAAATATTACAGTATTTAGTATATCAGTTATGTTAATAATTGTATTTATTTTGTTATGTTCAAGGTGATGTGTTTAATAGTTTCTTGAATACCAGTTAAATATGCAGAGTCAACTATGAAAACCATTAAGTGCATTTACAGTACATGCACAATCTAACAACAACTAAGGGCATCATCGTGTGTGGTCAAGCCTTAAACTTTATTTCTTTATCAGGGTAAGGTCATAAACAGTTAGTCATGAATCGATCAACCCACATAGAGTTTTCTCCATTACTCTGATTTCACTCTGCATGGAAACACCTTTACCAGCGTTCTTACCAGCTTATTCAATGTATTGTGTGCATGCCTGTTGTTATTTTGAAGATAGATGCAGAGAATAACCTGATTACTTAAAAAATCATGTTAACTGGATTTTCTAGCATTGTTAGATTTTAAGAATAAGCTGATTTGATCAGTCACGTGACACCATGCGAGGAGCGGATGTGTAAATGAAGAACAAAACTAGCACTTTGCTAGTTTTTAATGATTTTTATGTCATAAACCGGTGAGATTCGATACACCCTGCTATATATCTGTTCTTCTGTAAAGTCAATGTGACAAAGAATTCAAAATCCAACTGGTGAGCATGTCTGTGATGCTGACAGTGAAAGTAATTTCTGACTTAGAAGATCTTGCTGTAATATGTCAATCGATTAATACAATGTATACAAAATTCTCTTGAGTTGGTTACAAAATCAGGGCTGTCAAGAGATGGATAGATTATCTGGAGTCATCGGAGAGGGAATTAGCTGCTAATCCGTTAGCGACCAAATTAGATTTGCAATGTGTTTTGGAAAAACTTTCATAGTCGGCAAAATAAAGTCTGAATTGTAGAAATTCCTGAGCATGGAGAAGGCAGAGATATGGTGAAATTCCAAGAAGCGCTCTTCCCAAATCTGCTCGACATAACAAGCCATAAGCTAAAAATCGAGCGAGCTCACAGAGTCCCGGCTCGCAGACCTCCTGAGGGAGACAGGCCCCGATCAATTCTGACCAAATTTCTAAGATCTTCCAATAAGGATCTCGTGTTGCACGAGACAAGGAGCAAAGAAAGCTTTCTTAAAAGAATCACAGCATTTTCTTGTTCCAAGTTTTTGCGAATTCAACAAGAGAGAAACGTGATCGATTCAAGGAATGCAAGAAACTCTTACATCAACGGAAGATCGTTTTTGCTCCGATGCTTCCGGCCAAATTGAGAATAGATACTAAAGATGGCCACAAAAAATGTACATGCCCACAATAAGCATTGTCTTTCATAGAGACAATGGAGCGAGTAAACCATTTGGTGACATTCATATGGCCCCCAAGTGAGCTGTCTTGCTGAACATACACTTGACCATCCAAGGAAGCTGGGCACCTTTTTTGTTTAATTTTGTGCTGGTTCTGCCTAGCGGCTAGAGTTTGTTTTGTGGAATAAAACTCCTTCAGGACAGTTGTGGATGAAACTGCTCGTTCTTTGTGCTCAATCTTAATGCCCAAATTTTTGTGGAGTATTTTTTGCAGGACATTGAAAAGATTAGGGCATCTGCTGCACTTATGAAACAGCCGGCTCACTGAACATTCGTTTGTCTGTCCGATGAAACTGACTGGCTTAATTTATTATTATTAATATTATTATTATTATTATTATTATTATTATTTATGTGCTGGTTCCACTAGTGGCTGAAAATTGTTTTGTGGAGGAACACACCTTCGAGACAGTTTTGTGAAAGAATCTACACAATCTTTGTGTTTATTCTGCCTCTTGGCTGGAGTTTGTTTTATAGATTATTTTCTGTTATGTAATTCTGTCTCAAATTTTTTTTACAGAAGCACTGGACTTGAGCAATCCAACGGCTAAGTTGTCGCAGGGACTCGTAGGCGTACATGGACTTTTTGAATTTAGAGGGATGGACGGTGATCAGTGTTAGCGCACGTTTTTCTTTTTTTTATATGTGCTTTGGGAAGTTCTGGGTTTTACTGTTGCCCTAATGTTGGAATGTAGTCTTTATAATTGTATTTTTGACACACATAAAAAAAATTCTAATATGCCAAAATGTCTAATGATAATATGAGTGGGTTAGGTATAGGGTTAGGGTTGGGGCACCCCACAAAAAGAACAAATGTTAAAGGTTGAAATCTATGTTAATATGGAGACCAACTAGTCCTCAGTATCCTCTGTGGGCGTGGCCTGGGGGCCACTTAATGCGGTTCTTAGGGGTCAGATCATACAGTATGCCTCATTCATCAAAAAATCCAAAGCACGAGAACTCATGGAGTTGGAATAGAATATTAAAAGTACAGAGACAGAACTGAAGCGCTGAATGCCATCTGATGGCCTCAGAGAATTGGCCCAATTGAAATACAGATATAATACTATTTTGTCACGGAAGGTGGAGTTTTTGGCTATACAGGGCAAGACAGTCATATTTTGAGTCAGGGAAAAAGCAGGGAAGCTTTTGGCTAAATATATAAAGCAGAGAGAGTCTTTTTCTACCATTCCCTCAGTGAAATCTGCTGGTGGTGAAACACCCGGTATCGGTGGTACAAAAAAATGTATTCATTTCAGATTTTTTTACTCTGGATAGGGGCACCGGGCAGGTTTGCCCTCTTTCCCCATTATTGTTCTGTCTTGCCCTGTAACCATTAGTAGCTGCGATAAGAAAGGAGGAGGATTTTCCAGGGGTGAGGTCTAGCGCATAAGCTTCTGCTTTACGCAGATTATATTTTATTATTCGTCTCCGACCCCACTAGATCTATGCCTTGCCTCCACAGAATTATTTAAGTTCTCAGGTTACAGAGTCAATTGGTCTAAATCCAAAGCTTTGGCTCTGACAGCATACTGCCCGGTAACAGATTTTCAGCAGGGCGCCTTCCAGTGGCCCACACATGGCATTAAGTATTTGGGCATTTTATTCCCAGCTAATTTCGACCCTTTAATAAAAAGGCTTTCCAGTAATTTGAGTATGTGGGCTTCATTACATTTATCTATGATTGTGAACGTTAATGTTGTTAAAGTTAATTGTATTACAAAATTTAATTACCTGCTACAATCTCTCCCTGTATATGTCCCATCTCTTATTTCAAGCATTTGATAGCATAGCGATGTAGCAAACTCAACAAACCCCTCACTTCTCCTGACCCAATCATCTACAGCTGGCACCATCAAAGGTTCACCTGATCAAGGGAACATGGGAGGTTGGTAGCCCAGAACACATTTGAAGGGGGTGAGAGAATTCTGAGTATATTCAGCCCATGGAAGAAAGTCACTCCATTTTTCCTGTTCACTGCTGCAGTAAGATCTGAGAAAGTGACCAATCTCCTGATTTAGTCTCTCCACCTGTCTGTTGGCCTGTGGGTGGTAGTCTGAGATGAGACCGGCGTTAATGTCTAGCTGTTTGCAGAAAGCTTGCCATACACGTGAAGTAAATTGGGGGCCCCGGTCTGACACAATGTCCTCTGGCAGACCATAGATCCTGAATACGTGGTGAAACAAACCTTAGCAGTTTCCATAGCTGTAGGGAGACCTTTAAGGGGAATCAGATGACAGGATTTAGAGAATCTGTCTATAATGACCAGAATAGTAGTGTAACCATTGGAACTAGGGTGATCTGTGATGAACTCCACGGAGAGATGAGACCAGGGTCTTTGAGGAATGGGGAGTGTTTCAAGTGCGGAGTTCCCTAGGAGTCTTTGATTGTGCACAGATGGAGCAAGACTTGACAAAATTAGTGATATCTTGAATTAAACTTGGCCACCAGAATAAGTTACATACCAGCCTTACAGTTTGTTGGATACCTGGGTGTCTGGTGCTGAGAGACGTATGGACCCACTGGGAGATGCGTTGTCCGAAAGTACATGGTGTGTATTGTTTGGTAGGATAACATGTTGTTGGGATGGGGTCTGTTTGTTGCTCCCGTTGGGTTTCTTCCATGATGTCCCACCAGATGGGGTGATACTGAAAGATGGTGGTAGAATAGAGTCTGGGTAACAGGGGCCATGTGAGGGGTCATACCTCCTGGAGAGTGTGTCTGTTTTACTGTTTTTGACTGCAAACTGAAATCTTGTGAAAAACAATGACCAACGTGCCTGTCTTGGATTCAGACGTTTAGCACTCTTAATGCATTCAAGATTCTTGTGGTCTGTGATTACCTGGAATGGGTGGACAAAACGTAGCACTGGTGTTGTGAAACTCACATTTCTCAGCATTTACATAAAGTTGGTTGTCTTGTAGGTGAGTTAGTACAGTCTTAACCTGTTGAATGTGCTGTGCCTTGGTTTGTGAGTAGACAAGGATATCGTCAATGTAGGTGATGACACACTGGTTTAAGAGATCACGGATAATCTCATTGATGAATGACTGGAAATCTGCTGCTGAGTTGGCAAGGCCATAGGGCATGACTTGATACTCATATTGCCCTCTTGTGGTGAGAAAGGCCATCTAACATTCATCTCCTTCTCTGATTCGGATGAGGTTGTATGCACTTTGGAGGTCTAATTTAGTAAAAATTCGAGCCTCACATAGTTGTTCTAGGGCTGAAGGAACTAATGGAAGAGGATATCTATATTTGACTGTCACTGAGTTGAGGCCACGGTAATCAATGCAGGGTCTGAAGCCAACATATTTCTTTTCCACAAAGAAGAATCCTGCTGCAGCAGGGGATGTGGAAGGGCATATGAAGCCTGAAGTTAATGCCTCTTCAACATAATTTTCCATAGCCTGAGATTCTGGAAGCGATAGTGGGTATACCTTACTTTTAGGAGGAGCTGCATTAGGCAGGAGTTCAATGGTGCAGTCCCAGGGATGATGAGGTGAAAGGTGGGCCGCTTTATCTTTATTGAACACCTCAGAAAGTTTTGCATACTCCACAGGAATCTTGGTTTGCACGTGAACATCGGGGCTTTTTGTGTTGGTAGAAAGACATGGCATAGTGATTTCAAACAGGAAACAGTTCTGCTGACAATAATTTGACCACTTAATGAGTTCACCACATGCCTAAGAAATATTGGGATTATGTCCAATCAAATCAAAAAATCAGTTAATTTCATTGTCTCACAACCATATGCACAAGTGCAACAGTGGGCGAAAGTCTTGTGTACAGTTCCAAGCAACATAGCAGTCATGAAAGTGACGAGACATATATCAATTTACAATAAACAACATATTTACACAACACAATTTACATATCTAATGTACACATAATTACACAACACAATAATAATAATAAACAATGTACAGTAAACAATACACACAATTTAGAATACACATACACAAAATAGAATACATATACACATAATATAGAAAAAAAGTTTATAAAGTGTATAAAAAATATACAGTAGGTTTTATTGTAAAGAGAATATAATTTATGATAGTCCAGTGTAAGATTAATAAAGCACAGTGCTGATGTATATTGATCGTGAGAGATCAAGTGTTCAAAAGTCTGATTGTCGGGCTGGTGCGGGTCCTGATGCTGCGATACCACCTGCATGATGGTAGCAGTGAGAGCAGCCCATGGCTCGGGTGGCTAGAGTCTCTGTTGATCCTCCAAGCTTTTTTCACACACCGTCTGGTATATATGTCCTGGCGGGAGTTAAGCTCACCTCTCGATGATGTGTCATCGAGTGGTTGTGGGCAGTGCTATTGCCGTACCAGGCAGTGATGCAGCCAGTCAGGATGCTCTTTACAGTGCTGGTGTAGAACTGTGTGAGGATGTGGTGGTTCATTCCAAACTTCCTCATTGGTTGCTTCCACCTGAGAGAGCCCCTCCCTGGTTTCGTATTGAAAAGGAAGTCCTTGCCCCTATTTCGCCGTTCTATCAAACTAACCAGAGAAGTTAAGTCACACCCTGTTATCTCACGTTTGCCTGTGGTTTGGACAAAAGTGTCCAGAGTGTTTATTTCAGACATTTATTTAAATGTTGCCTCAAGCATATGGCTGAACCTAAATTATGTATTAATAAGTCCCCTTTCTGTTGGTCAGAGTGGATTGTGAGGGAGGTTAATTCACTCGGTTACCTGTATGAGAGTGGAGTGTTGAGATATTTTGAGAATTTGGTTCATCTATGTAGGTGCTACTGGTTGTTTAGATCAATCTTACTATCAGAAATAATCACTAATATTTATTCATTCTTAATTAATATTTAATTTACATAATATAATTTAACTCATTAAATTCTATCCTCGGGGCACCACTCTTTGACGAGAAAAATGATAGCAAGTTACTGATCGAGTCTCATAAAAATCTACCCTGATGCTTAATAAGAACTAGTTAAATTATTGCCATACAAATCCAACAGTAATGTAATTACAGTTAGTTTCAAACACCAATACAATAACAGTACACTGAGGTAATATGGGAATTCTTGACGTGGCAAGCAAAAACAACCATGAGTACATGTAATTATATTACAACAAAATGTATTATAATCAAGTAGTAATGAACACAGTCAGTACTGTAAAATATAACATGGAAATCCTAACTAATAATGGAGCTATATGCTAGTGTGTGTATGTATGTGTGTGTGTGTGTGTGTGCGCGTGCGCGCGCCTGTGTGTGTGTGTGTGTGTGTGTGTGTGTGTGTGTGTGTGACTAGATATGGTAACAAAGAAAGCAAAATGGAGGATTATATCCAAAATGGCAGATTAGATCCAAAATGGAGGATTAAATCCAAAATGGAAGAACATGCCCAACACGGAGGATTAGATCCAAAGTGGAGGACTAGGCGGAGCAAAATATAGAAGGAAAGGAGAAAGGAAAGATGGCTGGATCAGTTCCAGAGCAGTGGAGCTGATACCACGTGAGGGGGGAAATGAGCAGACACACAAAGGAACTGATGAAACAGGTGGGATAATTTGAAACACCAGCCTGAGTTGGACATAGACCGCAGTGCCACTCCGTGAATATCAGTGAGAGAGTGAGAGAGAAAGAGCGAGCAAAGAGGTGCATGAAATCTAATTGTAAGATTGGGACTGAATTACTAGTTCAGATCACTCAACAAAACAACATTTCACCCAAAAATTACGATCTCCCAAATCAAAACAGCAAACCGCAATCAGAGTTAAACACACAAAATATACTTAAAACATCAGCATTTAGAATCAAACATAAGATTTATTTGTGCAAGAAAAATCACAGTTTCTAATCTAAATCTGCCCAGATATCAAGCCTTACTTGGGAAATCCTCCCAAAAAGAGGGATAAGGGAGCTGGTCGCCTTTCCGTTTTTCAAAATAAATTCACTGTTGTCTTGCAGTGAAATCTGAATGAACTGGTTATAATATGTATACTAAAAGACTGGAACATAGCTAAGTTAATCTTACTTTACCATGGCCAAATGATGAGGTTAGAAAAACGTGGTCTCTTTGTTCTTAGTCCAAAAAGGAGGGAAAACTCCTTCAGTATGTGCACAAATACTGGCTTTAACATCCAGCTGGAGCTTAGCACATAGAGGCCGAACTACATCTGTCCACTGGTTTTATTGATAAGATGACGCTGGACACTGAGCACCTGCAGCCAGGGCCCCGCGAACGCGACCTCTCCGCCTTTGCGCGCCCGGCCGCAACACACATATGGCCCGCCGGTTTTGACGATTCTCGAGGACGGCACAAGAGGCCCTCCTCCTCAGTCGCTAACCTGCCGTATGACAGTTTCACAGAGCTAGGTAAGTGCTTTGAGCTCCCCTCAGCACAGCATCAACACTCCCCGATGCTATGTCGCCTGCTCCTCCCCGCCGCGAGACCCCACCCCCAGGTACGTCAGACACAATCATCCTCTTAGTGCCCCTCACCCGGAGCTTGGATGCATGGCTAACGCTTTCCAACCCGTTGCGGTGGCTGGCCAGGCCTTGGCTACGTGATTCAGTTCGCCAGGCGCCCGCCCCGGTTCGGCGGTGTCCGCTTCACTTCGGTGCAGGGCGAGACCGCTGCCACCCTGCGTGCAGAGATCATGACCCATCTTTGGGCGCGATAGAGCCTGTCCCTTCAGCCGAGATGGGGAAAGGGTTCTACAGCCCTTACTTCATCATGGCAAAGAAAGGCGGTGGGTTGTGACCAATCTTGGACCTGCGAGTTCTTCACCGGGCTTTACACAGTCTCCTGTTCAAGATGCTGACACAGAAACATATTTTGACGTGCGTCCGGCATCAAAATTGGATCGCAGCAGTAGACCTGAAGGACATGTCCTTTCACATCTCTGTTCTACCTCGACATGCACCCTTCCTATGGTTTGCCTTCGACGACCAGGCATATCAGAACAAGGTCCGCCCCTTAGGCCTGTCCCCTCGCTTCTTCACGAAAGTCGCAGAGACAGCTCTTGCCCCGTTAAGGGAAGTGGGCATCCGCATACTCAACTACCTCGACAAATGGCTGATTCTAGTACACTCTCGAGAGTTTGAGAATTTCTGTGTGCATACAGGGATTTGGTGCTCAGGCACCTCAGCCGACAAGGGCTTTGGGTCAACTGGGAAAAGAGCAAGCTCTCCCCGGTTCAGAGCATCTCTTTTGTCGGCATGGAGTTAGACTCAGTCTCAATAATAGCACGCCTCACAAGCAAGTGCACAGAATCGGTGCTGAACTGCCTGATGTCATTCAGGCGGAGGACAGTGGTTCACTGAAAGAGGCTCCTTGGGCATACGGCAGTCACGCTGCTCGGGTTGATGCACATGAGACCGCTTCAGCACTGGCTTCAGACTCGAGTCACGAGATGGGTATGGCGCCATGGCATATTTTGCGTAGCTATCACGCCGCTTTGCCGGCACTTATTCAGCCCATTGACAGACCTTGCATTTCTATGGGCAGGAGTTCCCCTACAGCAAGTATCCAGACGTGTCGTTGTCTCCACAGACACCTCCAAACTGGTCTGGGATGCCTTGTGAAACAGGCATGTAGCCACCGGTTCCTGGCTTTGCGGGCTGTACTGCTCACCCTGCAGAGGCTATTGCTGTTGATTCAGGCAACCATGTGTTTGTTCCGGTTCGAAAACACAGCGACAGTAGCATATATAAATCGCCAAGGCGGCGTACACTCTTGTCGCATCTCACCCACAATCTCCTCCTCTGGAGTCAGCAGCAGCTGAGGTTGCTGCGGGCCACTCACATCCCGGGCAGCCTCAAAGCCACAGCGGACGAGCTGTCGTGGCAGGCAATGCTCAGTGGAGAGTGGAGACTCAACCCCCAGGTGGTCCATCTGATTTGGAGTCGATTCGGCAAAGCACGGGTGGACCTGTTTGCTTCCCAGGAATCCTCCCACTGCCCGTCTGGTATTCCCTGACGGGAGCCCCCCTCGGGACAGACATGCTGTCACACAGCTGGCCCCGGGGTTGCGCAACTATGCGTTCCCCCCAGTGTGCCTTGTTGCACAGACCCTGTACAATGTCAGGGAGGATGAGGAACAAGTCACCCTCATGGCCCCAAACTGGCCCACTCAGACTTGGTTCTCGGACCTCACCTCCCTGGCAGATTCCTCTGAGTAAGGACCTTCTTTCTCAGCGACGGGGCACAATCTGGCACCTCCATGTCTGGCCTTTGGACAGGATGTGGAAGATTTAAGTGGCCTACCACCAGCAGTCATAGACACGACTCAAGCCAGAGCTCCCACTACCGGGCAGCTTTATGCCCTGAGTGGTGTTTGTTCATGAATTGGTGTTCTTCCCGAGCCGAAGACCCCCAGAGATGCGCAGTTGGGTCAGTACATTCCTTCCTGGAGGAGAGGTTGGAGGGGTGGCTGTCCCCCTCCACCTCGAAGGTATACGTAGCCGCTATAGCCGCACACCACGACGCAGTGGATTGTAAGTCCCTAGGGAAACCTGATCAGGTTCCTACCTTCAGAGAGTCCCATTTGACTCTAGCTTGACTGATTCTAGCGGTAGAGTCAGTCGAGCTGAAAGCCCTCTCCTTTATGATTGCTCTCACCTCCACCAAGAGGGTGGGGGACCTGCAAGCGTTCTCTTTCAGCCACTCTTGTCTGGAGTTTGGTCTGGCAGTTTCTCAAGTGATCCTGAGACCCCGACCGGGCTATGTGCCTAAGGTTCCCACAACCCCCTTCAGGGATCAGGTGGTGAAACTGCAAGCGCTGCCCCGGGAGTTGGCAGACCCAGCCCAGTCATTGCTGTGTCCGGTGTGTGCTTTGCACACCTACTTGGATCATACGCAGAGATTTAGACACTCTGAGCAGCTCTTTGTCTGCTTTGGTGGACAGTGGAAAGGGAACGCTGTTTCTAAACAGAGGCTTGCCCACTGGATCGTGGACGCCATTGCATTGGCCTACCATACCCAGGCCGTGCCCGCCCCCTTGTGTGGCGTCCTCATGGGCATTGGCCAATGGCACCTCTCTAGCAGACAACTGCAGAGCAGCGGGCCAGGCAACACCCAATACTTTCACAAGATTTTACAATCTCTGGGTTGAGCTGGTTTCATCTCGTGTTCTTTCAGGTACCAACAGGTAGAGTTTGGTAATACGGAACAGCTGTCTGGGTGTATCGCTTGCATATAGCGCCTTTCCCCTCCCCTGAGGCGAAAATGTGCGCTTTTACCCCCAGTCGAGTTCACGAAGTCGTGGACCCTGGATGTACTTCCTCACTATGGTTCACAAACTCTGTGGAGGAGTTCGCAGTCAGCCCCACTACGGGGTCTAATATGCCCTGTTCTGGAATAGGTGCTCCATAGGTGCTGATTACTCCGGTAACACCTGTAATGTATATTCTGTTGTACGGTCTCCCTGTTGGCGGACCTGCATCTCCCTTGTGCAGAGCTCTCTCTGTCCCCGGTCACTGTGTTTGTAGAGTTCCCCCCCTTTCATGGCGGGACCTACCACCGCACCTCTTCCACATCTGGCTGCTGAGCCCATGTGTCGTATTTCCACATGTTGACTTCCCCTTTTGCACACGATGTGGTCTCTGCTGGGTCTTTTCCCCCTTAAAGAATAGAAAAGGAATAGAACACCTTCTCCGATGCATATGATAGCATTAGATGGCCCCATCTGAATCAAATACTCTGTGGAGAGAAAACATAGAGAGACAAGGCCGAGGCTGGCATGGCCTGCTCCCATGCAAGTTACATCGCTTTCCCCCCTCAGAGATGTGGGGAACTACTTTGTATTTTGGTGTGTTGGGGGAGGTTACGTGCAGTCTGATGCACCTGCTATTAGGCATGCAGCAGCCTGCTTGCACCTGCATCAGCAGTTCACGTAACACGGTTCAGCTGTTATTGCGTTTTTCTATAGGGACCCCTAATGTCACTACATCGACACAACGTCAAGTGAGTGACAGAAGGGGAATGTCTTGTTCCCTGATGGAGGGAATGAGTTGTTGTGTCCCTCATGCCACAACACTGTACAAGCCGCTGAAATGGCCGGACCTTGTCTCGGTTTCTCAGCACAACACCTAAATGAAATTGCATTCCAGCTCATTTTATACCCGTATGTCCAGGGAAGTGGCATGCAAATTAAACTTGCCAATTCTCATTGGCCTGTTCTCAAAGAATGGGAGGTGTTCTGGGCTCTCAAAAGCGACCTCTAGTGTCACTATATCGACACAACGTCTCATTCCCTCCATCAGGGAATGGAGGTTATAACAGTAACCAAGACGTTTTTACTTGATTGATGAGAATCATTTTGAATATTAGGACAGAAATACTGTATTCTAAAAGTATTCTAACAAAATTTTATAATGTAACTGTGTGGAGCGGAGGGGGGCGGGGCCGGGTCAGAATATCGCGGGCCCGGTCCCCAATCGGCCTGTTGAGGCGCGCGAGGGATAAAGGCGGCCGTGACGATGGTTCGAGAGAGAGAGAATTACGGGCATGTCCGTCGTGTGTGTTTGTTTATGCTTTTGGTTTAAGTTTAATTAATTATCATTTATATTGACAAGCCGATTCTCGCCTCCTCCTTGCCCATCCTTGAACTGTTTTACATTGGTGCCAAAGCCCGGGAAGGAGGAGGGATGTCCGTCGCAGAGTCTTCGACACTGCCGTCCACCCTGGGGAGCGCCGCTGCCATCTGCTAGGTGACGGAGTAGCCCGACCGCTCGGATGCGGGGAACGGCCGTCGACCGCGGAGCAAGTGGGGACTGGATAACCCGACCGCCTGGAGCGAGGGAGCCGCTGCCGGGGGCGGAGGAGTGCCCTGCCATCCCCAGAGACGCGGAGGGGTCGAGGGAGACCGCCGTCCGCGAGGGGAGGAGGGAAGAAACTCTCCGACCGCCCGGAGCGGTAGAGCCGCTGCCATGGGCGGAGGAGTGTCCCCATTTGCTGCCAGAAAAGTGGAGGCGCGTTCTGCCCGCTGGGGGACGAAGGTTTCACTCTGGTTCGCCCAGGGTTGGAGCGGCTGTCGTCCGCCTGAGTGTGGAGGAGTGTTCGAGGACCACGCGACGGTACATCAGAGAACCGGTGAGTGAGCTTTTTCTCTCTCTCCTCTCTCTCTCTCTTTCGCACCGTGTTGGCCTTTTCCCTCGCCTATTTTTTTGTTGTTTTCTTCCCCTCCTGTCTCCTCCCAGGGCGAGGAAGGTGGGGATGACCATGCGGGACACAAGATACACCCTGCCCCAGGGATAGGGGGGGTGTACGTCATGCCGGTGGCACCTCGGCCTGAGATAACGCCAGGAGGAGTGTGGAGCGGAGGGGGGCGGGGCCGGGTCGGAATATCGCACGCCCGGTCCCCAATCGGCCTGATGAGGCGCGCAAGGGATAAAGGCGGCCGGTGACGACGGTTCAAGAGAGAGAGAATTACGGGCATGTCCATCATGTGTGTGTTTGTTTATGCTTTTGGTTTAAGTTTTCATTAAATATCATTTATATTGACAAGCCGGTTCTCGCCTCCTCCTTGCCCATCCTTGAACTGTTTTACAAACTGTATTCTGAATACAAATGCTTAAAAAACATAACAAGGGCTGAATACATTTATTTCATTTTTGTATTCTGAATACATAAAATAGAAATGACATGTATTCCGTTACAATCCAACCCTGCTGAAGAGTGTAAACACTGTGGATCTGTGGCTTTTTTGAAACCATAGCCATGTTGTTTGAGTGGGCAGACATGTCAACTTTTGGTGTGACTACCTGTTTATTTATTTGTTCAGTGGCAGAAGTGGCTGTTTGGAAACTTGTCTGGAAACAGTAGTTATATACAAAATGAAAACTGTATATTGAACAGTACATATACAGCCTACTTTTTGTGAAACAGTATGCAACTATAAACTTAGCAAATGGTTGTATGCTACATTGTTGTCACATGACCTCATCATGTTACATGTTAAAGGTACATTGAGATACATTTACATTTAGTCATTCAGCAGATGCATGAAAATTAACAATACAACAAACTATTTTTCATACAAAAGTCAAAATATCTGCAGTATCACACTCCGAAGTTCCAATAGAAGCTACAATAGTACAGAAGCTAGAGCAGAAACAGTCAAAGAGAGAGAAGATTTTTTTTTATTAAATAGGAAGTGCTTTTATGCTTATGTTAACTGCTTGTGGAAGAGATGTTGAGATAGTCTTAACAGATCAAGTGTAGGTTGGAAGCTCATACCACCACAGAACAACAGAGAACAATTATCCAATCTGGATAACGACTTTGTGCCTCACGGTGATGGAACAGCAGGCTTTGTTCATTCATTGACTGCTGAGAGCGAGGGGGACATTGAATTGAAGTATTATGTGAGCTGTTCCACTGGCTTTCCTGAAGGTCAAAGTTAACAGGATTGAATATAATGCGGGCGGCTATTAATAATCAGTAGAGTGAAATCAAGAGTGGTGTGGCATGGTCCCTCTTTGGTTGATTGAGACCAGAAGCACAGCTGCCTTTTGGACCATCTGTAGTAACCTAATTGCACTAGCTGTGAATACAAACAAAACACAAGGAACTAGAAACTTAGAAAACAAAAGACAGGAACACAACAACAATACAAGGACAACATATGTGTCACAGTTAGGGCTGAAACGATTAGTCGACGTAATTGACAACGTCGACAATAACAAATTGTTGACAAAAATATTTGTTGTTGAATAGTCATTTGATCTCATTTAACATAACATGAGATCACAATAAATAATGATGAAGCAAAACTTGCGTGTCAAGCATCTTTAAAGGAAACACACCAGCGTTAAATCTTTAATGCAGTTCTATTTAATGCATTATAGCTTTAATAAAGTTAAAATAAAATGGAAGCAGGTCATGTAAATAACTAAAAACATTTATCCGGGCAGTCAGTGCCGCTTCTATGAGTCGAGTGAAGTGACCCAATCTAAAGGGGGAGAAATTGAAACTACATCCGGCTGATGAACACTCTGGTGCGGGCTAGATTATAACATGATGGCTCGCAACTTATTGAATCATAATATATGTGTCACTGTGCATTTCTTATCAGGAAGAAAATTGTTTTTGAAAGTTTTTTTTTTGTGGGTTAAAGATGGATTGAAGTGAGTAGAAAGGTAAGATAGGTAGTCTTCGCTCCATTATATACTGCAACAAAATACGTTTTTTATTTGTTTTTGTTTTGGCTTGTTTTCCAATATAAATATATAAAACTCCTAAGAGCTATACTGCAGAAGAACAAATTGTTATCTGAGAATGTTGAATAAAAAAATACAAATATATGAAAATATCTAAAAATACTTTAGAAAATATGCATTTGCATGAGAAGCAGCATATAAGATATTTAGACTTGCTTTTAGAGAATAGCATGTGAATATAAGTATATTTTGTCTTTACTGCACTCGCAGAAGTATAACCAAGTGAAAAAATAAGCTTATATACAAAAAACATTTATATTTAAGATACATTCTCTTAAAGCAAGTCTAAATGTCTTATATGTTGCTTCTCAAGTAAATGTATCATATTTTAAGGATTTTTAGACAATTTTAAATGGAAAATAAGACAAAAACACTTGATAACAATAGAATTGTTTTTTTTTTTTTGCAGTGAATTTCTTTACTGAATTAAACTTAATAAAAAGTATTTTCCCCCCTTTAATTCAGTGAATGTCATTTAGAGGTAATTTTAAAAGATGTTTTTGTCCTCTTTATTGTTAGTAAGCATGTTTAATACAACCTTTTAAGTCAGGCACAAGCTGATTGAGAGCTAATGATTAATTGTTGCAATAATCACAGAATAGTAAAGTAAAATCAAGTCATATTTATTTGTATAGCGCCTTTCACAACACACATAGTTTTAAAGCAGCTTTACAGAAAATCATGCGTTAACAGAAAATGAATCTGTAATATCAATAATGTCTTAGAGATGTCATGTGTGTAGTTTGTTAAAATACAATTGTGTTTAAAAATAAATAATTAAATAATAATTGTATTTAGAAACCCAGTGAGCAAGCCAAAGGTGACTGTGGCAAGGAACACAAAAGTTGGTTAATGGAGAAAAAAATTACTTGGGAGAAACCAGGCTCACTGTGGTGGCTAACATCATTAAAATAATGCCAATATTACTTATGTATAGTCACTGTGTAAACAAAGATTTTGTAAGAACTGTAAGATTAATTACTAATGTCTTTGGAGTTCATGCTGGATTAACTGAAGAAGTTCACATAGATGCATAGTACAATAATTATTTTGGTCCTTTGTTAGTTGGCTGATGAATGGTTTTGTTGGCAAATTAATTGATAGTCTATGTATTCTATTATAAGAGTGTAGTCCATCGTTAGTCCAAGGTGATGAAGGCAGAGATCAGTGAGGTGCATCGCAGTTCAAACGACCGGTAATTTCGGTGAGGTCTATCCTAAATCCAAGGTTCAGGGAATGGCATATGATGTATCCTATGTCTTATGGCTTGAGTTGGTATCAGTTCATCCTCTAAAGTCCAACATAAGAATAGACTGAAGTGATGTTTGGCTGGCACCGCCTGCATTTAATCATCATCACTCAGTGACACTTAGCAGTGGAGTCCAACATGAAGCTGGATCCAGAAAGTACAGGATAGGTGTCCTGAGGTTGATACAGGGATATAAATAGAAAAATATTAGAGTTATAGATCATGATCAGTGTTTCTGGTTTCTGGATCCGGCAGACCTAACTAAAGCAGACGAATTGCGTTGAAGGATAAATGAGGTATATGCCTGGCTAAATAGATGAGTCTAGACTTATACTCAGTAAGTGTGTCTGCATCCCGTACAGTGTTAGGGAGACTTTTCCATAGTTTCGGAGTCAAATATGAAAAGAATCTACCTCCTTTTGTGGATTTTGATATTCTAGGAACTACTAACAAGCCCAAATTTTGTGATTGAAATGAACATGATGGAATATAGTGTGGTAGAAGGTAACTTAAGTACTGCAGAGTTAGACCATTAAAAGCTTTGTACGTAGTTAACCCTCTAGGGTCTACTTTTATTTGTGTACCCTCCCAATAACAACAAAACCTTGTGCTTTTGTAAAATAAAGAAAATAAAAAGGGTGAGCTTTCAGCAGTCTCCGTGTTCACAAGCACATTTCTGAAACACGTCACAAAAATGAACTGAAACTCCACGAATACTTATCACACAAACATGAAACATATGTCTAAAGAAAGCTTAACATTTCTACTTTTAAATAAAACAATTGAAATTTAAAACAAATATTCTCCTGCAATGTAATCTGTATGAAACAAAGCGATGTACAGTTTTTACTGGTTCATAGATAATTTGATCCCACCCACCAGCAGAGCGTGCCATTCATACGCTAATGTGCTGAGACGATCAAGGCAAATGGTAAACGCCCCCGACAGTGAGGTTTGATGTAAACAATTCATTCAATTTACTGCGCGTTTGTAATGATACACAGGCGAGGAAACACCTGGATTGTAAGGAAGAGTTAACATTTTCGTCAGAAGAAGAGCGGGACTCTGAAGAAGAGCGGGAGTTTTCTTTAGTTGACATGCTATTTTATATAAACATGTACATATTTTACTAGTGGGACTGTTTCCAGACATGCCAGCCAGGATTCAGAGTATTGACATTTGAAATATGACTCCTAATAAGCAAGTTTTAGTTACATTTAAATGCTGTTGCTGTATGATATAAATATGATATGTAATATGATATAAAATTATATGAATGTTTAGATTATATTTTAACTGGTGTTTATGCTGCCTCATTATCATCATGCTTGTGCTTGCAAATATCTGTTCAGGTGTAAATGAGTAAAATGCACTTTAAATATGCCCATATTAGAAAATCAGCATATTATAATGATTTCTGAAGGATCATGTGACACTGAAGACTGCAGTAATGATGCTGAAAATTCAACTTTGATCACAAATTGCATGAGTCTAGACTTATACTCGGTAAGTGTGTCTGCATCCCGTACAGTGTTCGGGAGACTTTTCCATAGTTTCGGAGCCAAATATGAAAAGAATATACCTCCTTTTGTGGATTTTGATATTCTAGGAACTATTAACAAGCCCGAATTTTGTGATTGAAATGAACGTGATGGAATATAGTGTGGTAGAAGGTCACTTAAGTACTGCAGAGTTAGACCATTCAAAGCTTTGTACGTAGTTAACCCTCTGGGGTCGACGGACGATATATTTTTAAACTATATTCAAATATAAAACTGTTCTTTAAAATTGTCAAATGAGTTCACACAATGTTTTTACTGTATTTTGGATCAAATAAATGTCTTGGTGAGCAGAAGAGACTTCTTCTAATACCTTTATATGGTAGTGTAGGTATAAAATTAAGTAAAGTCTTTATGTAAAGAAAATGTATAATCAGATTACTTCTTTTAACTTAATACTTGATTTTGATCATTAAGTCTCCTCACATTCATTCTCTTTCTGTCACATTCCTCAGTGATAGGCCCAGGGGAGGGGTCTTTGTCTCCTCAGGAGTGAATTACAATCAATATTCATGATCATTCACGCCTCCTCGCATATGACCTTTCTAACACTAAAAGTGTCTTACATAAGTTCAATGACTATATTGTTTTGTATGAATGAGTGATCAGGATGGTTTTCACATCATTTTGTAGCAAAAACTCTAGGCTACAAGATCCAGTTCTCAAAAGCCTTGTGGACAAATTTTTAGTATATGGCCTTATTTCAATCACTTAAAAATTTAGTTTTTTCAAAAACCATGCATAAACGTTATTTTCTCAAAAATACAAACATGTACACACATGTTGCTCACATATTATTGTAGCCCAGTTTGTGCTGAATACAGTGTTATCAGACTTTAGCCAATAATGTGTTTTTAAGCAACTGAAAAAAGCACAAATGTCAAGGCATGTCAAAACTTCTCCAGGGCCAAAACACCCTTGAGACCCCAGAGGGTTAACAAATTTAAATGAATATGAAATTTAACAGACAGCAAATGTAACAACGATAAAATGGGGCTAATATGATCATATTTCTTGGTTCTAGTCTGCACACTGGCTGCTGCATTTTGAACCATTTGAAGTTTATTTATTGATCTTGCTGGACATCCTCCCAGTAATGCATTACAATAATCTAGGCTTGAGGTCATGAACGCATTAATTAGTTTTTTTGCATGAGCAACAGAGAGCATGTGTCATAATTTAGCAATATTTCTTGGGTGGAAGAATGCTGTTCTACAAACATTCATGATTCGATTTTCAAAGAACAGATTGGTATCAAATATAACACCTATGTCCTATGCTGTTGATGACGACGTAACAGTACATCCATCGAGTGTCAAATTATATTTTGGCAGCTTGTTTTTAGAGGTTTAGGGTCCAATAATTAGTATCTCTGTTTTGTCAGATTTGAGTAGAAGGAAATTTCTGGCCATCCAATCTTTGATTTCATTGATACACACTGCTAATTTGGAGAATTGTGAAATTTGTCAGGTTTTGAAGAAAAATAAAGTTGGGTATTGACTGCAACAGTAGAAATATATTCAACGATTCCTGATAATATCTCCCAAGGGAAGCATATACAAAATGAAAAGCAGAGGCCCTAAAACTGAACCCTGTGGTACTCTATACTTAACTTTTGTTTGGATTGACAATTTCTAATTTACATAGACAAAGTGGTAGTGGCCATGCTAATGCAAGTCCACAAATGCCAACATATTTCTCCAGCCTGTTCAAGAGAATGTCGTGATCTATCATGTCGAAGGCAGCACTAAAATCTAAAGCACTAGAAATGAAATGCAGCCGCTATCAGATGATAAGTGCAAGTAGTCGAATAATCATTGTAATTATCTTTAGATTAATCAATTATCAAAATAATTATTATTTGCAGCCCCAGTCAATGTAGACATGAGCTAAAATTAACAAAGCTTTAATTTAGATTTTCATTGGGTCGTTTGGCAATCCAATCAAATAGTGATTCAAAATTGCCATTTGGCTGATATTGCTTCCGGTTTATTCATTACACTATTCTGGATGTCTACCAAATATAGTAGGTATTCTGGGTATTTTATGCATTCAGAAAATTCCCATACATTTACAGTGTGCATAGTATATACTGCAGAAATAGAAAGATTAGTATGCTATTCCAAACATAGGCAATTACTATAAGTCTGTTTGTTACTGCTAGTGGCACAGAAATTACACAATTCACCTTTAAGATGTAATTATTTGTCATTTCTCCACAATAATTTAACAGCCTAGTGGTTGTGTAGCAGTAGTGCTTTTTTCTATACACCATCCCCACACACTAGCAATGTGACTTTGAAAGAGTTTTTATTTTTTCCTCATTTTATTCTCAGGTGGTTTAACAGCATTAACTGGCACCAATTAAGAATGGGGCAACTGGAAGCACCAACTATTCGACTCATAAGAAAGGTCACGTTTTCATTGTTTGCCTTAATAGGTCTTCTGGCTTATTTATTACTGTCTGCATCAAGGCAATTCTCCATAGGCCAAATTAAAAATATCTGTCACAATTTTAATTTACGTTACATTGCATGAGTGCCCAAATATTTTGCTTCTTTTCTAACTGTCTAAACTTTAATTAAGGGGGTGTTTACACTTGGTCACTTCATGCATTTTAATTTTTTACTTTGTTTTACATTTTACTTTTTTTACTCTTGCTTTTTGAAAGACCAAGTGTAAATGTCCTCCAAAACAGATCTGAGATGGACAAAAATCTGATCACTCAAACTTAAACCTTCAGTTTTGTTTTCCATCCTCTCTTTTCAACACTTAATGCTACTCTTTGCAACATATGTTGATACATCAGATATCGACTACACTGTCTGAACAAACTGATCTTATTTGATCATTTACAAAATGAGAGTGTGGACAGTCAGTCCTAAAGATTGGATTAAAAAAAAAAAAAAATCAGATTTGGGTGCACTGTGAACAAATCAGATTTACTGATTTTATCTTTGTGTTTGGGTTTTTGGTTTACAGGGTCCCTGCTACATTAACTTTGACCGCTTTCCTTATGACAAGACCCAAGCGGAGGAGGAATTTTCAGGCTGGGATCGAGATTTCTGAACAACCATCAAGTCTCAGGGTTTATCAAATTCATAATAATCTATAACTCTCATTCTAAAAGCAGCAGCCACTTAATATTGTACAAAGTTTTGTCAAGATTTTATATTTTTTCTTGGGTGACACTTTATAATAGCTTTCATTAATAAATTATTAACAAACATTATATAATGCTTAACAGATAATTAGTTAATGTATATTCTACATAATGCATAGGTAGTGATAAAGCACTTTTTAATATTTCCTAATGAATTTAACTTACATTTAATTATTTGTTAAGCATTAATTAATGTAAATTTAAATACAAAATGTATTAAACTTTGCACTTTTTAACATCTACAAATAATTTTTACAAATCTTAGATAATGATTAACTGATCACTTGTTAATGTACTTTTGAATGCTTACAACTGTCATTATAATTTTTAAATATACTTTTTATACTTTTTTTCTCCACTTCAGACAATATTCATGTTTTCAAATTATTCATTAATGTCCTGGTAATTTGTAACCAGTGTCTGTAAAGCCACACATTTGCTATTTGTTTGTTGTAGTATGTAAGCATGCATTTACACATCTTAACTAAATTGTTTTGTTCTTCAGACTGTGACAATTGAACACAACTAGGAGTGTAATTTTTTTTTAATTAAAAACAAAATATATAACTGTTAGTGCTGCATAAAAAGTGCCCTTAAATTGTAATAGTAAATACAACACTGAGAGTGCTGCCCATATTGTTTGTGTCTTATGCAATGAACAATCAAGAGCTGATTCAATGTGCGTCTTTATTAACCCATACTCCATTAACAACTGCCCACGAACCGGGGCCAATACGTCACACCAGGATGCAAACCATATATGGCATTTCACCGTAACATCTCCCTTTCTTTACAACGTTGCCACACTTCAATAAGAACCCCCTCCATTAATTAACAACCCGAACATGAGTGGTTACGAGACCAACTTATGCTGTGCATTACCAAAACTGAACTGTATTACTGGTGCGTTAGTCTGTCTACACCACTAAGGGAAAATCACAAGTCCAGTCTTTGTGGTGGACGTGACTGACGGCCGCTGCGCGTAATGATCAGGGTTTTGCGCTGGGCAGGCATATTACTCACTGACAGCTTTTGTCCTTGAACTTGCTCTGGCACATATTCCGTGTTGTCCCATGTGACACCATGTTTGTGTCCTATGCAATGAACAATCAAGAGCTGATTCAATGTGCGTCTTTATTAACCCATACTCCATTAACAACTGCCCGCGAACCGGGGCCAATACGTCACACCAGGATGCAAACCATATATGGCATTTCACCGTAACACATATTGTCGTTTAAAGTCTTCTCCCACACTGGAAAAAAATATATATATATTACAATATTATGTACTTTCTACATTGAATAAGTTAATTTAATCGTGAAATTGAAAATAAAAAGAAAATTCTACATATATAATCATTTAAACAGGTAAACATTAATGCACTAGCTTATAAGCTAATATTATTTATGATTGTTATCTTTACAATGTGTCATCATGTATTAATCCTAAAGTAACCTTGTCAGGTATAAAGTAACCTTCTAACCTGGTTAGAAACCTTGTCATATTTATTTGCTAATTTGAATACATTTCACAGGTAAATAGAATAAGTACTGTACATTTTACTTAACTTTCCGAAGTTGGTGTTCCCAGCACCGGGCTTGAATGTGCTTGCATGGTTTCACTGTTTACAAGTTGATTTACACTGCTTTTATTGGTCTCAGGTTTGGTAACTTCATGTTCCCCTTCTGTCACTCACTCAACATTGTGTTGATTGTAGTGACACAAGGGACTTCTTTCGAGAGCCTCGAATACCTCTGAATATGAAAAAGGCCAATGCCAAATTGGCAAACAGAAATTTCATGTCCCGCCCCCGAACATACATGTATAAAAGGCAGGGATCGTGCATCTGGTCAGTCAGACTCTGATTCTTTCTCCGGAGCCGAGCGGTTGTGTGATCACACTATGGTTGAGACACTCACTATGTTCCACTCACCTCTAAGAGGATTGCTGTTGGATCCTATTGCGCATTACCAGCGGCTTTCTACCTTCTCTGCAGGCCAGTGCAGTCCACGCCCCTGGGCGCTTCGACAGCATTTCCTAAAAGAGTTTACACATTGGCGTTGAACGTCTTTTTAAAGACGCGTCTTTTTCAAGATGCTTTTCCGCCTTTGTGTAGATCCTGGATGCGGTAGATATCTCTCCGCTTCTGACGGTCATATATGCTGCCTCACGTGTATGGGCTGCGATCACACTTAGGCAGCGTTTATGAATGGTCCATGTTCTCATTGCGAGAGCATGACCATGGCAACGTTGCGGTCATGGCTTTCCTTCCTTAAAGGAAACGCTACTCCAGCCGCCCCCCTGTATCGCGCCTTCTTCCCACGGGATTGAGGCCGACCTGGCTGGCAATGGAGGCGATTTGGGGAGTTCGGCGAGCACCGCTCACAACAACCCGGACAGACAATGGCCACCCTCGTGGTCCAATAACGACATCTGTGGCTTGACCTGGTCGAGATGCGGGATACTGACAAAGCTCGCTTTCTACAACGCTGCTGAGGACTTCGCCCAACGTTTTTCAGTGGTGAAAAAATAGACAGAGACCATTCAACACATCATGCCTCTTTGTTGCCAAAAAACACACACCCCCTCTGTTAGCCAAGGGCATCCCCCTGCAGCTGCGAAAGCTCAGGCAGCTCCGCCCCAACCTGGGCCCAGCTCTCAGTCCCTGCGTAGAGCTCCCCGCGGGAAGCCGATGCTCGTGTCTCACGA
Source organism: Xyrauchen texanus (assembly GCF_025860055.1). Classification (NCBI taxonomy): domain Eukaryota; kingdom Metazoa; phylum Chordata; class Actinopteri; order Cypriniformes; family Catostomidae; genus Xyrauchen; species Xyrauchen texanus. The sequence continues at coordinate 4,618,241 of NC_068305.1, forward strand.
AAAATTTTGTTGACCCAAAAGGCTCCAAGGCGTTCCTGAGATGGACGACTCAGGGAGTGAGATGGCCTCTATGGAGTTGGCCTCTAGTCCACTCCATCCCCCAGTGGAGGGCCAGCAGGGAAACCGTTTCCCACACCCGACTGGGCTGTGGTACCCAAAAGAACAGCTTCCTCACTCCTTGACTAGCTGGTGTTCACAAACGCTGTTCTCACGGCACCAAAATATTACAGTCAGGCACAATGCATGTAAACCTTTCACCTCGACATCCACAACTGTACCACATACACGTGGCCGGCCGGTTCTGATGAGTCCAGAGGATGCCTCACTAGGACCTCCTCCTCAGTCACTAACCCGCCCCATGTGGAGCAAGGTAAGTGCTTTGAGTGTTTACTCGACACACATGCCTCAGGATGCAACTTTGCCTCCTGACGCAACACTACCTGCTCCCTACCGCTGATCCGAGGCAAGTACGTCTTTATCCATTCAGACAGCACTGCGACGGTAGCGTACATAAATCAGCAAGGCGGCGTACACTCTCGTCACATGTCACAACTCGCTTGCCATCTCCTCCTTTGGAGTCAGCAACAACTGATATTGCTGCACGCAACTCATGTCCTGGGCAGCCTCAACACTACAGCGGATGCGACTGGCTTCGCTCAACGGGGAGTGGAGGCTCCAACCCCAGGTGGTTCATCTGATCTGGGACCGTTATGGCAAAGCACAGGTAGACCTACATTACACGTTATCCACGGTACGGTCCCCCTGTCAGGCAGTCCCCATTGCCCCGGTCGCCGTGTTTGTAGAACTACTCCCTCAGTAGGCAGGATCTACCTCCGCGCCATTTACATGGGTGATGACGGTCCCACCATGTGATGCATTTGCCACATTTTCACCTCCCTAGACTGGGCAGGATGTGGTCTCCACGGGGTCTTTTCCCAATGAAAGAAGAGGACTGGAAAAGAACTCCTTCCCCAATACATGTTATAGCTAGATGGCCCCAGCCACATCTAACACTCTATGAGGAGAAACATAGAGAGAAAAGGCTGCGGCTGGCGCGACCTGCTCCCATGCTTGTCACATCACTTGTTCCCACCCCTCAAGGGAAAACCTTGGTAGGATGCCGGGAACCTAAGAAAAACAATATGACGTGTTAGTGGGGCCTTGGGGAATATTACGTGCAGTCTCATGCCCATGCTCCTTTGGCATGCAACAGCTTGCTGCACCAGCATCAGCAGATCCCGTAACACGGTTCAGTGTAGGGGGCGCTATTGAATAGGGGCACATTGTGTCACTACAATCGACACAACGTCGAGTGAGTGACAGAATGGGAACATCTAGGTAACTAGTGTAACCCCCATTCCCTGATAGAGGGAACGAGACATTGTGTCCCCCTTGTCACAAAGCCGCTATAATGGCTGAACCTTATTCTCGGCTCCTCAGTGCAGAACCTGACTGAACAGATGCACGATCCCCGCCTTTTAAACCAGTATAACCGGGGGTGGGACATGCTAATTCTGTTCGCCAATTTGGCATTGGACTTTTTCAGGTATCCGAGGCTCTCGAAAGAAGCCCCTTGTGTCACTACAATCGACACAATGTCTCGTTCCCTCCATCAGGGAACGGGGGTTACACTAGTAACCTAAACATTTTGTGAAGTATTAAGTCCATTTTCTACTCAAAATTACACGTTCATGATAAAAATTGTTTTTGTCATGGACAGTTTGTAACTGTAAAGCTACAGTATGGAATTAAAGAAGCATAAAAGCACCATTAATTAGTCCATATGACTTGAACATTATATTCAGTGTATCTTGAATGGTGGGCCGTGCATTTACAGTGTAGGCCTTCAGTGTGATTCATGCCATTGAGAAAACACAGTTTCACAATGAATGACACCGTATGCCTTTGGGCATCATACATTATGTTAACAAATAATACCAATTGCCATTTTAAAAACACATCCACGTATGAAAGCCATAACTTGAAATGACACTTAATGCTCAAGCAAGCCTAATTTTAACTCTAGCATGACTATTTTGGGAAATGAACTTCTCCTGAACAGACATTCACAAATCATAATTTTTCATTTGAATCTGAGGTCTATAATACCTGTTCTAATAATGTAATAATATTTGTGATTTAAATGTTGCTTGTAATAAATTTAGTTTCATCAGGGTACACGGTTATGCTGCATTCCGTTCAAGTTGGATGAGGGATATTCCTACTTGATATCGCCGACCATAAATGCATTCCATTCCACGATAGGGTAGTCCTAAAAATGTATGGCATCTACGTTAATATTATTCTATTTGTTTCCCTGTCTCAACCTTGGAATCCATATCCCTGCATCACCTTGGTCTAATGATGGACTACACTCTTAAAATGGAACGCATAGACTATCAATATCACTGTAACACAATTACAATAAACACTGGCTCTTAACACTTACCTAGTTTTCTCATTATTATCCATGACTTGCACTGCACATAAATAACTAATATTGGTATTCTATTCATGCTGTTTAGCCAGAGAGGAACTGGCCCCAACAGTGAGACTGGTTTCTCCCAAGGTTATTTTTCTGGATTAACCAACAGTTTATGGAGTTTTGTGTTCCTTCCCACAGTGTCCTTTGGCTTGCTCATTGGGGTTCTAAATACAATTATTATTTAATTATTTATTTTTATACACAATTTACAATCATATTTAATCAAACTACACAATGATGACTCTAAAACTTTATACACTCAGCAAAAAAAGAAATGTCTCTTTTTCAGGACACTGTATTTTAAAGATAATTTTGTAAAAATCCAAATAACTTTACAGATCTTGTTGTAAAGGGTTTAAACAATGTTTTCCATGCTTGTTCAATGAACCATAAACAATTAATGAACATGCACCTGTGGAAAGGTCGTTAAGACACCAACAGCTTACAGATGGTAGGCAATTAAGGTCACAGTTATAAACGTCTAGGTTACGTATGTAACCTCCGTTCCCCGATGGAGGGAACGAGACGTTGTGTCAGAGAAGCGACACTAGGGGTCTCTCTTGAGCACCGATATTCACCTCTGAACTATGAAAAAAGGCCAATGAGAGTTGGCAACCAGTATTTGCATGTCCCGCCCCCGGACATACGGGTATTTAAGCGGCGCAAATACGGGAGTTCATTCAGGATTTTTCTGAGGAGCCGGAAATGGTCCGGCCACAACAGGGGCTCGGCTCAGCGACGTGGCAGGGGTGACACAACGTCTTGTTCCCTCCATCGGGGAACGGAGGTTACATACGTAACCTAGACGTTCCCCTTCTGCCGCTCTCTCCACGTTGTGTCAGAGAAGCGACACTAAGGCCCCGTCCCAATACCTCCCCTTACCCTAGATTTCTGCCCTAACCCTTGTTTTTGCGCGTTCTCGTGTAGGGGTAGGGTGTCCCAATACTCTAAAGAGCAAGGGGGAGTGATATTCTCAAATTTTTCAACTAAGATGGCGGACACCGCTGGAAAGGAGCAACTGAATTGTAAGTATATTTTCGCAAAATAAGCATGTTAAAAATTCGAAATATGTTGGAATATGTTAGTTTGATGAACATCCAATGGACTGTTGAGTTTTGAACACTAATGTTAGAAAATATTTCACGAAGCTATCTGACGATGTTCATATGAAATCTGCCGAGTGCTTCAAAAGAGTCTGCCAATCAAATATGCATCTGATCTGGGTAGTTAATCTAATTTTATTTTCGATTTTGGCTTCTAAGGATTATAAAAAGAAGATATGTGAGGTAAAATTATTAAAAACTAGCTGCGCATCATCTGTCCCTTCACAGCGCGCTGTCATTTCTCTCTAAACCCAAACTTGACGTCAGAATCAGCACTGAGCACAATCGGTGATTGTTGTAAAGTGCAGTGTCTGCTGTTTCTAAATTGCGGGACGTTGTTGGTGGTATGTTGTTACTGAATGAAAATAGTAGTAGTAGACACGTCGACGTTGCGCGTGACGTAGTGAGGTTTGCCGCGCTAATTTGCATATAGTGGTGTCCCATTTCATAGGGAAAGATCTTCAACTCCACTTCCCTCGTTGAGGGGACTTTACTTTCGAGGGCACTCAAAACCAAGTGGAAGTTTTAAGGGGGGAGAAATGGGACAGGGCCTAGGGGTCCACTTAAAAAGAGCCATGCGCAAAGCCATGTATGTGATCTGCTGATACAGGAGCGAGCAGGTATTCCTACGTGCAGAACGACCAACTGTATCAGGCTGCACGTACCCTTCCCCAATGCCCCATTTAAGCCATCAGGATTCCTTATCGTTACCCTGGAGGGGGGAACAAGGTGATGGCCACCAACATGGGAACGGGCCAGCCTGGCTGGGCCTCTTTTCTCTCTATGTTTCTCGCATAGAGCAACTACGGCCGGGGCCCTTATACGCATTGAGGGAAGGGGGTCTTAGCCCTTATTAGGGCGGAGAAGACCCTGCGGAGGCCACACCTACCCGGGAGGGGGAGGCAGATTTTGAGTGGCAAATACATCGCATGGCCTATACTTAGGTCTTATGCTGAAAAGTAGTGCGGTGGTAGATCCAGCCTCGCAGAGGGGGGAAGCATACAGCACGGCAACCGAGGCAGCTGTAACTGCCTAAGGGAAACACGGAGTCAACTCGTGAGGGGACAGAACCGTGGTTTTACACACAGGGGGAGTCCGAACAGGAGGCCTTACCTGTGGGGCACCTATACCAGTACAGGGTAGCTTGCGGTACCCGCAGTGGTTTGGATAAGCGAGTTCCTCTGCAGAACTGCGACCCATGAGGGCTAGGGTGGTGTCAACCAGTGTCCCAAACCTGGGATCTCCTGGGAATGAAGGCGCACTGTTTCCCCTGGTTAGGGGGAAGGGCGCTGGGTGCAAGCGATTCACCCGGTCAGATCGTGGATGTGCCACCGAGTTCTACGGGCTCAGTACCTGAGAGAACACGGGACGATACTGACTCAACTCGGAGATTGTAGAATCTCGCAAAAGTGTTAGGTGTTGCCCAGCCCGCTGCTCTACAAATGTCTGCTAGGGCAGTGCCCCTAGCCAGTTCCCACGAGGATGCAACACTCCTGCTGGAGTGGGCTCAGACCCGCAAAGGGGGGGGGCACGGCCTGGGTGTGATAAGCCAGGGAAATGGCGTCGACAACCCAGTGGGCGAGTCTCTGCTTGGAGACAGCATCCCCTTTCTGCTGTCCCCCAAAGCAGACGAAGAGCTGCTCAGAGCGTCTGGTGCTCTGTGTGCGGTCCAGGTAAATACGTAAGGCACGTACTGGACACAGCAGTGAAAGGGCTGGGTCTGCCTCCTCCCGGGGCAGCGCTTGCAGGTTCACCACCTGATCCCTGAAGGGTGTGGTAGGAACCTTGGGCACGTAGCCCGGTCGTGGTCTTAGGATCACGAAAGTGTCCGCCAGACCGAACTCCAGGCAAGCGTCGCTAACAGAGAACGCGTGCAGGTCCCCGACCCTCTTGATGGAAGCGAGCGCGATCAGCAGAGCGGTCTTGAGAGAGAGGGCCCTGAGTCCAACTGAGTCAAGCGGCTCGAAGGGGGGTCTCCGGAGTCCCATAAGGACGATCGAGAGATCCCAGGAGGGAAACAGTTTAGGCCGGGAGGGAGCTATCCTCCGGGCACCTTTTAGGAACCTGACGATTAAGTCGTGCTTACCAAGAGACTTGCCATCTACCGTGTCGTGGTGGGCCGCGATAGCGGCAACATACACCTTGAGGGTGGAGGGGAACAGCCTCCTCTCCAGCCTCTCCTGAAGAAACACGAGCACTGACCTAACTGCGCACTTCTGTGGGTCTTCGGCTCGGGAAGAACACCAGTCCGCGAACAGATGCCACTTCAGGGCGTAAAAATGCCTGGTCGAAGGGGCTCTGGCTTGGTTAATAGTGTCTATGATGGCCGAAGGTAGGCCGGCTAGATCTTCCGCATCCTGTCCAGGGGCCAGACGTGGCAGAGAGACTTGCTCCTTGTCCTCCCTGACCTTGCATAGCACCTGTCCCAAGGGGAGCCTCTGTGAGGGCATACCAGAGCAGACAGTGAGAGGTTTCCTGGGAGGCAAACAGGTCTACCTAAGCTGGACCGATTGGGGGTGGAGCCTCCACTCTCCGCCAGGCAAGTTTTGTCTTGACAGCGCATCCGCTATCACATTGAGGTTGCCGGGGATATGAGTGGCGCGCAGTGACTCCAGTCTCTGCTGACTCCAAAGGAGGAGACGACGGGCAAGCTGTGACATGTGGAGGGAGCGTACTCTGCCTTGGCGGTTTATGTAGGCCACCACCGTGGTGCTGTCTGTCCTGACTAGGACGTGCTTGCCACGAATCAACGGAAGAAATTTCTTCAGGGCAAGAAAAACTGCCAGCAGCTCTAGGCAGTTGATGTGCCAGCGCAGCGGGCCTCGGTTCCACCGGCCTGTGGCTGCGCGCCCGTTGCACACGGTGCCCCAACCCAATTTGGAGGCGTCGGTTGTAACCAGAACGCAACGGGACACCTGCTGCAAGGGTACTCCTGCCCGTAGAAAGCAGAGGTCTGTCCAGGGTTTGAAGGTTTGGCGGCAGGCAGGGGTAACTTCCACGCCGTGCGTGCCGTGGCGCCATGCTCGTCTCGGGACTCGAGTCTGGAGCCAATGCTGAAGTGGTCTCATATGCATCAACCCCAGTGGCGCGGCCGCCGCGGAGGACGCCTCTGCGACCTTCGTGAAGATGCGAGGGAACAGAGACAGGCCGAAGGGGAGGACCTTGTACTGATACGCCTGGCCGTCGAACGCGAACCGTAGAAAGGGTCGATGTCGAGGGCGAAAGTACGCGTCCTTGAGGTCTACCGCTGCGAACCAATCTAGATGCCGGATGCCAGATAAAATTTGTTTCTGGGTAAGCATTTTTAACGGGAGTTTGGACAAGGTCTGATTGAAAACTCGCAGGTCCAAGATCGGTCGTATGCCGCCGCCTTTCTTGGGTACAATGAAGTAAGGGCTGTAGAAACCCTTCTTCGTTTCATTTGGAGGGACAGGCTCTATCGCGTCCTTGATTAGAAGGGAGGCGATTTCCTCGCGCAGGGAGTGGGCATGTTCGCCGTGCACTGCGGAGGAACGAATGCCCACGAAGGGGGGCGGAGACCTGGCAAACTGAATTGCATAACCGAGTCGGATGGTCCGGTGCAGCCAACGTGACGAGCTGGGCAGTGAAAGCCATGCCTCTAAGCTCCGTGCTAGGGGCACCAAGGGGACGAGTATTTTGGACGTACCCGGCGGGGCTTTGCAGCGGTGCGGAACAGGTAACGCGGCGTCGGGAGGCGCTGTGGCGTCCCGAGGCTCTGGTGCTGAGAATAAACTCAAAGCACTTACCTTGTTCCACGCACCCGGCAGGGGGCGGGTTCGTGACTGAGGAGGTCTGATGCTGGCGTCCTCTGGACTCGTCTGAACCGACCGGCCAGGGAACAGTCATGGGGCTGAGGGCGGGAGCACCGCATCCTGGGCGCCGAGACTGTTGAGGCCTGAAAGCACAGTGCCGTGAAAACGGCATTTGCGGGCCATGTGACCCAGAGGTAAAGGAAATAGCTCTTTTATTGAGAATTTGAGTACCGCAGCCCCCATCAGGGGGTGCGGCAAATGAAAAAACAAAAGATTCTCCTCCCGGCCCTCCACCGGGGGACGGAGTGGTCTTACCACCTCCGGAGCTAACTTCTTGTCCTCTGGGTCCGCTGTCTCAGGGACGCTTGGGAGCCTTCCGGGTCCTCGAAGGGGTCCATGAGGCAGGGGGCGTACGCTTCCTGCGGTTTGCTCGATGCCGGGGCTGAGAGCTGGGCCCAGGTTGGGGCGGAGCAGAAGGTCTTCTGGCCGCGGGAGGACGCCCTCGGTGAGCAGGTGGGGCCTGGGCTGTGGCGGCAAGCTTGCGGCGCGGCATGATGTGCGAAATGGCCTCCGTCTGCTTCTTCACCAGGGAGAACTGCTGGGCAAAGTCCTCAATGGTGTCGCCGAAGAGGCCAAACTGGGAGACAGGGGCATTGAGGGGGCATTGAAGGGTCTTGTCAGCTTCACTCATCTCAACCAAGTCCAGCCATTGCTGACATTCCTGGACCACCAGAGTGGCCATCGCCTGCCCGAGTGCCTGCGCTGTGACCTTCGTCGCTCTCAGGGCGAGGTCGGTCGCTGAGCGCAGTTCCTGCAGCGTGTCGGGATCAGGGCCACCCCCGTGCATGTTGCGAAGTGCCTTGGCTTGGTGGACCTGCAGGAAAGCCATGGCATGCAGGGCGGAAGCGGCGCGTCCGGTAGCGCTGTAGGCCTTCGCGGTGAGCGAGGATGTTGCTCTACAGGACCGGGAAGGGAGTACAGGGCGGCCCCGCCAGGTGGTAGTGCTTCCGGGACATAAGTGGAGCGCAACAGCTCTATCCACCTGGGGGATCTCCATGTACGAGGGTGGCGAGGGCGGATGAGCAGGTGGCGGTGCGACGAGTGGAGAGGGGTGCTCTCCACGAAGACGTCAGCTCATCATGCACCTCCAGGAAGAAAGGAACCAGGGGGGGCGAGGTTGTGAGCGGCGCCCAACGCCCAAGAACCAATCGTCCAGCCGTGATGGCTGTGGGGAGGATGGAGGGTTCCAATCCAGACCCACGCTGTTGGCTGCCCGGGAAAGCATATCGGACATCTGTGCGTCTGCCTCCTCCTGGGCGTGCAAGCCCGAAGGCAGCAGCCCAGATTAGCCCTCAGCATGAGAGCCCACGCCCTCCGATGTCGCGGCGAACTCATCTGCTTCCATCGCAAGAGGGTAGGCAGACTGGCTGTGAGGCGAGTCGCCGCCACCTCGAGCGGGGACGGGAGTCAACGACCGTGCCGGGGCGCGGGTGGTCCGAGGGGGCGCTGCCATCCCCGAATCGCCTCCATCGCCAGCCGCATCGTCCTCAATCCCGTGGGAAGGAGCGACGCGGGGGACGGCTGGAGTGGCCTGCTTTCGGTTGTAAGCAAGCCACGACTGCAACGTTGTCATGGTCATGTTCTCGCAATGAGAACATGAACCATCCACAAACGCAGCCTCAGTGTGATCGCTGCCCAGACACACGAGACAACGCCTGTGGCCGTCGGAAGCGGAGAGTACTCTACCGCATCCAGGAACAACACAGGGGCGGAAAGTCATCTTTATAAAGACGCGTCCTTAAAAGGACGCTCAACGCCGCTGTGTTTTTGCTCTTTTAGAGGAAATTACTCTTTTAAATAAAATCACTCTTTTATGAATGAAAGAACTCGTGAGAGATCTTTCTTATCTGCAACTGTCGATGCGCTCAGGGGCAGGAAGTGCACAGCCATGCAAACAGGAGAAAGCCGCTGTTGTGCGCCGTAGAATCCAACAGCATGCAGCAGATGATAGCAGGAACTCGGTGTGTAAAACGCAGCAGTCTGCAAACACGACCATCTGCTCCGAAGAAATTTTCTGAATGAACTCCCGTATTTGCGGCGCTTAAATACCCATATGTCCGGGGGCGGGACATGCAAATACTGGTTGCCAACTCTCATTGGCCTTTTTTCATAGTTCAGAGGTGAATATCGGCGCTCAAGAGAGACCCCTAGTGTCGCTTCTCTGACACAACGTGGAGAGAGTGACAGAAGGGGAACTTAGGACACTAAAGAGACCTTTCTTCTGACTCTGAAAAACACCAAAAGAAAGATGCCATGGGTCCTTGCTTATCTGCATGAACATGCCTTAGGTATGCTGCATGGAGGCATGAGGACTGCAGATGTGGCCAAGGCAATAAATTGCAATGTCCATAATGTAAGACGCCTAAGACAGCGCTACAGGTATACAGGAAGGACACTATACAAATAAAAAGTACTTGACTTGTTTGCCTGGGGTGATTTTATTTTAATAATTTTTTTAATATACTTTGTATATTGACATACAGTATATTGACATTGTTAGTGATCATTGTCATGTTATTGGGCACGATTGTTCATCAATAATAATAATAAAGCCGTACACATTAGCTCCACATGAGAAGATGTCTGAGCTGTTTGTGGAGGTGTTTATGGCCCAGAATTTCTGACATTACAATCTGTTGAGAAATACAGAGCTGTAGTTAAAATTACTTTATTATAGAGCTCTACTTAATGTTGCCAGTGTCAGACACTGAAGTGTCATTTAAGATTTTTCTAAATAAAAAAAATAAAAAAGAAAATTCTGTGAGATTGGTTTGAGTTTTTGACATTACAATCTTTTGAGAAATGCAGTGCTGTGGTTCAAATTTATTACAGAGCTCTGCTATTTGTTTCTAATGTTAGACATTTTTGTGTCAGTTAAGATTTTAAAAATATTAAATTAGCATTTTTAAATAAAGTTTAAGTGGAACATTTGAGGGCACTGTTTGTTTTTATTTTATTTGATCAAATCTTATATTGTAATCGTGAGGCTACGATTTGCAGTGTAGCTGTTTTTTTTCCATTGTATTGGTTCCACTTTTTTGACAGCTTTCTACTGTGCTTCCTGTGCTTCTGTTCCAGTTTTTTGAAGCCAGTGTTAAATTTTTCATGCATTGCATAATACATCAGAGATTATATTTAAACACGCTGTCGTGACAGGTCTTGCTCAGTGGAGAGTGGAGGCTCCACCCCCAGGTGGTCCAGCTGATTTGAGGGCTGCCAGCTTCGGCAGGGCACAGATAGATCTCTTTGCCTCCCAAGACAACTCCCGCTGCCCGCTCTGGTACTCCCTAACAGAGGCCCCTCTTGGCACCGATGTGCTGGCACACAGCTGGCCCCGGGGGTTGTGCAAGTACACATTTCCCCCAGTGAGCCTTCTTGCACTGGTGCTGTGACAGCACCTCCCTGGCAAATTCCCCTGAGGAAGGACCTTCTTTCTCAGGGACGGGGCACCCTCTGGTATCCGCGCCCAGACCTCTGGAATCTCCATGTCTCTCCCCTGGACGGAACGCAGAAGACTTAAGGGGTCTACCACCTGCAGTCGTAGACACGCTCAACCAAGCCAGAGCTCCCTCTACCAGGCAGCTTTACGCATTCAAGTGGCATCTGTTCACCAATTGGTGCTCTTCCAGGTCTGAAGGCACACAGAGATGCGCAGTTCGGTCAGTGCTTTCATTCCTGCAGTAGAGGCTGGAGGGTAGGCTGTCCCCCTTCACCTTGAAGGTGTATGTCGCTGCTATCGCAGCCCACCACAACGCAGTAGATGGCAAGTCCCTAGGTAAGCATGACTTGATTATCAGGTTTCTTTGAGGCACCCAGAGGTTGAACCCTTCCTGGCCAAGTCTGTTCCCCTCCTGGGATCTCTCAGTGGTCCTCTCAGGCCTTCAGAGACCCCCCTTCCAGCCACTTGATTCAGTTGAGCTCAAAGCCCTCTCCTTCAAGACAGCCCTCCTGATCATGCTCACGTCCATCAGGAGGGTTGGGGACCTGTAAGCGTTCTCTGTCAGCGACAATTGCCTGGAGTTCATTCCGGCTGATGCTCACGTCATCATAAGACCACGACCGTGCTATGTGCCCAAGGTTCCTATGACCCCCTTCAGGGACCTGGTCATGAACCTGCAAGCGCTGCCCCGGGAGGAGGCAGACCCAGCCTCTTCGTTGCTGTGTCTGGTATGTGCTTTGCATATCTACATGGATCGCATGCAGGGCTTTAGATAATCTGAGCAGCTCTATGTCTGCTTTGGCGGACGGCGGAAAAGGAACGCCATCTCCAAACAGAGGTAAGCTCATTAGGTTGATGACGCTATTTCCCTAGCCTATCACACCCAGGCCAAGGGGCCCCCCCCCGTGGGTTCGAGCACACTCTACGAGAAGTATGGCATCCTCCCTGGGCACCTCCTTCGCAGACATCTGCAGAACGGCGGGCTAGGCAACACCCAACAACTTTGCTAGGTTCTACAACCTCAGGGTTAAGTCGTCTCATCCCGTGTTTTGTCAGGTCCGAGCCGGTAGAACTCGGTAATACGGAACAGTCGACCGGGTGTTCCGCTTGCACCACGCGCCCTTCACCAAGCTAATCCAGTACGCCTTCTCTCCCAGGTTAGCCAGTAAGCTTTCACTTCCTGGATGCTCTCCCTAGCCCCCTGTCTGCGGATTCAGCGGAGGAATTCGCCACCAGACCCACCACGAGTCAAGTGCTCCGTGTTGGGGTTGGGCTCCACAGGCATAGTTCCCTGCTTCAGGCAACTCCCTGTGACATATTTTCCGCGGTATGGTCCCACTGCTGGCAGGACCCCCGTCTCCCTTGGGCAGTCTCTGCTGTCCCCGGTCGCCATGTCTGTAGCAACTCCTCCCTTGTCAGGCAGGATCTATGACTGCACCATGTCCATGGGTGGCTTGACAACCCCCGTGTGTATTGGCCACGAGTTACCTCCCCCCAGTCTGGGCAGGTTGTGGTCTCCACAGGGCCTTTTCCCCCTGAAAGAATAGGAACGGGAAAGGATGCCTTCCCCGATGCATCTATAGCATTAAGATATAAGCCCCAGCCGCTTTTTAACTTTACGACAAGAAACATAGAGAGAGAAAAGGCTGCGGCTGGCCATCTGGCTCCCATACAAGTCGTATCGCCTGTTCCTGTATGGGTACTGGGAACCTAAGAGCAGTATATGATGCCTTTTTGGGGGGGCGTTGGGGAGGGTTACGTGCAGCCAACCCAGCTGCTTCTAGCACGCAGCAGCCTGCTTGAACCTGGCTCGGCAGTCACGTAGCACGGGTAGTGCATGAGCGCTATGGGAATGAGAATACCCACACCACCACACTGTGGCTGTCCGGAACCCTTACGGTTGTGTAGTGTGTTCACAAGAGCGTGAGAGGCCTCAGACAAGAGCTTGAGATGTCGACTCGAGGACATAAGAGCCCAGAGTGGCGAAGACATCCAAAATATAAAACTCAAATGAATGTGTGCGGAGGGGATAACCTGCCGCATCACAAACTTGCTGCAGAGGGAGACCTCTAGCCAAGGCTTTAGAGGAGGCGAGCCCTCTGGAAGAGTGAACCCTAAAACCTACTGGCGAAGCTTGACCGCACGCCTCGTAGGCCAGGGCAGCAGCGTCACTCACCCAAAGTGACATAGTCTGCCAGGAGGTGACCGCCACCCAGCTACGGCTCCCAAGGGAAGAATTGCTGCCCTAACTTTACGCCACTGGCAAATGCGGTGAACATAAGTCTGAAGGGTACAGACCGGACAAAGTCTGTGAAGTCTTTGCTGCTCCGGCGTTACAAATGGCAGGGAGCAGAAGGCTTAGGGAGTGACCAGACATAGGGTCGTGAAAGGCACCTTAAGCAGGTAGTCAGGGTGAGGGTGCAAAAATGCTTTGGTCATTCTTGGGGCAAACTCTAAACAGGCTGGCAAAAGAGACAGAGCCTCTAAGTCAAATCTCCTTAGAGACGTAATTGCCATAAGAGAAACCAGCTTGAGAGTCAGAAGTCTGCCAAACACTGACTCTAGAGGTTCAAAAAGGGTCTTAACCAGACCCTCAAGGACTACTTGCCAAATCCTATAAAGAGGTCCTAGTCTTAGCAGGATGCCACAGTCTCATGGCTCACGAAGTTACTGTGTTACTGTAACAACCGAGCTGACGACCCCCCTATTCCCCTTAAGCTGGACGACCACATAAGGCCGCTACCCAGCCCGTCAGGGAGGCGTCTGTCATTTGCAGCCTGCGACAATGAGAGGCACCTAGTGGGACCCAAGGTAAGAAACCGGGGTCTGAACCAAATAGAAAGGGAACGAAGCCCGCGGCGCGTACCCTTATCAGCCTAGGGGATTTGGCCCTTGGATGAAAACCCCTAGCCACAATAAAAAACGGTCTCATGTGCAGAATGGGATAACCTAGGACGCAGTTGCCCTGAGACCTAGTACAACCTTGACCTAGCCTGATTCTGATCAGGGTATTCTGAATGGACTCGATTCTAGCAGGCGAGAGTTGTGCCCGCATTGCGATCGGAATCCATACCCGACAGACAGCGTTCTTTGTGGGAGAGAGGATGCTTTTCTTGGGGTTGAAGAAGTGCGTCATAACATCGTTGGTGACCAGCCAAACGGGACGTTGGCAGCATCTAGGACTTGAACACCCCGACTGGGCAATTCAAGCACTCGGTGTAATAACCTAACTCTCTCTCTGGAAGGGGAACACTTTCTATGGCCCCTTTAACTAGGCAATTTTTTTTTTGCTTTTAACAGTAGACATGACAGATCCAGTTTACGGTAGTGGGAACCACGCCGTTGAAACATGGAAGGCGGCGAGTAAATTAAATTCTGTCGCCCTTTCCTACTTTCCTTAGGACCCACACAAAAATATATATATCTGGCAGAAGTTTCTACACTGCCAGGTTCTCTGAGATGGGTATTCATTTTTTAACACTTCCTGTTGAGGGGGTGTCGAGTGTTCTGCGTCGTGAATAAATGCAGGGAGCAGCAAAAACACCAAACTTTTGATGGGAGCCTCTACCATCCAAAATACCAAAAGGTGGCGGGAATGGAGAGGCTTCGCAGGGGTACTGGGAGGGGTGAAGTGGAGCACGCGCCCCATCCTGAGGGGAACTACCCCATAAAACTAGGCGTAAGACCATCAGGGTTTTCTCTTTTTGGAAATTATGGTCCTGAGGTCTTGCTTCAGGGGCTGCCAAGGGCAACGAGACTGTCCCCAATCCCTGGGAGGAGGAGCACAACTCGCCACGCTTTGCTTTTGAGCCTCCCTTCTAGCAGGACCGTCTGGGGGTCCGAAGGAACCGCCCCTGAGTGCGGCCGCACTGCCTAACCAAGTTCTAACTCCTAGCAGAGGAAAGAAAGTTTTGACAGGCTTGCGATACACACACACAGAATAGCTCTTCAAAAAGAGGATCTGACGACACTCTGGTGACACATCCATTTATAGCCTGGCCACAGGTTAGTCTAATGATTACATCAGCCGAGGCTATAAATTCCGGTCAATGTTAATTGATGTGTTACACACATATTCACAGCTAGGTCACAATGCAGGATTGTTCCCATAGCGCTTTGCTCAGCGCAGCATCCTAGTGAAGCTTTTTGTAAAGGGAACGGACAAAGAAGAACAAAAATAAAGTTTTTTGTTCTTGGCAACTTTCGGTATAAACTTGCCACAGTTGTAATAAAAATTTAAATAAATTATTTAAAACTAAAACATTTATGTCAAAATACTACAGTTAATGTTACTACTGTAATCTTGACAAATGCAAGCAAGGGTGATGTATAATTTAAAAATAAATTCTACTTTGCCACATGCAGTGTTATCTTTTTCCCTCGTCAGTGCTATCCAGTCTTGGTGCTATACAGCTGTTTCAGTGGTTTGACTTCCTCAATAGTGCTTTAAACTAGAAATCTTCTGAATCCAAATGGGTCTTAAGTTTTGAGGTCTATGCAATGATATTGAGGTAAGTCTTGTGATCATCAAGGGAAGCCGATGTGATATCAAGTGATCAGCAGCTCTGCACAGTTCCATCTCTGGAGCGCTGATAGCGAGGGAAGCCCGGAGGAATTTTGTGATCCTAAATTAAACTAGAATACACTGTTAACCCTTACTGTAGTTTTTAAGGGTATGACCTTGCACAGCACCTGTGCAAGAAGGCTCACTGGGGGAAATGCATACTTGCGCAGTCCCTAGGGCCAGCTGTGTGCCTGTGCGTCTGCCCCGAGGGCAGCCTCTGTTCGGGCATACCAGAGCGGGCAGGTCTACCTTGGCCTTGCCGAATCATTCTCAAATAAGCTGGACCGACTGGGGGTGAAGCATCCACTCTCCACCGGGAAAGCGATGTCATGACAGCGCGTCCGCTACCACATTGAGGTTGCCTTGGATGTGACTGGCGCGCAGCAACTTGAGTTATGATTTATGTACGCTACCGTGGTGGTGCTGTCTGACCTAACTAGGACATGTTTGTTTCGAACTAACAGGAGAAAGTTCCGCAGGGCAAAGAAAACTGTAAGCAACTCTAAGCAATTGATGTGCCAGCGCAGCAGGGCCCCTTTCCAAAGGCCCGCGGCTGCGTGCCCATTGCACACGGCGCCCCAACCCAATCTGGAGGTGTTGGTTGTGACCAGAACGCATCGAGACACCTGCTGCAAGGGCACTCCTGCCCGCAGAAAGCAGAGGTCTGTCCAGGGTTTGAATGTTTGGCGGCAGGCGGGGGTGACCATCACACAGTGCATGCCACGGCGCAGTGCTTGTCTCGGGACTCCAGTCTGAAGCCAGCGCTGAAGCGGTCTCATATGCATCAACCCCAGCGGCGTGACCACCGCAGAGGATGCCATATGCCCCAGGAGCCTCTGGAAAAGATTTAAAGGGACTGCTGTGCCCGGCCTGAAGTTGGCGAGGCATTCCAGCACTGACTGCATACGCTTGTTGGTGAGACGTGCTGAGACTGAGTCTAAGCATTTTGAATGGGAGTTTGTGCAAAGCCTGGTTGAAAACTCGCAAGTCCAAAATCGGTCGTAAACCGCCACCTTTCTTGGGTACGATGAAGTAAGGGCTGTAGACACCCTTCTTCATCTCGGTTGGAGGGACAGGCTCTATCGCGTCTTTGAGTAAGAGAGTAGTGATTTCCACACGCAGGGAATTGCATGCTCGCCATGAACTGCGGTAAAGCGGACGCCCATGAAAGGCAAACTGAATTGCGTAACCGAGTTGGATGGTCCGGGCCAGCCAGCGTGATGGGATGAGAAGTGAAAGCCACGCATCCAAGCTCCGTGCTAGGGGCACCAAGGGGATGATTATTTTTGACGTACCCGGCAGGGCGGAGCATCGGGGCGGAGCAGGTAGTACGCGTTGGTAGGCGAGGACGCGTCTCGAGGCTCTGGTGCTGAGAAAGGACTCAAAGCACTTACCTTGCTCTGCACTCCCGGCAGGGGGCGGGTCAGTGACTGAGGAGGAGGTCCAGTAGAGGCGTCCTCTGGACTCGTCAGAACCGGCCGGCTGGAGAACAGTTGTGGGGCTGAGGGCGGAGGGTCCGGTCCAGCGTGCCGGGACTGTTGAGGTGTGGTGACAGAGTGCCGTGAGAACGGCATTTGCGTGCCAGGTGACCCAGAGACAAAGGAAATAGCTCTTTTACTGAGAATATGGGTACCGCAGCCTCCACCAGGGGACGGAGTGGTCTGCTTACCTGCTCCAGAGCTAACGTCTTGGTCCCTGGGTCAACTGTCTCAGGAGTGCCTGGGAGCCTTCCGGGTCCTTGAGGGGGTCCGTGAGATGGAGGGGTGTCGACTTCCTGTGGGGTGCACGACGCACGGGCTGAGATCTTTGCCAGGGTTGATGTGGAGCAGGGCATTTCTTCACCGCAGGAGGACGCCCTCGGCGAGCATACGGGGCATGGCCCATGGCGGCAGGTTTGCGGCAGGGCAGGATTTGCGAGATGGCCTCGACGGTGTCGCCGAAGAGACCGAACTGGGAGACAGGGGCATGGAGGAAGCGCACTTTGTCAGTCTCACTCATCTCGATCAAGTTCAGCCACAGATGACCTTCCTGGATCACGAGTGTGGCCATTGCCTGCCCGAGTGACTGCGCTGTGACCTTCGTGGCTCTGAGGGAGAGGTCGGTCACTGACCACATTTCCTGCAGCACGTCGGGATCAGGCCTATACCCGTGCAGATCTTTAAGTGCCTTGGCCTGGTGAACTTGCAGGAGGGCGTGTCCGGTGGTGCTGTAGGCTTTGGCTGTCAGTGAAGACATTGTACTACAGGCCTTGGAGGGGAGCACAGGGCGACCCTGCGAGGTGGTAGGGTTCTTGGGGCACAGGTGGAGCACAACAGCCCAGTCCACCTGGGGAATCAACGTCGAGGGTAGCGAGAGCGGATGAGCGAGTGGCTTTGTGACATGTGGAGAGGGGTGCCCTCCATGAAGGAACCAGTCATCCAACCGCGATGGCTGTGGGGAGAACGGAGGCTTCCAGTCCAGCCCCACGCTGGTGGTGGCCCGGGCAAGCATACCGGACATCTGCGCATCAGCCTCAGCCTGGGCATGCTGGACCGAGGCGGCAGCCCAGGGGAGTTATCCGCGTTGGACGCAGTGCTCTCTGATGCAGCGGCGAGCTCATCCACCTCGAGCTCCAGAGGATAGGCAGGCTGGCTGTGTGGTGAGCCGCTGTTGCCTCGAGCACGGACGGGAGTCAACGAGCATGCTGGGGGGCGGGTGGTCTGATGGGGTGTATCGCCTCCATCGCCAGCCGCATCGTCCTCAATCCCGTAGGAAGAAGGAGCAATGCAGGGTGCGGCTGGAGTTGCATGCTTTCTGTTGGAAGCGAGCCGCGACCATTGCAGTGAGAACATGAACCATCCACAAACGCTGCACACGAGACAACGCCTGTGGCCGTCTGAAGCGGAGAGCACTCTACCGCATCCACGAACTACACAGGGGCGGAAAGGCATCTTATAAAAGACTCGTCCTGAAAAGGACATTCAATGCCACTGTGCAAAGCTCTTTTAGAGGAAAATACTCTTTTATAGAGAAAATCACTTTTAAATAAACTCTTTTAAGTGTTTTGCGCTGTTGAAGTGCCCAGGGGCAAACTGCAATGCCGTGCAGAGAAGTAGAAAAGCCGCTGAAGTGTGCCATATATCTCATCCCTGGTGAGCCAGTGCCCCTTGGCAAAATCTAACCGCTTTCCATTCCCGAGCAGAAGGTCATGGAGGATTATGTAGAGGAAGCCCTCAGTCAGAGATATATCCGGTCTTCTACTTCCCCTGCTGCTTCGAGTTTTTTCTTCATAGCTAAGTAGGACAGAGGCTTACGATCTTGTATTGACTACCACTCCCTCAACAGGATCACAGTTATGTTCCGATATCCACTTTCCCTCATTCAAGCTGCCTTGGAACTGTTGAGAGGAGCCACAATTTTCATCAAGCTTGACCTTCCAGCGCATACAACCTCATTAGAATTTGGAGGGAAGACGAAAGGATGACAGCCTTCGTGACTCCCACCGGCCACTACAAGTACCAGATGATGCTGTTTGGCCTGGTCAATGCCCCCTCTGTGTTTCAAGGCTTCATGAATGATTCATCCTCATCTACATCGATGACATTCTGGTATACTTCCAGAACGAGACCGACCATCGTCAGCATGTAGCGCTTGTGTTGGAAAAGCTGAGGGAATACCACCTGTACCTCAAGACTGAGAAGTGTACCCTCCATCAGACATCCCTCCAATTCCTTGGTTACATCATCAGCCCAGAAGGCATTCGGATGGACGAGGGAAAGGTAACAGCAGTACGATCCTGGCCCGCTCCAACCACCATCAAAGAACTCCAGTGCTTCCTAGGTTTTGCCAACTTCTACCACCATTTCATAAAGAACTACAGTTCCCTCACATCTCCGCTGACCTCACTTCTCAGATCCAAGCCCAAATCTCTCTCCCGGAACCCCGAAGCCTCACATGCCTTCCAACTCCTAAAGGATGCCTTCACCTCCGCTCCACTCCTCGTACACCCAGATCCTAATAAACCATTTACCACTGAGGTAGACGCCTCCACCAACAGCGTAGGAATTTGATGTCTCAGCAAGAGGGAAAGCCATCTATTACATTTTCTATTGGCACAAAAAACATTCCAACAAAATTAAATTAGCATACATTGTGTGCAAAAATATTCTTCAATATGTAAACAAATTCTATTTTAACACAAATAATGATATGAGGGAAAAACTAAAAATAAATAAATAAATACAAAATGGGGGGGGGGGGTAGTGGGGTTAGGGTTCAATTATTGCTGTCTTATTGAAATAATTAATGAAAGGTTTCCATACTGTATGAAAATTATCTTATTTATTTTGAAGGTGGTGCATAACATCTTTAACCCTCTGGGGTCGACGGACGCGCCGTCATTTTGGGGCATACAGATAAGTGTAAGACATCATTAGAGATTATAAAGGGTCTACTTTTATTTGTGTACACTCACAATAACAAAAAAACCTTGTGCTTTTGAAAAATAAAGAAAATAAAAAGGGTGAGCTTACAGCAGTCCCTGTGTTCACGAGCATATTTCTGAAACACGTCACAAAAATGAACTGAAACTCTGCGAATACTTATCACACAAACATGAAACATATGAAAAGGAAAAGCTGTCTAAAGAAAGCTTAAGATTTCTACTTTTAAATAAAATAATTGAAATTTAAAACAAATATTCTCCTGCAATGTAATCTGTATGAAACAAAGCGATGTACAGTTTTTACCTGTTCATCTAATTATAGTTAATGTGATCACACCCACCAGCAGAGCGCGCCATTCATATGCTAATGTGCTGAGACGATCAATGCAAATGGTACACACCCCTGACAGTGTTCAGAGGTTTGATGTAAACAATTAATTCACTTTTCTGTGCGTTTGTAATGATACACATGCGAGAAAACTCCTGGATAGTAAGGAAGCATTAACATTTTCATCAGAAGAAGATCAAGACTCCGATGAACGTTTGTATTTTGAAGAGAGACTTGATCCAGCCAAGGATACAATTTCAGACGAGTCAGTCAGTTAGTTTTCATTAGATGACATGCTATTTTATATAAACATGAACATATTTTACTAGTGGGACTGTTTCCAGACTTGCCAGCCAGGATTCAGAGTATTGACATTTGAAATCTGACTCCTAATAAGCAAGTTTTAGTTACATGTAAATGCTGTATGATATAAATATGATGTAAAAATAATAAAAATGTTATATTTTAACTAGTGTTTATGTATCATCAACAAAACTTGTGCTTGCAAATATGTGTTCCGGTGTAAATGAGTAAAGTGCACTTAAAATATGCCCATATTAGAAAATCAACATATTATAATGATTTCTGAAGGATCATGAGACACTGAATGATGCTGAATATTCAGCTTCGATCACAAATAGCATTTTACAAAATATTCTAAAAGAAAACTGTTCTTTTAAATTGTAAAAATAGTTCTCACTAAATACTTCTTTTAAACTGTAGTGTAGATATAAAATTAAGTAAAGTCTTTATTTAAAGAAGGCCCAGGGGAGGGGTCTTTAGTCTC
Organism: Xyrauchen texanus; assembly: GCF_025860055.1. Lineage (NCBI taxonomy): Eukaryota > Metazoa > Chordata > Actinopteri > Cypriniformes > Catostomidae > Xyrauchen > Xyrauchen texanus. The sequence goes on from NC_068305.1 coordinate 4,639,203, forward strand.
CTCAGGTGTAAATCACCTCAATATTCATGATAGATCATGCCTCCTCGCATTTGACCTTTCAACACTAAAATTGTCTTACAAAAGTTAAATTAGTATATTGTTTTGTATGAATGAGTGATCAGGATGGTTTTCACATCATTTTGTAGCAAAATGATAGGCTACAAGATACAGTTCTCAAAAGGCTTGTGGACAAATGTTAAGTATGTGTTATATGCATTTTATGACTTAAAATGTTTGTTTTTTCAAAAACACCCATAAACGTTATTTTCTCAAAAATACAAACCTGCACATACATGTTGCTCACATATTATTGTAGCCCAGTTTGTGCTGAATACAGTGTTAACAGACTTTAGCCATTATTATGGCTTCTCCAGGGCCCAAAACACCCTCAGACCCCAGAGGGTTAATAAGGACAGTGAGCAGTGAGGTGGATTTTTTGTTTCCAATTGAGCAAAATCAATCTGTGTGCTGAGAGTAACAACTCCAAGCACAATGCACTGACTTTTAGACAGCTCCACATTGTCACTACTAACACCAAAAATAGCCAAAATTGGGTCTGGGTCTAGTGGTTTTCCCAACACCTCTGACACTAATTGGAAAACTGAAATCCAATAATTACGAATGTTAGGACCAAAATATTATCCAAAACATATGTCCTAATGATGCTGGAGTTTGACCGCATCTATCACATGATGGTCCACAGAAGAAAACTTTAAGAATTCCAAGGCGGATGACCTTTCCCATCTCTTTGTTCCTGAGGAAGGCCCTGAGGAACCTAACAACATTCTACTATCTCATGTCATTGTCAGCCCAATCCAATGATCCCTGGACGATAGCATCTGTGAAGCCACCGCCACTGAACCAGCTCCATCGGGGTGTCCCTCAAACAAGACCTACGTACCTTCTTCCCAACGATTGATGCTCATCGTTCACTCTTCATTGGGCACTGGTCACCCCGGGACCAATAGGACTCTCTCACTCATTGTTCTGGTGGCCTTGCATGGATCATGATGTCAGAAGGGTTGTACAGGGATGCCCAAAATGTGCTATGTCCAGAACACCACTGCAACTACTGGCTGGCAAACTCTTTCCACTGCCCTTCCCTTGCCGACCCTGTTCACACCTAGGGGTCAACTATAACACAGATCCTGCTCCATCAGAGGGCTTCACCTGTGTGCTGGTAACTGTGGACTGTTTCTCCAAGGCCTGCAAACTGATCCCTTTCAACGGTCTTCCCACCATTCTGGAGACCACGTGTTTCGAAACTATGGCATCCCCAAAGACATTGTTTTTGACCGAGGTCCCCAATTCATCTACTGAGTATGGAGGGCCTTCTTCTCTCTATTGGGAGTGTCCATAAGCCTCTCATCTGGTTCACACCTGTAGAGTATTTGGACAGAGAGGAAGATCCAGGAGATAAGCCATTTCCTCAGATCCTTCTGTCATCGCCGCCAGAACCGTTGGAGACCAAGGACAAGTATTCCTGACCTGGGCCTAGTATGCACTGAACTCCTTATGTCAACACTCCCCCAACCTCACACCCTTCCAGTGCAAACTCAGCTACCAACCTAATCTCTTCCCCTGGCCCGGCGAACCATCAGACATCCCAACAGTCGATCATTGGTTCAGAGATAGCGAGAGGGTCTGGGACTTAGCTCACCACCACCTGCAATGGGCAGTGCGCCACAAGAACATCCATGCCGATACCCGAAGATCTTCACCCTCCATTTTCCAGCATAGTCAGAAGGTGTGGCCTCCAATCACCACGTCAATAAGCTCCTCCATTTAAACCTAGCTCCTCATCCATTCTGTGTCTGGCTCAACTTTGAATATTGACTCACTTACCTGCATCTGCAAAACGTTGGCTCCTAGCTATTCCTCTTCACTCCACCGATCCCTGTATTCCTTCTCCTCAACGAAAGCATCATTGTTGTGTATCCACCACCTTTAGGAAAATCACCACCAAAGTCAGCACCTGTCTTCATCACGTTATTGTTCTTCACATCAGCCCTGAACTGTTACCTGATGACTTACCTGCTTGTCTCTGTTTGTGTTTTGTTTTGTGTTTCAATAAACACCTGCTCTGGGTTCAACACCATCATCTGGGTGTAGCATCTGGACCAATCAGGTACACATTTATTCATTATTTAATGAATAAGCCAACAGATGTCTCAAGACTGAAGCAAGCAGAGGCCCACGCAGGCTCCATTTATGTCTGATCCCCAAGGAATGCATAAAGCTTGATTCACTCCTTTCCTCCATAGGAAATGTCCACATAGCCCAGAACAACAGACCTTTATTCATTCATTTATAGACATACTGTTCCATAAATTAACATGTATATCCCAAGGACATTGTGTATGTGATCATTACTGTCTTGTATAGTGTATAGTGTAGTGTATTTTGTACTGTATACTGTTTTATGCATGCCTTTTTACCAAATCACCAGATAATGTAGAGTTATTGGTATGATGATTCCTATCAAATTTATCCTTGTGCGACACACTGCACATTGGTGTATATATAATCCTGATAGCATGAATTTTATGCTTGCTATATTAATAAGAGAACATAAAGGGGTATACATTAAGCTCCAGTCATGCAAATGAGTCAGCTTCCAAACAAAGGAACATTTCCCGCTTGGAAATTGCACCTTTCTTATTGGTCAAGCCAGACTCAATAGGAGGGACCTCCATCATCTTACTCATTATTTTTCCCTTGACTCTTCTCTCTTCCCTCTGCTCCTGGTTGTGTTGGATCGGGACCACCCAGTCTCACCACAAGGTCACAGGCCGGCAGGCCTTAACACCTCAAGCCATGTGTCTTCTACCATAGACTCAATGAACACCACAGTTCATCATCATTTCTTCATTCAACGTGCAAGAAAATTGGTTTCAACTTCAACACAATTGACTCAAGGAACCATCAAGCCTTTCTCTTACGACTTCGTCTGGGCGCTCTCTCAACAGCCAAGGCAATTGCAAGTATTGTACCAGTAACTAACTGAATGTAGTTTTAGTGTAAGGCGACTGAGGAGAGAGACAACCTCTAGACTCGTCACCACCTGCCAGCCTGAGGTGCGAATGCGGTGCTGTTGGGGACATGAAGGCGGAAGGTCCGCGTTCATGGGGGTCTGAATGCAAGCGCTCGGTGTCTGATCGCTGTGAGAACGGCGGTTGTAGGCACAGGCAAAGTGACCAAAGGTTTTTTTCGTGTGAAAATGTGGGTACCCCAGCCTGTTGGGGGTGCGGCAAACAAAGAAAAGGAAACAAAAGATTCTCCACCCAGCCCTCCACCGGGGGATGGAGTAGTCTGAACACCAGCTCCATGGCAGACGTCTCTCTCCCTGGGTTGCCGGTCTCAGGAGCACTTGGGAGCGGCAAGTGGTTTGTGAGACGTGGACGTCCACCTCCTGCGGGGAGCTCTATGCTGGGGCTGAGAGCTGGGGCTGAGAGCTGGGCCCGAGAGCTGGGCCCTGGCTGGTGCAGAGCTGCCTGAGATTTCACTACTGCAGGGAGATGCCCTCATTGAGCAGACGGTGTGCACGATCTTGAGCCGTGACGGGGAAAGATGTGTTGGAGGGCCTCTGTCTGTTTCTTCAACTCTGAGAACTGCTGTGTGAAGTCCTCAATGGAGTGCAGTTCCTGCAGCACATCAGGATCAGGACTACCCAGGTGCAGATCTTTTAACACCTTGGCCTGGTGGACTTGCAGGAGGGCCATGGCGTGCAGGGTGGAGGCAGCCTGTACAGCGGCGCTGTAGGCCTTGGTCCCCAGAGACGATGTCAACCTACAGGCCTTGGAGGGGAGTGACGGTCGATCCCACCAGGTTTTGGCATTTTGCGGGCACAGGTGCACCACAACTGAGGAGCTCTGTGTACCCGTGGACCGCCCTGCCATCAAGGTTAGAGAGAGCAGACGATGAGGAAGTCAGTTACAGGCAGTGAAGTGTTCTAGTCCAGCCCAACACTCGCGCCTTCAGCCTCAGACTGGGCCGGAACCCCCAAATGTGCTAGCCCAGACTGGACCGGGGCAGAGGAGAGTGCTGGGGAACTGGTGGTCTCTTTTACACGCCAGCCCTATACCTGTGGGTAGAAGGTGCAATGTGGGGGGCTAGAGGCTAGAAGGAAAGCCGCAACTGCAACGTTACCATGGTCATGTTCTCGCAGTGAGAAATTTATCTGGGATGTTTACCATTCCAAATGAAGGACTTTGCTATGCTATCAAATTGAAATAAGAAGAGGGGGACATCTATAGGGAATGACTGTAGAAGGTAGTTGAATATTGGAATAAAGTTAATTTTAATAACATTAACCCAGTCATCGATAAATGTAATGAAGCCCAACTCTCTCTAACTCTCTCTATTCTAGCTGGGAATAAAACACCCAAATACTTAATGTCCAGTTTGGGCCACTGGAAGGCGCCTGGCTGGAGGGCCGTTGCTGGACAGTATGCTGTCAAATACAAAGCTTTGGATTTAGGCTAATTTACTTTGTATCCTGAGAACTTGGAAAAGGAATTAATAATTCTGTGGAGGCAAGGCATAGATCTAGTAGGGTCAGGAAAAAAAAGCAGAAGCTTATGCACCACATCTCCCGACATTACCCCTGGAAAATCATCCTCCTTTCTTATCGTGGCTGCTAATGGTTCCAGGGCAAGTGTCAAATGAGATGGCAGTAACCGGAGTCTGAACATTCAATACTGACCACATGATATTGATGAAATGCCTAATGTTATCAGAAGAGCTACCGCCCCAAATAAACCCCATCTGATCTATATGTATAAGAGATGTCATAACTTTACTTAATCGGTTGGCCAACATTTTTTAATTTTTTTTTTTACATCTAGCTGGATCAGGAAAATTGGACGGTAACTTTTACACTCATTTGGATCTTTGTCAGACTGATCTGGGCTTGTGTCATGGTTGGGGGAAGCTTTACATTCTTAAATGATTCCATATAAACTTCAAACAAATGTGGAGCCAATTAAAAAAAAATTCAGCTGCAAAACCATCTGGCCCCAGAGCCTTGCCTGCAGGTAAGGCCTTAATTACCTCATCAAGCTCCACCAAGGTTATCTCAGAATCAAGATATTTTTTGCTCAGTCGTCAATTTAGGTAGTTCTAATGGTTCCACAAATTTTCTAATATCTTCATCAGTAGACGAAGACGTGGAACTATAAAGATCAAAATAGAACTCTTTAAATGCATTATTAATATCAATGGCCGTGCTAAAAATTTAACCACCTGCAGATTTCACTGAGGGAATGGTAGAAAAAGACTCTCTCTGATTTATATATCTAGCCAAAAAGCTTCCCTGCTTTGTCCCCTGACTCAAAGTATGTATGTCTTGCCCTGAATAACCAAAACTCCACTTTACACAACAAAATAGTATTATATCTATATTTCAATCAGGTCAATTCTATGAGGTCAATCAGATGACATACGGCACTTCAGCTCTGCCGCAACACTTACAATATTCCAACTCCACAAGTTCTCGTGCTTTGGATATTTTGGTAAATGAGGCATACTGTATGACGAGACCCTTAAGAACTGCCTTAATTGCCTCCCAAGCCACGCCCACAGAAGATAATTAGGACCAGTTTGTCTCCATATTAACACTGATTTCAGTCTTTAACATTTGTAGGAAAGCAATATTTTGTAACAGGGTTACATTAAATGTCAACTAAATGTTTCCTTTTTCTCTGTATGTGGCAAAACCTCTAAATTCACCAGGGTGTGATCTGAGATTAAGATGTTTCCAATTGAGCAATCAACAACAGATGAAATGAGGGACTTAGAAGTAAAAAAAATCTATTCTAGAATAAATTTTATGGACTGATGAAAAAAATGTATATTCCCTACCAGATGGGTTCAAAAGTTGACAAATATCTGCAAGACCAAGATTTTTACACATCCTGTGATACGGCAATGTTTCTCTAGGGGGCTTACATACTTTTCTTTCATTAAGATCAAGGACTGAGTCCATCAAAAGATTAAAGTCTCCTCCCAATATTATATCATGAGGGGTGCCAGTGGCTTGCAATATCCCTTCAAAATCAATAAAAAAGCCTTGATCATCAACTTTAAGCACGTAAACATTAGCCAAAACCAACCTTTCCCCCTGAATTTCTGCTAAAACAATCATGATTCTCCCTAATCTTTAATCTGTTTGATAGATTTGAATTGTAGATGTTTTTACTTATCAATGCAATGACTCCCCTACTCTTATTTGAGCCAGCCATAAAGAAATAATTTCCACCCCATATCTTCCCATATTTTTCAGCTTCCTGAGAGGAAAGATGAGTTTCTTGAAGAAACACTATATAACATTTCATATGCTTAAGAAAATAAAGAACTTTCCTTTTTTTGGGGTGCCCCAAACCATTCACATTCCACGTGGAGAGAGACAAACCACTCATATTAACTTTTGACATATTGAGATAAAAGAAAAATGTATTGTGTTTTAAAAACAAGATTAGAGCAAAAACATAAAAAAGAGAAACATGTGCATTAATCCCATGCACAAAATCACCAACTGGTGTCAGTCACTCTAAACTCAAAAGGACCATTTACGCCTACGAAAGCCCCCGCAACAACTTTGCCATCAGATTGCCCAAGTCTGGTGCTTCTGACCATATTTTGTGACGCAAAAATACATAACAGAAAATACTTAAAACAAACCCCAGACAATAGGCAGAATAAACACAAAGAACATGTAGATTCATTCACAGAACTGTCTCAAGGGTGTGTTCCTCTACTAAACAAATTCCAGCCGATATAAAGCCTTTCAGTTTCCTCAGACAGACAATCAAGTGTTCAGTGAGTTGGCTGTTTATTAGTGCAGCAGATAACAAAATCATCCCAATATCTCGCAAAAATTTAAATATTTTGCTGCTAAACATAGTTTCCATTCTCAATCTGGCTGGATTTCAGTGTAAATGCGATCTTCCGTCCATGCAAAAGTTTCTTGAAGGAGTGTTATTCCACAAAACAAACTCCAGCCGCTAGGCGGAACCAACACAAACAGAAACAAAAATGGCGCCCAGCTTACTCAGACAGCCAAGAGTAAGTACAGCAAGTTAATCCACTCTAGAGCTACATGAGAAACACCAAATGGCTTACTCGTCCATTTCTATGAAGGACAGTGCTTGCTTGGGACAAGTAAATACTTTGCGGCCATCCTAAGTATCTATTCTCAGTTTTGTTCCATTGATATATGAGTTCCTTGAATCGATCATGTTTATCGCTTGGAAAATTTGTAAAGTCCGGGAAAAAGAAAATATTGTGATTCTACCAAGAAAGCTTTCCTTTGCTCCTCGCCTTGAGCAAACAAGATCTTTCTCGGACGATCTCCAAAATTTGGCCAGAACTTATCAGGGTTTGTCTCCCTCAGCGATCTCCTAGACAGGACTCTTATGGCCTGTTATGTCAATCAGACTCGGGAAGAGCTCGTCTAGGAATTTCATACATATCTTTGCCCTCTTCATGTGCAGGAATTCCAACAATATGTAAGTTATTTCATCAGCTCCTATTTTATAAATCTTCCAGATTTTCCAAAATGCTGTCCACGTCTATTTTCCATCCGTGCGTGATTAGAATTAATGTTTATTTTTTGTTGATTTGTCAAAGAACAGAAAGGATATTAAAAGAGACATTATTTAATGACAAATGGATTGTTTGGATTTCATCTTTGGACACACATTAGCCTACACCGAACAAGTCAATGCAGTGAATAGATCTCGACTCTTTGCTTAACTTCGCATAGAGTTAAAGACTGATATCAGGATTATTTGAGTGAAGATCGTGATTAATTGGAAATCTGTATTTTTAACCAGTCCATATTATATTTTTTATTTTATTTATGCATTTTGTTAGGTTCAGCATAGCAAAATCCAGTTATTTCCACATATTCCCTGGAAGTAACCTGCTTACCTACCCCCTGGGGTGTGTGTGCCCTAGTTTGGGAATCACTGGACTAAATGACAAAATTTACATTTTTGGGCATTCCTTTTAAGTATGTACAACAGTCCCGGATCCACTGGTGGCCTGAGTGGGCCTGTCCCACCCAATCATGATCTTGGCCTACCTTGACAACCACAGCCACCACTACAACTGTTCGGCCCATCCAGAGGGTGGCCCAACTTACATCTTAGAGCTGTGCTTGATGTACAACAGAACTGCATGCTTGTAATGTGTTGGCTGAGATTTGGGTTCTTGCAGAGAGTGTGCCTATGGCCTTAGACTTCAAGTTTTGGACGTCTAAAACTGCTCTTACATAAAGGAAAATCAATGCTGTACATAATCTTATCAAGAGACAAAGAGCATTTAATGTGAGTTTGAGAGCATTTGAGCAGATTAAGTGGTTTGCTGAAGAGACCCTTCGAGAGTAGCTCTTTTTTCTATCACTAAGGTTGTAGTGGGTGTAAGGATCTCAGAACCATTTATAAATTTGTAGCTCTAAGGCACATGTGCACTATGTTCATGGAGCACCCTTGATAAGGGGCATAATAAAATACATACGTCACTCCCACTTTGTCTCTTATTTATTGCTGTTAATTTGTTGCAAATAAATATACCTTTTGTAATAGTTTTTTTTCTTCAAACATTACCTTTTGTGTATTATTTAAAATTGCTTACTGTTGCTGTTTTAATAATAATAATAATAATAATAGTACTATCTCTCTCTCTCTCTCTCTCTCTCTCTCTCTCTGTCTCTCTCTCTCTCTCTTAGACTAGTCTACAGTCAAAAATGGACCCTGTTTTTGGAGTATCTTTCTGCTTATGGCTGTCTACTATCTTATGTATGAGGACGAATATAATCATAAGAGGATTACAACATATCTGTTATAAAAGGGCGATAGTGCTTGCCCGAGCATTTGAGCATGTAATATGTTCTGATCGACTACCTTGCTTTAAAATATATCCAAGGACATGCCACCCAGGGTCACGTGATCATAAATGGTCAAATTACTTCCTTGAAGTGACCATCGCATGTACGCTTCACTAATGGCCTTGTGTAAGGGCCTTTCGTGGAGGGCTCGGGTTGCCCACTTTCGTTTGTAATACCCCATTTGTGTGGTGTCCCCTTCCTGCAGTGCCCTTCAAGGGCACAAAAACATAATTTGGAATTCGCCCAGTGTGAGTATGTTCTTGTTCTTTTACACATTGTTGTTGTCTCTTAAAATCTCTTCTGCTCCCTACAGGTCACATTGAGACACCGCATCTTCATCTCTGTTAAGAACAGTTGTACACATTTTTCTGTACATCTTTATAACTTTCATCATTCTTAGTAATACCAAAGAGTACCACTGTTCTGTAAGGTATGAACGATATATAAGGTACATATACCTATAAGGTATTAAAAAACTAATTTCTAGAAAGTATGGCATGTAATGTACAACAAGACTTATATTACCATTACCATAAGTCTAAGTGCATTTTATTAACCTTTTTTACTCCTATTTTAGAAGACTCAGTTCTACGCTGTAACAAATGAACACATTTAGTTAAACTTTCTTTAGCACCACAGTGTATTGATCCATGCTTTCACCTTGCAGTTGGCATAATTTGTAACGTTCAGCAACTACATTCACTTTTGGCTCAAAGAAGGTGCGGATAGCCTGCAATGCCATGTTATATTTGTTGTCAGCAACAGTAGGTATAAAATAGTCTCTAGTCCCTCTGCACACAAGCATTGAATGAACAAAGCTCATTTTAGTGTATCTGATAGTTCCTCGTCCATGGCCAGTATATAATTCTCAAACACACAAATCCATGAAATGGCACCAGCAGTTTGCCAGCACACTCCAAAAAGGGTGTAGACTGGCTAAGGTTCACTGGCATTCTCATCACCAATATGTTATGTTGTGGAAATCAATAAATCAAGCAAGATGTCTGAATGTGAACTTTACTGAAGATGGAACACATTACACTGAGTAAGTTCTTGTTCTTTTACATGTTTCTGTTCTCTTTAACAATTTCTTCTGCCCCCTATAGGTCATACTGAGACACCACAGTTCCCTTTACAAAAGGCTTCACTACGATGTTGTGCTGCTAAGCGCTACGGGGAACAATCTTGCATTGTGAGCAGCTGTGAATTTGTGTGAAACACATCAATGAACATTGACCTGAATTTATAGCCTCGGCTGGTGAAGATCATTAGATGCACCTGTGGCCAGGCTATAAAACAGAGGCATCACCAGCGTGTCGACAGATATTTTTCATTCAGAGCATACTATGCTGTGTGTCTCACAACCTGCTAGAAAACTTTCTTCCCTCTTTGTTAGGAGTTAGAAATTGTTAGGCAGTGCGCAGAACTTTCTTTCTTTCTCTCTCTGCTCTGAAAGAGTATATATATTTATATATAAAAAAAAAAATTAAAAAAAAATTAAAAAAAATAAAAAAGAGAGAATGACGGAGAAACAGAGCAAACGATGCATGTTTCCTTGTCAACGTCTCATGACGAACAAGGACACGCATGAGTTTTGCTTTGTTTGTTTGGGGGAAGAGCACGCGGCTGGGGCAGGGCGGGTACGCGCATTGTGACCTTCGGGCTGGTCCTCTCCGCACACATTCATCAGATTTTATAGTTTGGATGTTCATGCTACTCCGGGCTCTTACGTCCTTGAGTCAACATCCCAAGCTCATGCCTGAACGGGTTTGTGACGCAGCATGCTGGTCCTCTCCGCGCACATTCTTCAGTTTTTTATGGCAGGCTCGTGCCTGAACACATTTGTGATGCGGCAGGCTGGTCCTTTCTGCACACGTTCATCAATCTTCATGGGTTAGATGTTTCTGCTACTCCGGATTCTTACGTCCTTGAGTCGACATCCCAAACTCATGCCTGAACAAGTTTGTGATGCGGCAGGCTGGTCCTCTCCGTGCACATTCTTCAGTTTTTATGACATGCTCATGCCTGAACAAGTTTGTGATGCGGCAGGCTGGTCCTCTCCGCACACATTCATCAGATTTTATAGTTTGGATGTTCATGCTACTCCGGGCTCCTATGTCCTTGAGTCGACATCTCAGCTCATGCCTGAACAAGTTTATGATGTGGCAGGCTGGTCCTCTCCGCACACATTCATCAAAATTGAATGGTTTAGATGTTTATGCTACTCCGGGCTCTTATGCCCTTGAGTCGACATCTCAAGCTCATGTCTGAGACCTCTCGCGTTTTTGTGAGTACACTGCACAACCGTAGGGGTCCGGACAGCCCCAAGTGCGGCGGCGTGGGTATTGCGTTCTCCGTAGCGCTTAGCAGCGCAACATCGTAGTGAAGCCTTTTATAAAGGGAGCGTCTCGGGTTACATGTGTAACCCTTGTTCCCTGAAAAAGGCGGAACGAGATGTTGCGCTGCTTTGCCGCACTGGGACGTCCCAGGACTGCTCTTCAGAAAAAGGTATCTGTCGACATGCTGGTGACGCCTCTATTTTATAGCCTGGCCACAGGTGCATCTAATGATCTTCACCAGCCGAGGCTATAAATTCAGGTCAATGTTCATTGACGTGTTTCACACAAATTCACAGCTGCTCACAATGCAAGATTGTTCCCCGTAGCGCTTAGCAGCACAACATCTTGTTCTGCCTTTTTCAGGGAACAAGGGTTACACATGTAACCCGAGACGTTATGAGTTGTGATATGGCACATTTCAGAATGCAATCGAGCATGTGCTGCAAGATGCATTTGCATTCATGTACTTGAGTATCTTTCTGCTCTTAGATGAGTCATGTTGAAATGTATTGATCTGTTGTGTTCAGCTACAGCTAAAGCCTTCACAAAAACAAAATATAGGTAGGCTATATCTTCAGATTTGTTTTTGTTTTTGTTTGTGATCTGTTTTATATTTTATATTATATCACCCAGAGCTTGTGCAGTTGCTTTCAAACCACAGTGTACAGACTGGAGCAGACTGCTTTCACTTGTGAGGTCTGCTAATATACATAGAAGGCTTATGATTCTCAACTGGTTTTGCTTCAGGACCCAGATTTTACACTGTACATCCTGTGGCAAATCAACAAAATTGTTTATTGTTTACATACAAAAGTAACAAAAATGTCCTCAAAATCAAACAATGGAATTTAAAAACTGCAGGCCTAGTATGCAAATACAACATATAGTAAAAAATTATTAATATGCCATTCATTAGGCTGAATTGTAAAACTGACAATTTTGTTTCTAATTGTCTTATGGATGTCACAGTTCATTACATTTCAGCAGCCAATGATTCACAAATTCACTTCACAAAACACATTGTGGTCAGCTCAACAATGTTTATTTTCTATTGTTTAGTTATTTGTTAACTACATTCATCAAGCTCAGCCATTCAACCCTTTTACCAAAGTTATTAAAAAAGAAAAAAGAAATAAAGATGGGAAATCTTATGGCATGGGAAATATAAGTTTATCAATAACTATAAAACAATATATATTTCTTGTTTATCAATAACGTACAACCAACATTAGTTTGTATTTAGAGTCCTACATTATGGTAACGGGGTTGCAAAAACACTCATGTAGTTTGAATATGAAGTTTGACCCCCTGAGGGTGACAACTAACAATTTACAATTTCTGAAGGTTAAGCACCTTATTTCACTGAAAATTATTTAATTGTATAAGGTTGCTGTAACAGAGATTAATGGAAAAGAGGATATTTTAATAATTATCTTAAACAAAAAGACAAACACACACATTTTCGGTGGACGGAAGGGGTCTCCCCCGCCCCTGGCATCGGTCCTCCTGCTCCAGGCGGTCGGCCAGGAGCCCCCTATCCACTATATAGTGCACTGGGTGTCAGCCATTTTGTATTAGTTTCGGAATTCGTTCCCTACATTTGTTCACTCATTCTTACCCACAATGCATTCTGATTTCGAGTGTACAGCCGATGTACACTTGCCGATGCTATCTTGCCCATAATCCAATGTGGGTAGGACTGAGGTGAGAGAGCGTGAGTGGGAGAGAGAGAGCAAGACACACCAGTTCACAGCTTAATTTTAATTCCTGCAATGTTTTATTTCACGCTGGCTGCAGTGTTTTACTTTTTGACATATCAAAAGTTGAATCAAAATAACATAATAAAATATAGCAATTCAAAATCATACAGATATATTGAACAATTTATTATTTATTCAGATGAAATATTTCTTTCTTCACTAATTAACTGGGGTGATATTATTGCCAGCTCAGAAGTTTTTGCTAGCTTCAAATATTTGGTTCCCTATCTGTCACTCACTCGACGTTGTGTTGATGTTGAGTAGAGGTCACTCTTGAGAGCCTGAGACGCCTCTGATCTTTGATAAAAGGCCAATGAGAATTGGCAAGTGGTATTTGCATGCCCTTCCCCCGGATGTACTGGTATAAAGGAGGGGACGCTGCATACCGCTCATTAGATTTTCTCTTCGGAGCTGAACGGTCGATGGTTCAAGCTGAGCAAGCAATTTCCATCACTCACCTCTAATGGATACTTACAGCACATTACAGCAGCTCTAATGGCCACGATCGTTGTCTTTCGTGCCTGGGCGCTGTCCACGCCGAGACTTCTTTCATTGCTGCGTCATGTCCTCATTGCCCCCAGTGGATAAGGTGCTCGCAGTGCACCTATGTCCACGGTGCACCGCCACCCGGGCGCCCGAAGCTTCCATCCAAGGCTCGTAGGTTCACTTCCTCCCTGGTGGCCAGAGCCTATGGTGCCGCCAGACAAGCCACCTCCGCTATGCACACCATGGCTCTCCTGCAAGCACACCAAGCCAAGGTGCTGAAAGAACTGCACAGGGATAGTTCTGCCCAGGTATTGATGCAGGAGCTTCGCTCAGCGACCGACCTTGCCCTCCGTGCAACAAAGGTCTCTGGTCTCCACCCTGCTCGTCGTGGTGATGAGGTTTATAGTAGATTAGTGTCACTGAATGGCTGGATGAAGAATAAAATAGGATTTATAGACAATTGGAACTGCTAAAGAGAGATGGACTCCATCCCTCCAGGGAAGGTGCCACTCTCCTCTCTAGTAATTTGGCTCATAGTCTTAATAATGATAGTATTTGACTAACTGGGGCCCAGTTCAGGAAGCAGACAAACAGGTTAATCCGAACGTCTGCTAGCTGCATTAATTCCCTGCGACATACTTCTAGAGTCAGTGGTGTTGAACTGTCCTACAATCTTGTGCCTATACTGGCGTTTGGCTGCTATGATAGTTTTACGGAGGGCATAACTGGCTTGTTTATGCTCCTCAGCATTCCCGGCATTAAAAGCGGATGTCTGCGCATTACGTGCCGCGTGAACATTGCTGTCAACCCATTGTTTCTGGTTGGGATAGATCCATATTGTTTTAGTTGGAACAACGTCCTCTACACACTTCCTGATGAAACACGTTACGCTATTAGCTTAAACCTCGATGTTGTCATCAGAGGCGGACTGGAACATCTCCCAGTCTGCGTGATCAAAACAGTCTTGTAGCATAGAGTTTGATTGGTCCGACCAGCACTGGATCATTCTGAGGGTGGGTGCTTCCTGTTTCAGTTTCTGCCTGTAAGCGTGCAGAAGCAGAACTGAAGAGTAGTCTGATTTGCCAAATGGTGGGTGGGGGAGGTATTTGTAGCCATCCTGGAAAGGAGAATAGAAATGGTCCAAAACCCGGTCCCCTCGTGTGTTGAAGCTGATATGTTGGAGGTATTTTGGTACGATTGTTTTCAAATTGGCTTTGTTAAAGTCCCCGTTCACAATGAACGCGGCCTCAGGGTGCGCGGTTTCCTGCTCCCTTATACTCCCATACATTTCCTTGAGTGCCCGGTCTGTGTCGGCTTGTGGGGGGATATACACGGCAGTGATAATGACCGCTGTGAATTCCCTCGATAGCCAGAATGGTCGACACAGAAGCATGAGGAATTCCAGATCAGGAGAGCAGAAAGACTTGATAAAATGTACTTTCCTCTGATCACACCAGGATTTGTTGATCATAAAACATACACCACCACCTCTGCTTTTACCTGAGAGGTCTTTCGCTCTGTCCGCTCGGTACATGGAGAACCCCGCGGTTCGATGGCTGAGTCGGGAATCTCCACAGACATCCAAGTTTCTGTTATGCAGATAATGCAGCAGTCCCTCGTCTCTCGTTGGAAAGAGATCCGAGCTCTCAACTCGCAGAGCTTGTTGTCCAGAGATTGAACATTTGCCAGTAAAATTAATTTAAAGCGTGGGTCGATTTGCACAACGTCTTACTCTGATGAGAATGCCGGCTTTTTTTCCCCTTTTCCTTCTGCGTTTCTGCAGCTAGGCCGCCCAGACAAAGGGCTCCCCTAGCTTGTTTGTAAACAGTGGATCAGCATTGAGGAATTTGAAGTCCAGTTTTCGGTGTGTAATTGCAGAACCAATGTCCAAAAGCATTTGTCAGTCACATACAATAAGGCAGACAACATCCAAGACAAAAAAAACAAAAAACTGTAAACAAAACAAACAAAAAACTGCAGTGTTGTGTCGGACCTCGCAACGCAGCAGCCATACTCGGCACCATCTTGAGTCTAAGTCAGTCCAACAATTTGTGTTTCTTGCAGCATAAACACTTTTAATAAATGTATATGCTCTCTTCTGGGTCACATAAAGTCCAGGTATATAAGTACTTTTCTATATTTGATATATAAAAATACACTGTGATATAGAAAAATATACTATAGCGCCTGCTTTGCTTCAGTCAGTCTGCGCGGATGACAGCCTACATTCTGTATTTAATTTGTTTCTTTTTGCTTTCAGAACAACACGTGCCACTATTAATCCTTGAGATTTCCAACCCAGCATACAAGTACAGCTTCCTTAAGCCATGGTCAAACTCAAAATTACTTTAAAAGATTAAAAGAGAAAACATAAACCCACATCATGGGGTTTAAAAATCATTTGAAGTCTATTCAAAATATAAATTAAACCTGGAAATAAAGTTTTAGGATTTTGCACATGTGATTCACCAAAAAGGTCTAAATAGTTGATCGGCTTGCGCTGTGCGAGTCTCGTCACAATTTAAAAGTGTTAAGCATCCCATTCGGCTGATGAAAACATGCTCTGTTATCATGAGGAAGGATTACATCAAGATGTAGATTGGAATGCAGGTGAGAAAAATATCATATAGATAAAATAGCCTGTTCCTCTCTCACTGTTGCTTGCATACTAGTGATTACATGATTACAATTATATATTTAAGCAATATTTAAGATTCCACGCAATTTCGTGATCAGGAATCAAATAAGCAAATTTACATTTACATTTTTGCATTTGGCAGACACTTTTATCCATAGCCACAGTGCACTTATTACAGTGAAAATCCCCCCGGAGCAACCTGGTGCCTTGCTCAAGGACACAATGCTGTGGGGATCGAACCAGGGAGCTTCTGATTAACAGTTATGTGCTTTAGCCCACTACGCCACCACCACTCCAGGTATGCATGGAAAGGTAGGTATGTTTAAGTCCAGTGATGAGTTTGTGATGAAAAGGGTATACAGCTGCCCCAAAATCTACTAATGCTGAAACATATTGTAGACCACCATAAAAATCTATGGTCAGTGGTAGTTTAAAGCTTTTTGAGTAAATTAGGTAATTATGTCACTCACTTCTTTGCTGGAGAATTGTGTTTTATTTATTCGCCATTTTAATTGTTACACCATGTCCTAATCAGACACAACGCTGCAACATGTGATTAAAGGTTTCTTTATCAAGAGTTTTTTTTTTTGTCCTAACCAGCCTAACTAGCCAATTTATGGACCCTCTTCCAGCCAGGGTCACTGTTACCCAGGTCCACCATTACTCCCTGTCCGACACCCCTACATACTGGCAGCCAGTAAATACTGTGAGAGCATCACACACAGCAGATATATGTTCAAAAATGAGAGAGATTTATTCACCACAAGCTCAAAAATTGCTCCAGTGTGAGAAATCATTAATATATATGATTAGTTTACCATCTTTATCATTCTGTTGTAACACAGATCACTAATTATTAAGCAACTGCATGATTCCGCAGTGCCATTATTGAAGGTTAAACTGTTATTGTTGTGATTAGTGGTATTGTGAGAATCATACATATATCTCTGATTTATTTCGGGGTTCTCACAATTTGCACTGGGATGAGTAACTGATGAGAGATTAAGAGCATCTGGACCTTAATATTCATACACATCTAATTTACAAATTTATTTAAAACAAACCACTTATTCATCTGAATTTCATAATGTCTGAAAGAGTACAATAATGTATTCTTAGAATTTAACAATAACTTCAGGATTCAAATAACCCTCCAGTACCCACAATGTCCTGCTGAACAATTGCTCATTCATTAGAGTAACAGTGAGTGATTTAATGCATGCTGCAATAAAAATAAATAAATAAATGTCTCTGAACCTTGACTGGATTGTACATTCTGTGTTGCCTTGGATGAACAAAAGTCTTCACAAAAGACATAAAAACCTTATTCTATACGTAGGCCTACCACAAATACATTTTACTGCAGTGCCCAAGGCCATAGGTAAGACAGCAAGATGTGTTTTGTTCTATGATTTATCAATCAAAACAAATTAACAGACCACCCCATCATTATCATATGATTATCAACAGCAAAAACATATTTTTGAAAAACAAAAGAAGTGGGAAAAAAAGACAATATGACATTTAAATATGATGGTTGAAAAGAAGCAGGCAGCAAGGGCTGTGAATAAAACCTAGCACAGTGACAAGATTTGTGCTCAGATCATTTATTTATTTGTTAAAATAAAAATAAAATGCAATTATGATTAAATTGTGGCCAAGTCACAAGATTTCATTTTCATAATAATATTACAAAACTTTTAAATAAAAACAAATGGAGATGTGGTCAGTCCATTCATTTTAAGTCTGTGCAAAAAGATGCATAATTAGATGTAATTGACTCGTGCAGTTTGCATTGCTGCTGCATTGCTCACTCTACAAGATCATGTGGTGATAATATCAAACCTGCTTGAACATATTGTAGTGTCTATAAGTGCG
Organism: Xyrauchen texanus; assembly: GCF_025860055.1. Classification (NCBI taxonomy): domain Eukaryota; kingdom Metazoa; phylum Chordata; class Actinopteri; order Cypriniformes; family Catostomidae; genus Xyrauchen; species Xyrauchen texanus. Next base: position 4,657,194 of record NC_068305.1, read on the forward strand.
TAAATCTGATTTCAGTCAGACTAAAGTAATAATTTGTATTTTATATAATTTTTATATAATTTGTAAATGCGTTAGTCGGACTGAAATTGTACCAGTCCTAGATAACAGACCTAGATCTTGCAGTTGCAGGGGTGTAAAGTAACAAATTACAAATACTCATGTTATTTTAATTAACTACTTTTTCCCAATTATTGTACTTTGAGTAGTTTAAAAATTGTATACTTTTACTTTTACTTATATTTTAAGTGCTGTAACTGTACTTTAACTGCGCTATTTTCCCTATTTTCCACCATCTGTGTTCGCAACTTTCCAGTCCTGATTTTATTTTTATCTATCAACATGATTGGCTATGGAGAGTCTCGTGACTCCCGTCAAATCAAATCACACATAAAAAACTTAAATGGCAGCTGCAGATTTGGCGCCATCTGTTATGGATGCCTCAAGCACAGTTTACAGCTGAACATAAGCGGCCGCACCTGCAAGGGCATTTCACAGTGAAAAAGGCCAATTGCTGGATTGTGTCATGTGAGTTAATTTGCTCAAGCAGATATCAGCATTAATACTGCCTATAATTTGAAGAAACATATACATACATTATGAAACGTAAATTTCATATTTCTGATTACTAGATTCTGTGTGTGTATAACGTAGACTGTAATTTATCTAACTATCGCTGAGATTATTGGGCTGCTGTGAGAGATTAATGCAATGTTATCAATAGGGCTGGACAACAAAATTATCTAGATGTTTATCGTAAAAAAGAGAGATGGCCTCGATCAAACTAGTTGAACTGTAGTTCCCTTTACAAAAAGCTTCACTACGATGTTGCGCTGCTAAGCGCTACAGGGAACAGCTTTAGCTGTGAGCCGAGCTGAATAATGTGTGGAACACGTCAATGAACATTGACCAGAATTTATAGCCTCGGCTGATGTAATCATTAGATGCACCTGAGGCCAGGCTATAAATGGATACGTCACCAGGTGTCGTCAGAAACTCTTTTTTCAGAGCGATTCTGTTTCTGTGTGTTTCACAAACCCTGTCAAAACTTTCTTTCCTCTGTTAGAAGTTAGAATCATTTAGGCAGTGTGCAGGGAACGTTGTTCTCTTCTGTTTAGAAAAACAGAGAATGACTGAAAGCCGCAAACGGTGCATGTTCCCCTCTTCCGCTCTATAGCTGAAGACAACACATCAGTTTTTGCTCTGTTTTTTTGGGGGTAAGAGCACGCTGCTCTCGCGTTGCAGCAGGGCGGGTGCGAGCACTGCGATTTGCTTTAACAGGCAGAGTGCGTCGTGCTCGCCTCGCTTGCTTCCGGGAGTCAGCACTCACGAAAAATAAAAAAATAAAAAATCGTTCGTGGGGCTGTTGCATGGATGTGGCTGAGGAGCAAGAGACGGGTTGATCCCTTTCTCTCACTCTCTCCCCAAACCCAGCTGGTCCTTCACACATGATCTCGACGCTTCTTCGGGTCATGAGGTGGATCGCGAATCTCTTCCCGCCTCCGAGATTTCCGTCTGCGATAAAAAAATCTACGGAGGAAATTGCTCGATGTTGTTACTCGTGCGGTTGCCAGATTGGACTGGCCACGCGAAAAAGAGACCCCCAAACGCTCCAAACACTCAATTAGGGGATATATTTTATCTTCCAGTCTAAGAAAGGGAACGCCTCATGGGTCCCTTCCCTTCTTTAATAACCTCCATGAAGAGCTTTTTCGCTAATGGAGAACCCCCAAAAAAAATAAATATTATATATATATATATATTTCCTTCCCGTGTTCGCATACCCTCGACGTCATTATATTCGACTATCGTGGGTGCTGAGGCACGGCGGTATTCAGTGATGCCGCCGGTCGAAGAGACGCTTGCGGGCTATCTCTCGCCGGGCTCGGCATCGTCACTTAAGAAGCCCTCTCTCCCCTCAAAGCCTTGTAGGACAACCTCCACTTTAGTGGGAAGGGCTTATCAAGCAGCAGGTCAGGCTGGTGCTGCTCTGCACACTATGCTGTTTTACAGGCGTACCAGGCTGACCCCCTGGACGACCTGAGTGTGGGTTCTGCGCTTGACGAGCAAGCCGCAGACCCGCCTCGGTCCTGACTGAATGGAGGCTCAAAAACAAAGCGTGGCGAGTCGTGCTCCTCCTCCCAGGGATTGGGGACAGTCTCGCCGCCCTCGCCAGCCCCGAAGCAAGACCCAAGAGAAAACCCTGACAGTCTTGCACCTAGATTAGGGGGTAGCTCCCCTCGGGACGGGGTGCGTGTTTCACTTCACCCCTCCTGGTACCCCCTCGAAGCCCCCCATTCCCGCCACCTCTTGGTATTTCGGGTTGCAGAGGCTTCCATCAAAATTGGGTGTTTTCGCTGTTCCTGCATCTTATTCTGGACGCGAAACACTCGACAACCCCTCAACAGGAAGTGTTAAAATATAATACCCATCTCAGTGATCCTGGCAGCGTGGAAACTCCTGCCGGATATATTCTTTTCTGTGGGTCTTATAAGGGCGTCAGGATTTAATTCACTCGCCGCTTTTCCGTGTTTCAACGGCGTGTTCTCACTACCGTAAACCGGATTTCTTTTTTTGTAAAAACAAAAACTCATTCTCCTGGTTAAAGGGGCCATGGTATGTGTTCCCCTTCCAGAGAGAGAGTTAGGTTATTACACTAAATACTTCCCGTTACCCATGGAGGGTGAAGGGTGGCGTCTGGCTTAGATCTTAAAGCTTGAACTACCCTTGGGTGTTCAAGTTTAAGATGATGCCTGTCAAGACGGTCATGTCTCAAGCCCTACAACTCGTTTGGCTGGTCACCATCGATCTTATGACGCACTTCTATACTTCATTTAGAAGTTCTGCCACAACATGGAAAGTTCCTGAGGTTCACTTCCGGGGGTGAAGTCTTCCAGGCTCAGGTTCTTTCACTCAGCCTAGCCCTTTTTACCCACACATTCACAATGCATGATGCAGCACTGGCTCCTTGCGACTCTGGGGCATCTGCATTCTGAATTATGTAGACGACTGGCTGATCCTAGCGCAGTTCCAGGAACTGGCAGTTCAGCACAGGGACATCGTCTTAGCTCATCTGTTTCTCTGGGGTTGAGGCTCAACGCCAAGGAAAGCGTCCTCTCTCCCACTCAGAACACTGTCTATCGGGGCATCGTATGGAGTTCAATCTCAATGCGGGCACAACTGTCTCCGCTAGGATTGAGTCCATTTAGATCACCCTGAGCAAAGTCAGGCTAGGTCAAGGTTGCACTGTTATCAGTATCAATGATTTCCAGGTCTCAGGGCGAATGCGTCCACAGTGATCCCTCTGGACCTTCTGCTCATGAGACCGTTTTTGTTGTGGCCAAAAGCCAGGGGATTCTTCCAAGGGCCAAAACCCCTAGGCTAAATAGGGTTACTGCGCCTCAGGCTTCGTTCCCTTTCTATGTGGTTCAGACCCGGTTTTCTGCCTTGGGTCCCACTCTAGGTGCATCTTGTTATCGCAGGCTGCTAACGACAGACGCCTCCCTGATGGGCGGGGTAGCGGCCTTAAGTGGTCAGTCCAGCTTAAGGGGATAGGAGGGTCGATCAGCTCGGTTGTCACAGTCACTGTCTCGGGTTGATGGCTGTATTTCTGGCCCTGAAATACCTCCTCCTGAGGCTGCCATGTCTTGGTGCGGGTGGACAATGCAGCGGTAGCCTCTTACATAAATCTTCAAGGAGACCCACGTTCTTGTCAGCTGTATTTCTGACACGTTGGGTTCTCCTTAGGGCCCAGGGCAAGCTCCTGTCACTCAGGTCAGTTATATCCCTGGATGCCCATATATGGGAGCAGATTTACGGTCCAGACAGAAAATACCAACGGGGGAGTTAAGAACTCCACCCTAAGGTAGTAGGTGCCCAGAGTTCGCCAGCAAGGGTTTTTGCCTCTTACTGATAGCACCACGCTGGCTGAACAGGGCTTGGTTCTCGGAGCTAATCTCTTCCCTCGACGGCTCGCCTTTGGCGATGCCGAACAGGAAGGATCTTCTGTCTCAGGCACAGGGCAATATTTCATCCCTGCCCCAAATTGTGGAATCTTACATGTTTGGCCCCTAAGGGTACCAACTGAGGAACACAGGGCTCTCTCCTGAGGTTATCGAGACCTTTTTAAATGCCGGGCTTTTTCCACTTGGAACAAGTTTGGGTGAGATCTTAGGGCAGAAGAGGACCTCTTCGCCTCTATGAATAGCGCAATGTCTCCTCTACTTCTCCCTGAAATCACCCAGCCCCTTGGGTCTGGGCGTTAAGACACATACATGACCCAGAATGCGTCTGTATGCGTTTCTTTCCCGGTTTCTCTGCTCCCAGGAGTCTTGGCAATGTTCACCAGCAAGGGTCTTGCCTCCTATTAATGGCTGCGCTGGCTGAACAGGATATGGTTCTCGGAGTTAATATCTCTCCTCGACGGCTCGCCTTGGGCGATTCGAACAGGTAGGACCTTCTTTCTCAGGCTCAGGGGACATATTCATCCCCGGCCCGAATTGTGAAACCTTTCATGCTTGGCCCCTGTAGGGTACCAACTGAGGTTCACAGGGCTTTCTCCTGAAGTTATCGAGGACATTGCAAGTGCTAGGGCTCCCTCCCTTGGAACTGATCTGGGTAGATTTTACAGGGCAGAAGAGGACCTCTTCACCTCTGTTGATAGCGCAATGTCTCCTCTACTTCTCCCCGAGTCACCCAGTCCCCCCCCTCGGGGGTGCTGATCGTGGTGGCACATACATGGCACAAATGCGCCTGCATGCGTTTCCTTCTAATAAGTTCAATTACAGAACCAGCTAACTGCCAGTTTGCTTCAGTTCTGGATTTTCGGTGGAAAGAACTGTCAGCGGGCACTTGCCTCACCACTGCCAGGTTCTATGTGGCTTCCACTTCGGTTTGCCATGCCTTGGTGGGCGGGGTGCCCTCTAAGAGGCATCCTTGCAAGGACCTCTTCATAGGGTAAGACCCCCCCTTTTTAAAACCTCTAGAGTCAGCGTTTGGTAGACTTCTGACTCTCAAGATGGTTTTTCTTATGGCAATTACATCTCTGAGTAGAGTTGGGTACCTACAGGCTCTGTCTTGCTTGCCGGCCTGTTTTGAGTTGCCCCAGGTAGGACCAAAAGCATTCTTTGCACCCTCACCCTGACTACCTGCCCAAGGTGCCTTTCGCGACCCTTGGCCGGTTATTCTCCAAGCCTTCTGCTCCCTGCCGTTTGTAACGCCGGAGCAGCTAAGACTTCTCAGACTTTGTCCAGTCTGTACCCGTCAGACTTATGTCCACCGCATTTGCTAGTGGCGTAAAATCAGGGCAGCAATTCTTCATTTGGAAGCCGTGACTGGGTGGCGGTCACGTCCTCACAGACTATGTCACTTTGGGTGAGGGACATTACTGCCCGGGCCTACGAGGCGCGCGATCAAGCTTCGCCAGTAGGTTTTAGGGCGCACTCTACCAGAGGGCTCTCCTCTTTTAAAGCCTTGGCTAGAGGTCCGCCTCTGCAGCAAGTTTGTGGTGCGGCAGGTTGGTCCTCTCCGCTCACATTCATCAGTTTTTATGACAAGTTTGTGTTGCGATAGGGTTCTCTTCGCACACATTCATCGAACTTTATGGGTTAGATGCTTTGCTACTCCGGGCTCTTATGCCCTTGAGTCGGCATCTCAGCTCATGCCTGAACAAGTTTGTGATGTGGCAGGCTGGTCCTCTCCGCTCACATTCATCAGTTTTTATGACAAGTTTGTGTTGCGATAGGGTTCTCTTCGCACACATTCATCGAACTTTATGGGTTAGATGCTTTGCTACTCCGGGCTCTTATGCCCTTGAGTCGACATATGAAGCTCATGTCTGAGACCTCTCGCGTTTTGTGAGTACACTGCACAACCGTAGGGGTCCGGACAGCCCCAAGTCTGGCGGCGTGGGTATTGCGTTCCCGTAGCGCTTAGCAGCGCAACATCGTAGTGAAGCTTTTTGTAAAGGAACGTCTCGGGTTACATGTGTAACCCTTGTTCCCTGAAAAAGCGGAACGAGATGTTGCGCTGCTTTGCCGCACTGGGACGTCCCAGGACTGCTCTTCAAAAGAAGTATCTGACGACACCTGGTGACGTATCCATTTATAGCCTGGCCTCAGGTGCATCTAATGATTACATCAGCCGAGGCTATAAATTCCGGTCAATGTTCATTGACGTGTTCCACACATTATTCAGCTCGGCTCACAGCTAAAGCTGTTCCCCGTAGCGCTTAGCAGCGCAACATCTCGTTCCGCTTTTTTCAGGGAACAAGGGTTACACATGTAACCCGAGACGTTTTCTATATTTAGCCTATGTTTTCAATCTAGAACAGGGGTGTTTATTACATCAATTGTGATATCAAGAGCAACACTGGTTGGTTGATCTAGATGAAATATAAAAGATTGACTTTTTATTTCCTGACGCCTGTTGTGCGTGCTGTTTAATTGACTAATGTGGCTAATGTTTGAGTGCTAATGCGGTTATGCGCCTAAATGATCAAATACACTTTAGAATTCCGCCAACGCCCGTCCTGATGAGGATTTAAATTAAATGCAGTTGTTTATGTCTAAAGTGAATTTAAACAGTGGGACAAAAAGTGTATTTGCATTAAAATGTTGGGATTGAAGTGTACATGTATCGGAATTGAGCACTCTCTAGTAGGCTATGTCATATAAAGGCTATTAATCAAACAACAATAACAAGGAAACCACTCACTACTTTTGGCTGAATAACTTTAAAAGTATTAATGTAATAAAATAAAATAGTGACATTTTTAATAATAATGTTGAATATTGTTGAATATAATGAAAATATTGTTCGTTTTTAATAATACTGACTCCTGATGTAAAGAGTGTGTTAATTGGTATAATAAATTACCAGGGAAGTAGAGATGATACAATAATTTATAATTATGATGAGCCTTTATAAAGATAGAAAAGTGTCAACATTTACAGAGCAATACTTCAGGCCGAAAATTCCAACAGTCACAAACTTCAGAAAATTGAGCATCATGCATTAGAATGAGAATACAACTATTTCTTGACTTAAAAGATACAAGAACTACATCAATGTTGAACATTGTATCTCAAAAGAAGGACAATATTTACTTAAAAAAACAATTCACACAAAAATGAAAATTATCATCATTTACTCACCCTCTGCTATCTGTCTATGAATTTTCTTTCTTCAGAACACAAATTAAGATTTTTAGAAGAATATTTCAGCTCTGTAGGTCCATTCAATGTAAGTGAAGGGGTTCCAAAATGTTGATGCTCCAAAAAGCACATAAAAGCAGCTTAAAAGTATTACATACAAATCCATGACTTCAGAAATTATATGACAGGTGTGAGTGAGGAACAGATAAATTTTTAAATTTAAATATTTAAGAAAGTGAAAGTTAAAGTGGAGATTGACTGAGCAGGGAGGAGAATTGTTAAAAAAGGAATTAAATATTGATCTGTTTCTCACCACATCCATCATATCGCTTCTGAAGACATGGATTAAATCACTGGAGGCACATTGATTAGACTACTTTTATGCTGATATATGTGATTTGTGGAGCTTCATATTTTAGCACTGATTCACTTTCATTGTATGGACCAAAAGAGCTGATATATTCTTCTAAAAATCTTAATTTGTGTTCTGCAGAAGAAAGAAAGTCATTCACATCCAGGATGGCATGAGGAAAAATATCAGGAAATTTGCCAATTTTGCCAAATTTGCTTAAGTGGAGATAAATATTGCGCTAAATAGGCGACTCAACCTGAGTGAATAAAGCTGTTTGTAAATGAGTTGTAATGTTGTAAACGAGTCACACACACTGATTTTTTTTTTTTGTGCTGAGCCTAGTTTCTCCCAATGTTGTCTTTCTCCATAAACTAACATCTTATGGAGTTTTTTTCATCATTGCCACAGTCATCTTTGGCCTACTCACTGAGGACCTAAATACAAAAACTTGTAAGGCATGATTTTTTAATTGCGTTATTTATTGAAATCACACAGTGAGACTTGAAGACATCACAGCATCATTTTCTATTACAGTATAATTTTCTGTATAATAATAATGTTGCTGCTTTAAACAATGTGGGTTGTGAAAAGCGTTATACAAATAAAAATGACTTGACCTGATAAATAATTAAAAAAATAAATCATAGGTAAAAGTGTCAGGAAACCATTGCCTCCCCCTAGAGAGAGCAGCTGGATGAGAAAATAAGACATTTCATAGCCCATGCCCAGAAAAAGTGCTACAACCATAAGGAACTGGCCAAACTTATTGTCACCCTAGCCCACAATTTCATAGCGCAGCTAAAACTAATCAACGAGAATGCCACCCACCTGGAACAGGAAGTGGACGACCAAAAGCTACAGACCTCAAAGTCCCAAAAGAAGCTGATGCATGCCCAATACCACATAGACCAGTTAGAAGCTGTAGCCCAGGACTGACTCTAAAGGTTCGACCACATGGAGTAGAGGTCAAAAAAAGAAATAGGAAAGCTCTAAGAAGCCCTGGCGGAAGTGCAGGCAACTGTTGAGCACATAGAGCATTGGGCAGAGGCTGTCCAAGAGGATCTGGAAAAGAAACTCCAATATGCCAAATCACTAACAGAGAAAGCCAGATCCAAATTCAATGACAAAAACTATAAAATCAAAGCCATGGAAGGTCATCTAGAAAGATGTGTTCAACATGGTCAGAGAAGAACTGAATCACCATTGAGAGATTAAACAAGAACCTAGAAGGTAGAGGTGTACCGTTGCAATACATGCAAATGTATACCCACTAAACACCATGTGCAGAACATCAGGGTGCCAAAGCCACTTAAGAAATGCTAAAAAATAGGCATACTGGCCCGGTATGCAACAAGATGTGGCAGAATATGTAGTAGGATGCCTGATATATTGTCAATTCCATCCAGCAAACCATTACCACCTAGCCCCACTGCAGAGCATGATAAAAGAATGACATTTCCATTTCCAGACCACCACCTGAAAACAACATTCGCATTTGTGAAACAACTCCAGAGAAGTGCAGATGGTTGAAAAGCCTTCAACGAACAAAAAGAAATAACTCCATGTTATCTTTAAAACAGCATAATTTTCTGTTACAGCAACATTTTCTGTAAAGCTGCTTTTAAATGATGCGTGTTGTGAAAAGTGCTATACAAATAAATATGACTTGACAAATAACAGACATTCCTGCCTCACTGGACGGGCCTCTATGAGATTATGATTAAACTTTTCCCAGTCACATGGACAATGGGAGCCAATCTTTGAATTGGTCCAACGAAACCAGATAAAGTGAAATTACACACAAACTAATATAGGGAAACACTCTGTGTTGTCTTTCCAATAGGCAAAATTCCAAGCCAATTCAATTATCCAGAAGGAAGTCAATGGCACAACATTAGGATTGACTTCATATACCTAGCATTCATGAGCCATCCTGAATCTGATTATGGTTCACAAAGTTCCATGCGTAATAGGCCATATCACTCCAGCTTCGAATGATATTGTGGAAAAGGAAAGGTTGTCTCAACTCAGACTGATATCGTAGGAAATCAATGGCTAGTAAATACTCCAACATGAGTAGAGACCCTAATCTATGATCAGCACGATATGGCCATGTGCATTACACTACCAAATTAAACCTAGTGGATCAATGTCCCTAAGGACACAATCCTTCACATTAGTGACTTGGACCACCTCCAGAGTAAAGGGTAACAAACAGAGTTCTAAACCTCTCCTTACTTTAAACCTGATTTCTTCACTCTTGATCCTTAATTGGTTCAAAGAATCAAGGAGGAAGGAACTCTACTAATTGATTTAACATCTATTGATACAAATTTACAGACAATCGTTTGCTTTGTCCACTGCCAATACTGCGCTGTGAATCTCTAAAGCATTGTGATATGTTCTAATGCTTAGCGTTGCCTTTCTCCCATACAAGAGGGTTAACAGGATGCAGGAATAGCTAAGGAAATGCATTGCTGTCTACCCACATTTGTTTAGATTATACCAGGGAAAGACTGATGGAGAACCCGATGATCCAACCAATCTCATCGAGATTACCCCACTACGGGCGCGTGCGAATAGAACCACAACTTCCTGAAGAATGTCATAACCCTAGAACGACCACAACCAAATAATTCACTACTCTGCACCTGTATGTTGGCCAGTTATGGAGGTGTTGTCTTGCTTTTTGCTGTGTGCATGTCCTGCCTGTTTTCCAGTGCTCGCCGATGTCTCCACTTCAGACATCACCACCCGCAAGAGGGGACATGTAGGACTCCTGAGTGAAATAGGCAGTACTATGCCATATCAACACTACAGGCAGAGCAATAAAAAAGATTCTGCAAAAAGACCCTGGGTCCACACATTGAGGGCCCTCTTTTAAGAGCGCTATGCCTTTATGCGCAGCGCTATGCAATCCGTCATATGTGGTAAGTGGTCAGTGGTCATGGCCAAATTTAAAATAAAATATATTTTCTTTGAAGCATGTGCTAAGTCTAGGCCAAGTGGGATGGCAAAATCATGCACACAAAGTGCTAATGGACTGAGTCTAGTGCAATTTAATCAAGTGCAATTTGTGTGTGCTTTGCGTACCTATGTGGACCGCACGCAGAGCTTTAGATGTTCTGAGCAGCTCTTTGTCTGCTTTGGTGGACAGTGGAAAGGGAACGCTATCTCCAAACAGAGGCTTTCCCACTGTTCCCTGAAGGGGTTCATATGAACTTTGGGCAAGTCCGCTTGGGACAGATGCATTGGTACAAAGCTGGCCCCGGAGGCTGCGCTAGTACGCATTTCCCCCAGTGAGCCTACTTGCACAGGTGCTGTGCAAGATCAGGGAGTATGAGGAACAAGTCACTCTAGTGGCCCCTTTCTGGCCCACCCGGATTTGGTTCTCAGATCTCACACTCCTCACGACAGCACCTCCCTGGCAGATCCCCCTGAGGAAAGACCTTCTTTCTCAGGGATGGGGCACCCTCTGGCATCCGCGCCCAGACATCTGGAACCTCCATATCTGGCCCCTAGACGGGATGTGGAAGATCTGAGTGGTCTACCAACAGCTGTCGTAGACACCATCAACCAAGCCAGAGCTCCCTCCACCAGAAAGCTTTACGCCCTAAAGTGGCATCTGTTCGCAAATTGGTGTTGTTCCCAATCGGAAGACCCGCAGAGGTGCGCAGTCAGGTCAGTGCTCTCATTCCTACAGGGAAAGTTGGAGGGGTGGCTGTCTCCCTCCACCTTAAAGGTATATGTTGCCGCTATAGCGGCCCATCATGATGTGGTGGACGGTAAGTCCCTAGGAAAGCATGACCTGATTATCAGGTTTCTAAGAAGTGCCCAGAGGTTGAATCCTCCCAGGCCATACCTGTCCCCCTAATGGGGAACAAACCTTATCAAACAAACCTAAACCTAATCTCTCTGTGGTCCTTGCGGGCCTCGAGAGAATCCCCTTCAAGCCCCTAGAATCAGTCGAGCTAAGTGCCCTCTCACAGAAAATGACCCTGCTGTTTGCGCTCGCTTCCATCAAGAGGGTCGGAGACCAGCAAGTGTTCTCTGTCAGCGACACTTGCATGGAGTTTGGTCCGAAAGATGAGTTGAGTCAGTTTCGTCCGGTGTTTTGTCAGGCCCGAAGACTGACCGGGTGTACCACTTGTGCTAACACCTTTCCCCTCCACTGAGACAGACACGTGCGCTTTTTCTCCCAGGTGAGTCCACTAACTCGCACTCACTGGATGTCTTTCCTCCCTAGCCCTCTGGCTCGTGAATTCAGCTGAGGAATTCCTGACTAACTACTCTGGACTTGAATAGGTGCTCCACAGGGTTTGGTCATCATGGATTAATCCGCCTGTGTATATTTTCCGCTGTGCCTCCCTGTGGACCCAAGTCTCCCTCGGGCAGCCCCCTCTGCCCCCCGGTCGCGGTGTCTGTAGCAACTCCTCCCTCACTAGGTAGGATCTACCACCGCACCTCTTCCACATGGGGCCTGAATGCCCATGTGACTTATTCACCCCATTTAACCTCCCCCAGTCTGGGCAGGATGTGGTCTCCGCAGGGTCTTTTTCCCCTGAAAGTATAGGAGTTGGAAATGAACGCATTCTCCGATGCGTGTTTTAGCGTTAAATGGCCCCAGCCGCATCTAACACTATATGAGGAGAAACAGAGAGAGAAAAGGCCACGGCTGGCACGGCCTGCTCCCATGCTTGCCACGTCGCTTGTTCCCATCCCCCAAGAGAATCGTTGGTCAGATGCAGGGAACATAATAAAACAATATGACGTCTTAGTGGGGCTGAGGGGAGGGTTACGTACAGTCTGATGCTCATGCTTCTTGGCACGCTATAGCTTGCTGCACCAGCTTCAGCAGATCACGTAACACGGTTCTGTGTTGGTGGCGCTATTGAATAGGGACACAATCGACACAATGTCGAGTGAGTGACAGAAAGGGAACGTCTAGGTTACTAGTGTAACACCCATTCTCTGATGGAGGGAATGAGACGTAGTATCCCCTTTGCTACACCACTGTACCAAGCCGCTGTGGTGGCCGAACCTTACTCTGGGCTCCTCAGTGCAGAAACTGACTGAACAGATTCACGATCCCTGCCTTTTATACCTGTATGTCTGGGGGCGGGACATGCAAATTCTGTTCACCAATTTGGCATTGGCCTTTTTCATATTCAGAGGTATCTGAGGCTCCCTAAAGAAGCCCCTTGTGTCACTACAATCTACACAACATCTTGTTCCCTTCATCAGGGAATGGGGGTTACACTAGTAACCTAGACGTTTTCACAATATTTGGGATATTATTGTCCATGGTCAATGGGAGTAATATCCCATCTAGAATTCATAGACATGTTAATCTCAGTTTATCACTGGCTGAATAGGTTGATCACATGTAAACATTAGTTCTTTCAATATTCCCCAAATGTATTACTAATCCCCTTTGAGCCAAATTCCTTATACCTGCCACCACAATGACCCCTACACATCTGAGAGCTTTGAGCCCAGATACTTGTGTTGCCTTCAAGTCCTTCTGGGAACTTTGTGCTCACGATCCTCTGAAAACTTATTTGCAATTTGATGTGCAATTCAAGTGACCTTTTTTGGAAAAATTTCAGCAATTGGTAATGTCATATTTCTTGACAAAAACAAGAAACTTTTCTGTGCTAGTAAAACAAAATGAAGAGTAAACAATGCCCTCAGTGTGTAATTGATGTTTAATAGGCATATTCATTATATAATTCTTGTACAATGTAAGAGAGGGAGAGTATTTTAGAATCTTTTGGAAAACAGTGATTATTTTTGCAATCCTGTTTGGCGACATTAGTGGTGCAGAAATTGAAAGCAGCGGCAAACAAAATCCCACTGAGTTCCCAAAGTATGTCCCACTGACAATTATGATATTATTGCCATTCATTTACACTTATCTAGTAAATGGGATAATTTAGACATGACTTAAAGGCAGTTTAATGTAACATGTATGTAAGGTATGTAACTTTCACATACCTGCTGAATGAGCTTTGCTTCTTGGGCACTCAGTTCCTGAAATTTAACAGTTTCAGATCAAATATTTTTTAAGTAAAAAAAAAGACAAACTTATGAATGTGAGCATAACTGGTAAGGCAGTTTTTCATCTTTGATGATACATGCAATGTGGTTCCGAATTGCCTAATCTGATGCAGATGTTGGCCCCTGTGAATGGTCAGTTTCTCCTGTCTCAATTAAACCTATGAATGTGAACACTGTCCACACAGATTAAGCTGTCTGGATAACCTGATGAAAAAAGCTTAAACCTGACTTAGACTGTTTGCTGATCTTAGCTGGTCTAATTTTTCAGTCTCCTAGCCTGACCCAGCAGAGGTGTGCCCAAACCCCCTATAAAACCAACAAACCAGACAAAACTGCAGAAGAAAAAACAGTCTAAGGTGGTTAGCTGTTCTCTTCTGCCAAATCTAGATGGTTAGGCTGTTCTGTTTTGAAGGGTTTAGAGTGTTTAGAGGACATGAGACCAGCAAAGACTGCCGTATGCTTGTCCCCTCATTATTTTCTGTTATTGTATCCTTGCTTGTCCCATTCATCTGTGAATATCTTTAGTTCCACTTCATTTTGTTCGTACTATAGCAAAATCCTGATGGTCTGCATAATCCGGGCTGAGGCCATTGAGGAATAAACTTCCGTTTCGTACAAGCGTGAAGGCATATGCCTCTCTCTCATCTCCAAGGTTAACGGAGCGTGTGCGTTTTCCAGGTGTCATCTGCTGATTGACAGGTAAGTTGAGACCCAGTTCAGCTGACAGTTTGCGTTTGATTGACGCAGCACGTTGGAATTTGTCGTAAACGTCGACACTTAGGCGGCGACGAGTCTCTTTAAACTCAGCGGACACATTAGCAGTCCACTCAGCAGCGTGAGCTCGGAACTCTCCAACCTATGAAAAAGAAAATACAAGATTAATGTAGAAAAAAGTAGCATTTAATAATTTGACATATATAAACAAACAGAACATATTAATTATAGTTTAAATTCATAGGAAAATTCATTTATTCCCCTCATTTCATTACAAACCCAAATGCCCTATATTCTAAGGCTTCTGAAATCATACAATAGATTTGTCTAAGGAAAAGTCCAAATTTAAGGAGTTATTCATTGTTAAGGCTAGTTAAGTAATTATTTTTTTTTGTATAGCGCTTTTCATAACGCACATTGTTTCAAAGCAGCTTTACAGAAAATCATGCTTTAAAAGAAAATATAACTGTAATATCTATAAAGTAGTGTTAGAGAGCTGATGAATGCTTGTATGACTTCAGAAGACTTAGAATGTAGCACAATTAACACAGGAACTACTTTTATGGTGCTTTATTGGTGTTTGGTCCTTTTTAGTGCTTGACAAAATTCTCTTTTTGTGTTCATATTGTATTGGAATGACATGAAGCTGAATAAATGATCACCAAGTTTTTATTTTTGAAAGAATTATTTCTTTAAATTGACAGAGGGAACCAAACTCTGAGAAGAGAACTACAATCGTTAACTTCTATTCACTAAGACCTGAGACTTTTTATATACAAGGAGGTTTTTGGCTTTTAGTTCATTTTATATATCTAATATAGGCCTACTCCTTAAAGTTGACAAAATAAACTTTAAACAGATATTCACATTTAAAATGATTTCTCTGTAAAATAGACCAACAATATATGACTCATCTTGCAGTAAACTAATTTTTGTCCAATCAAATGCTCTCGACAATAAAAAATAAGATAAAAAAGGACAAGCCCTTTGTAAAGCTGCTCCAAAATCTTCTGGGTTCATTGAGAAAACTGTGCTTGTCAAGCCATCTCACGGGGTCTTGATAGTCAATATGAAACACTAAAACTACCTATAATACGTACGTATGTGAGCAACCTATTTTTACTTAATGTGATATATTTTAGTAAAACAATATAATTTTGGCATAATTCTCCATTGTAAGTTCCTCACTGGAACCCATATTTTTTTTACTTTTTGTTTTTTAATTTTCATACCCTTTTCTCCCAATTTGGAATGCTCAATTCCCACTACTTAGTAGGTCCTTGTGGTGGCACGTTAACTCAAAGCAATCCGGGTGGCGGAGGACATGTCTCAGTTGTTGGCTTGTTGTGGACATTCCATGACACGGCGGAGACTCCGCATGTGGAGGCTTATGCTACTCTCCGTGATCCCCGCACATCTTACCAAGCGCCCAATTGAGAGCGAGAACCACTAATCAAGACCACAAGGAGTTTACCCCATGTGACTCTACCCTCCCTAGCAACCGGACAAATTTGGTTGCTTAAGAGACATGTCTGGAGTATCTCAGCATACCCTGGATTCTGAAACTCGTGACTCCAGGGGTGGTAGTCAGCGTCAATACTCACTGAGCTCCAGGCCCCCGTGACGAGTCAAAATGAAAGGTACACTATGTATGTTTTTTGGTAACACTTTAAAATAAAGTTCCATTCGTTAACGTTAGTTAATGCATTGGGTATCATGAACAAACAATGAACAATATATTTTTTACAACATTTCTTAATATTTGTTAATGTTAGTTAATAATAATACAAATTTTCATTGTTATTTAAAGTTCATAGTGCATTAACGTCTCGGGTTATGACTATAACCCTTGTTCCCTGAGAAGGGAACGAGACACTGCGTCGTTGAAAACGACTCTTTGAGAAGCAGCTCCTTAGCGTCGCCTCTGAAGTATGAATGAAACTATTCCAATCTTGATTGGTGTTAGCGTCATGGCGTAACATGTGACGGCATAACCGGATGCATAAAAGTGGCGCCGGCACACATACACATTATCCTAGCGATGAAGCAAGCTGCTCTCAGGCCTTGAGGGGCATGGCAGGATGGCGCAGTGTCTCGTTCCCTTCTCAGGGAACAAGGGTTATAGTCATAACCGAGGCGTTCCCTTCGAGGGAACTTCGCACTGCGTCGTTGAACGACTCTTTGGGGAACGAATGCCCACTAGGCCATGCACCGAAAAAGGCCTGCCCTAGGGTGAAACTGAACTCAGGCACTCAGCTAGGGCGAGAGCACGCGTCGCCAGGCGTACTAGGGAGGTGCAGACTGTAAAACCTGATGAAAGTGTGCTTGGGGTAGCCCAACCGGCTGCCTCACAGATCTCCTGGAGGGTACTCCCGATAAGAGAGCCCTAGAGGGCGCCATGCCTCTAGTTGAATGAGCCCTCACGGCCAAAGGTGAAGGCAAATTAGCACCTTGTAGGCCGAGATAATAGCCTGAACGATCCAATTACTAATGGTTTGTTTCGAGGCAGGGAGCCCCTTCTTAGGTGACCCAAAACACGCTAACAGTTGGTCCGACCTCCTCCAAGAAGAGGACCTCTCGAGGTAAGCAGCTCAAAGCTCTGACAGGGCAGAGCAAATAGAGCCTCTCTTCTTCTGCCGACACATGAGGTGGAGGATGAAAAGCCTGCAGGACCGTGGGCACGTGCCGTGTTAGGCGGCACCTTAGGCACATAGCCAGGTCTCGGGTGTAAAATGGCTTTAACTCCGCCAGGGGCAAACTCCAAGCAAGCTGGCGTCACTGCCAGGGCTTGAAGATCACCCACCCTCTTTAGAGAGGTAATAGCTAAGAGAAAAGCCATCTTGAGCGTCAGGTCCTTGGCTGAAGCCGACTGAAGGGGTTCGAAGGGGGCCAGGGATAACCCTTCGAGAACCACCGCCAGGTCCCAGGCAGGAACCCTGGACCTGGTTGTCGGTCTCATCCTCCATGTACCACGGAGAAAGCGAATGACCAGCTGGTGCCTCCCCAGAGGCCCATCACTCAGTGGTGCATGGAGCGCCGAAATGGCAGCCACGTACACCTTGAGTGTGGAAGGGAGAGACCCAGAGAAAGCGATCTTGAAGAAACTCCAGAACTGAAGCCACCGGGCAGTTAACTGGATCTACTTCATGTTCTCTACACCAAGTGGAGAACACATTCCACTTGAGGCCATATAATCTCCTAGTAGGCGGAGCCCTAGAGCTAAGTATGGTTTCAACCACCCCGCTGATAGACCAGCATTTAGGTACTGAACCCCTCAGGGGCCAGACCCACAGTTTCCACAGCTCTGGGCGAGGGTGGAAGACTGTGCCCCCGCCTGAGACAACAGATCCCTCCTCAGAGGAATCTGCCATGGCGAGCTATCAGGAGTGAAATTATGTCTGAGAACCATACTCGGGCCGGCCACATGGGGGCAACCAGAAGTAGACTGATGCCCTCTTGGCGGACCTTTTCCAGGACTCCGGGAGCAGAGCGATCGGGAAATGCGTACAGGCTGAAGCCTCGGCCAAGCCTGTACCATGGCGTCCAACCCCAGTGGGGCTGATGTGAGAGGGAGAACCAAAGTGGACAGTGGGGCGTCTCTCGAGGCGCGAACAGATCCACTTCTGATGGTCCAAATTTGTCCCATATCAACTTCACCACCTCTGGATGAAGTCTCCATTCCCGGGCCTCAGCCCCTGCCTCGACAGGATGTCTGCTCCCTGATTCTGAACCCCGGAATATACATTGCTCTGATAGACAGTATTTTCCCTTGGGACCAAAGAATTATCTGATCGCCAGTCTGCACAGAGGCGCGATCTGAGTCCTCCTTGTCGGTTCAGATAAGCTACCACTGATGTATTGTCGAGCGTACTAGGACATGGTAACCCTTGATGTCTGGAAGGAAGCTCCTCAGAGCCCTGAACACAGCCAACATCTCTAGACAGTTTATGTGCCAAGAATGATGATGGTCCTGCCACAGACCCCTGGCAAGCGGCCATCCATGACCAGCGCCCCAGCCAGTGAGGGGCGTCTGTCGAAGCGGTTTTCGGCGACATGGCGCTCCCAACACTGGCCCTTGGGACAGGAACCAAGGTTTCTTCCATATTAGCAGAGAGCGAAGGCACCTGCGGCGTTACTCTGATTATACTGAAATGGATTCCGCTGGGAAAACCCTTGGCTTTCAGCCACCACTGGAGGGGCCTCATGTGTAGAAGGCCCAGCGGTACAATGTTGGATGCAGCTGCCATGAGGCCCAGCAGTCTTTGAAATTGCTTTACAGTGATGGCCTGGCCTAGCTTTAACCCGGACACCATCGCCATAAGGGACTCGATACGTGCAGGAGACATGCGTGCCTGCATCATAACAGAGTTCCACACAGCGCCAGAAGCGTTGTGCACTGGGATGGTTGTAACACACTCTTTTTGTGTTGAGTCTCAACCCCAAACTTCGAATGTGGCCAAGAGCGACATCTCGATGCCGAACCGCCATTTCTCGAGACTGGGCCAGAATGAGCCAGTCATCGATATAATTCAGTATCACGGATGCCCTGAAGTCTCAGTGGAGCAAGAGCTGCATCCATACATTTGGTGAATGTGCGGGGAGATAGTGCTAGGCGAGCGGAAGAACCCGATATTGGTAAGCTTAGCCCCGGCGAACCTCAGGAACCTCCTGTGACATGGAAGGATGGATACATGAAAATAGGCGTCTTTTAGATCTATCGTGACAAACCAGTCCTCGGATCTGATCTGACTCACGATGACAGGAATAGTAAGCATTTTGAACCTGAACCTCCTCAGAGACCGGTTCAAAACTCTGAGATCTAAAATCGGCCTCAACCCCCATCCTTTTTGGAACTATAAAGTACCGGCTGTAAAGACCGGACTCCTGTCTGAATGATGAACACGTTCTATGGCCTCCTTCAGCAGCAGAGATTGCACTTCTTGTTCCATCACCTGAGCCTGCTCGGAACCACTGTAGTCTGCACCACCCCAGAGAATTTGGAGGCGGTGCCCGAACTGCAGTCTGTACCCTGAATTTATTATATGCAGGACCCATGCAGATATGTTGGGAAGATGATTCCATGCCTCTACAAAATCTACTAAGGGAACCAGCCTCTCGAGGCTGGTCTCGAGTGTTTTCGAGCACTGTTCTCGACTTCCTGAAGCGGGATACCGGCAGGATTTGGTCGATACAGTGCTTGTGACCCTAATTGATGTGTGTTTTTATTTTTTGGCCTGAGCGGCGCGGTGTGCTTTAGCTGGAGATTGGTGTGGCCCGAGCGTCAGAGGCGGCGGAAACCAACACCCGATTTCCTGTGGACTCCGCTCTGAGAACAACCTCGGTTGCTCTGCAGCGGGGGCAGCCCTCCGAGGTTCTAACACCCGGTTAGGACCTCTTCCCAAGCCCTCCTAGCCTTAAGGACATCCCTCAGGTGGGCCCCTGGCTGGAGGGCTTCCGCTGGGGCGTTTCCTCTGTTGCCAAGCTCCTGGAGGAGGGGCTCTAGAGGAAATGCTCTCCTTTTGCTCTGCTGCGGTCGCGAGGAGCTGACTGAAGGCTGGGGCTGATGTGTTTGCCCCACCCTACTTGACTTAGACTTGGATTTACGGGGAGAAACTGCTTGAGCGCCGCAGATTGTTTCCTCGCCTCCTGAAACCTGTCGACGACCGATGTAACGGCGTCGCCGAACGGCCAGAGGGCGAGGCGGGGCATCAAGCAAAAAAGCTCTGTCTTTTTCTTTTATTCCCGATAAATTTAGCCACAGATGCCTCTCCGTGGTCACCATAGCTGCCATAGAGCGGCCAATAGCGCGGGCCGTCTCTTTAGTTGCCGGAGAGACAGATCTGCGGCTCTCGCGCAACTCCGCGATATCTTCGGAGTTGGCCCCTCCCCTCGTCTAAATCTTTCAGGAGATCGGCCTGAGTGCGCCTGCAAAATGCGCCATTGAGTGCAGGCACGAACCAGCCCGACCTGCCGCCATGTAAGCCCTGCTTATTAATGCAGATGTATCTCTGCAGGGCTTACTAGGCAGCGCCGAGGGTTTTAAGGGAAGATGCCGACTCAGGAGAGAGGTAACCGGCTAAAGCCTCCTCCACACCAGGCATCTTCCCATAGCCCATATCCCGTGCCCCTAAAACATCGCTGTAGTCGACCACACTGGGGGTGGAGACACGGGACGAATGTGGTTTATCCCACGATCTCGAGATCTCTTTGTGGAGATCGGGAAAAGCAGCAAACCCGGCTGGGGTTGTGGCGCGTGCTGCAGGAAGCGCTCGTCTAATTTGCTTCCGGCGTGCGTTCCCTGCTCATTTTGTGGCCAGCTAATGTTAAGTCTGGTCACAGCACGCGTCACAACCTGAATCAGCTCCTCAAAAGCCTGGCGAAAACCGGCGTGCTTGGCTGCTCGCGGTTAGATCGCATCAATGCTGAGCATTTCCACTTCCTCGGAAGCAGAGAGCTCGAGCATTGGGACCTGATCGTGGGCAGAAGAAGCCGCGACGCGGGCTTCTGCACCACTCACAGTAGGCTCGGGATCCTCAAATGAAGAATGAGAAAGTGCGCAGCAGTCTCATTCTCATCTGCAAGATCCGCTCGCGAACCCACGATCTCAATCGCCACGCTGCCTCAACAGGCGCGGACCAGAACCGTGGGGAGCGCGAGCCTGACCGTGCTCATCAAAGCACGCCAACCGGGGCGCAGCACTCTCATGGGTAGTGCTTCACAACTTACACAGGCAGATCCCTCGAGAGCTGCCTGTGCGTGCTAAGCTCCCAAACAGTTCACACACAAATGCGTGCGTGTCCCTACCCGTAATAAAAGGAGGGCAGGGGTGCACGCACTTCTTGAACTGCTTGGTGGCCATAATTCTTTTAAATAGGACAAACAACACCAAATAAGACAAACAATATACATAGAAGCTTGCTGAAGAGCGAAAGCTAATGTGTATGTGTGCGGCGTCACTTTTATGCATCGGTTATGCCGTCACATGTTACGTCATGGCGCTAACACCAATCAAGATTGGAATAGTTTCATTCATACTTCAGAGGCGCACGCTAAGGAGCGTTCCCCAAAGAGTCGTTTTCAACGACGCAGTGCGAGTTCCCTCGGAAGGGAACTAATATTTACAAATACAACTTTTGATTTTAAAAATGTATTAGTTTATGTTGAAATTAATATTAACTAAGGTTAATTAATTCTTAATAAATATTGTTCATTGTTAGATCATGTTAACTAATGTTAACAAATATAAACTTATTGCAAAGTGTTACCAGATTTTTTTGTTAGAAATGAACAAAATTTCATTAATGAGCAAGTACACCAACAATCTGTCTTCCAAAGCATGTTTTTGCCTTACCCCGATTCACTATGGTAAGCATTTAATAATTTTTTGTTTTGTAATACGTTTCCATCTGTTGGGACGGATTTGGCGATAAATTGCATACTTTCAGCAGCCAAAGCCCAGCTCTCGTAATTACCACAACAGTGTTTCTCAACAAGGAACTTGCAGTTCTATGCTTGAACCGCTAGAGGGCCAAAATTTACATAGTATAGCTTTAATTTATGTGGTAATCAATATAATGCCACAAATGCTGTCAATTGAGCTTAACTTGTATCATACACAAAATATTCTTTGAAAGAAAGGTGACAAAGGTCACACTAGACTTTGCGGTCCATTCACTTTGCTTCATACACATCCAGATGCAGGAGACTGGAAACGCAAGCTCATGCAAATAAATTCTGTCTTCTGCGGCAAACCAAAGTTCAAGTTTGATTAACTCTGACCTGCGAAATAGCATAGTGTAAAGACATTCCCTTGCGTAGGAACTCAATCTGCATAATCGCAATGGGACATGCCCTGAGTGTCTCGTGGTCTAAAGCCCTTATACAATCATGCCAATATATTGGCTGATAGCGCTTAAGCGATGCCCCTAGGGAGCTACATCACGGGGCTCCATAAAGGCACCATCAAGTCAGATTTTGTGTTCTGCACGGTCTCGCCTGGCCCATGCTGTACCAACGACTCACATCAAAATGAGGATCATTATTATTCTCCCTTTTGAGTGGCAACACGGATGGAATTTAAGAAGTGCTTACCTCCGTGCACGTGGTTCATCGTTGGTGAAGATTCCCATAACATATGTATTGCCTGTCTGGGTTTTCGCCACTTAGAGGCCGCGTCATAGTGTTCGGATTGCTCACAGTGTGATTTAATGAACGTCAGGATCCTCCTTTAGACCGAGATTGTTTGACACAAGGGATGACGGCGCGGATGCAGAGGAGATGGGAGCTTAGCAGCAGGCCAACCCATGGTTCTCTCAGTCACTCTCCTCAGATATGGCTAGACCCATGGAGTTGGTAAATGGCTGAAGCCTTGCCTCTTAGCGGTTGGGTTTCCAGACCTTCTGCAACTCATGTCATGTTTCCACATGCAGTGGAAAAATTGCACCTGGATTGGCTGGATGAAGCGTAGTCGAAGGATCGTAAAGCAATCTTGAATGACATTTTTTAACGCACAGCTATGCCTCGTAGGCTGCTCCCATTTCCCCCTGACCTCCATCGTGAGATTTAGAAGTCCTGGGATCAACCTTATTTGGCCAGGATTATGAATCAATCGACCTCAGATTTATCTAATGTGTGTCGAGCTTCCTACCATGGATATACTTCGGTTCCAGAGATGGAAGAGATCCTGACTGCCCATCTCTCTCCTTCTTCGGTGACCACATGGAAATTGAGGTTTACTCTTGCCTTTAAGCAGCGCAGAGTTACATCGTCTTCCGTGAGCAAGGCCTACCAGGCTTCGGGCCAGACATTTTCAGCTTTGCACACGCTGGGGGTTTTGCAAGCCTACCAGGCCCATTTAATGAAGGATTTAGATGAGGGAGCTGGACTGGATGCTGAGGCTATCATTCTGAATTGGCGTTAAGCCAAACATATTGCTTCTGCCATTGGTTGGAAAATGGCAGGCCTAGAGGCAAAATTCCAAGGAAAAGGTTTATTCTGTCAACACCCCTGCTGCAAAGGCATCTCAGGGTGCTCATCTTTTATGCCTGAATACAAAAAATGCAAAAACATTATCAAATTCCCTTCAAACAACCTCAATATTAGAGGAGTGAAGGCTTCTCTCCTCTGTGCCACTGGTTCGTGGGCAGTCGCCAAAAGTAGGCCAAGCATGCCAACTAGTGGTTACAGGTCACACTGCAGGCAAAAGCCATGCATTAATTCCTCTGTCTGCCCTTCTGTCGTCTTGGTAAGAGATGAAGGGCATTTCAAACGGAGTACTTCCGATGATAAAGCATGGTTACGTAATTCAGCTCAGGGGAACACTGCCGTGTTCAACAGGGTTCCGACAGACGTTTCTGTTCAAGAAGCCCCCTATTTGATTCAGGAAATTCATTCTCTCTTCGAAAAAGGGGCAATAGATGAGATTCCCTCTTCTCAGGATGAGTGCAGCTTTTACAGCCATTATTTTCCTGTCCTGCAAAAAGACGGTGGCTCGTGTCCCATTCTGGATTTGAGATGTTTGAATTCCAAACAAATGAAATGTCAACTCTCAATGCTGACGCAGAAGCAAATAATGTCACAAGTGCAGCCGTGGGACTGGTGTGTGACAATAGATTTGAAGGACACTTATTTACATATTCAGATTGCGCCGAAGCACAGGTACTTTCTCTGACTCGCTTTCGGGGTCCTTCCGTTTGGACTTGCACTGGCACCACTTACTGTAACAAAATGTATGGATGCAGGATTTGATACCCTTGAGGCTTCAGGGCATCTGTATTTTGAATTATCTTGACAATTGTTTGGTGCTATCCCACTCAGAGGCTTTGGCTGCCCAACATTGAGATGTCATTTTCAGGCATCTGAACAATCTAGGGCTGTGTGTAAACCTAGACAACAGACTGTTTCTATGGGTGGAGCTAGATTTGTGGGAGATGAAGGCACATCTGTCTCCAGCTTGCATTCTATCATTCCGCCTATGTTTAGTGATGTTTAGAGTGGGATGCGTTCTCTCTGCAAGAACATTTCAGAGGCTTTTGGGGCTCATGATCATGGCTTCTGCTTTTATTCAACTGGGCATGTTGCATGCAAGACATTTGTAGTGCTGGATAATCTCCACAAAGAGACTTCAACCACTGACCGATATGTTCCGTCTCTTCAAAGTGACACGTGTGTGCTACCGAACTACCATGGAAATAGACCCGCATTCTGATATCATGTGTATTGTTGGGACAGGGGTTATAATCAAAGTTATAATCACAGACACCTTCTCCTCTGGGTTGGGGCGCTGTATACATGGGTCATCCAGCCTATAAGGTTTGGATGGGCCAGCGTCATTATTGGCACATAAACTGTCTAGAGATGTCCATGGTGGTGCTAACGTAAAAATTTTCTGGAGAAGGTTCGGCAGAGCGGAATTGGATCTGTTCACTTCGAAACCTCTGGTTTTCCCTCTTACCCCCGGCACCTCTTGGCATCCATGCATTGGCTTTTTTTCACTCTTCACTCTTTTGAATGATGGGTTATCCCCTGCTGTGGTTGATACCATTCTGAATGCTAGAGCTCCATTAACAAGGAAGCTTTACACAATTAAGTGGCATATTTTTGCTTCTTGGTGTACAGAGCGAGGTGAAGATCCAATTCACTGCCCAGTCGGAACAGTGCTAGATTTTTTGCAAGAGTGTTTTGGGGCGGGGGTTGCCCCGGCAAAGCTTAAAGTCTAAGTTGCCACTTTATCAATGGAGTCTCTGTCGGTATACATTCTCTTGTCTCTCGTTTTATGCGTGGGGTACGCAGGCTTAGACCTTTTTGCCCCTACCACATTTCTCATATTTATCTGTTGTTTTAGAGGCGCTTTCGGGTGCTCCGTTTGAGCCCTTGGCAACTTTCACGGATACGATTTTGACTCTTAAAATGGCCCTGCTGGTGGCATTGGCGTGGTGTAAAAGGGTTTGTGATTTGCATGCCCTGTCGATGAATCCATTATGTATGGATTTTGCACCAGGGTGTATCAAGGGTGGTGTTGAGTGTTAGCTCGCAGACTATTAATTTTCAGAATTACTATCCTCATCGTTTGAGTCGGAGCAGCATTAAAGATTGCATACTTTGCCCAGTTTGGGCGCTGCTAGTTTATGTTGAACTTACTAGCCAGTGGCGTAAGCCAGAGCAGTTGTTTGTGTGCTTTGGTGGCCGCAACAGGGGTGTTTCGTGTCCAAGCAAAGACTGTCTCATTGGCTAGTGGATGCAAATTCAAGTACTCACGAAGTGTGCAGTTTACCTTCGCCTTCCAGTTTTCGAGCTCATTCTACGAAGAGCATGGCACCCTCATGGACTGCTCATGGCTAGAGGTGCATCTTTGGAGGACATTTGTATGGCGGCAGGATTGTCCTCTCCACTTACATTTGTTAGATTTTATAATCTGAGCGAGGATTTTACTCCTGCTTCCCAATTTCTCTGTTGGAAAAGGAATAAACTCCCTAAATTATAAAATAATTCCCTCTATTTTATTCAGATGCTTTAGCTCGCTTGTGTGCTGCTATATACCTGCCACGTGGGCATAGATAGTTGGCAGCATCTGTTCGCATGGTGTGAATGTATATAGTTTCCAATGCGATTACGCAGCTCGACTTCCTACGAAAACGTGAAGTGAAGTGTAACCCTTGTTCCCTGAGTGGGAATGAGGCACTGCGTAAGCTGGCCATACACTCTAGCAGATGCATAGGCTCCTGCCTTCAAGCAGAAAATCTGCCTTGATGGTGCAAAATGAGTGCCTTTTATGGAGCCTGTGATGTAGCTCCCTAGGGGCGTCGGTTAAGCATCATCACCCAATAAATTGCTGTGATTGTATAAGGGATTCAGACCACATGACACTCAGGGTGTGTCCCAATGCTATGAGGCAGTGTCTGGTTCCCACTCAGTTACGCTTCATGTAACAGAGATGTTTGAGATGTAGAGGATCTTAACATCACAGATTGACCTTTTGACTGAATTCAAAAAACAGTGTTAGCCCTGTATAAAAGGCTGATTTCAAGTTCACCTGTCTACAATAGGACAATGTGTCGATGCAGCATTTGTTTGAAGATCATAATTTATTGCATCATGTGAGAACACACCTCCTCTTTTGTTTTCTTGGATATAACCCGAAACCAGTCTCCAATCATACTGAGAACAGCAGCGAAATATGCTAAACCGATCAAAATCCAGAACCACACCACAGGCTTGTAGTAGTCCAGATACTCCAACTCAGAACTTCCTAAACAAACAAGATAAACAAGAATCACTTTGGCACAACACATACATACGGTGTGGGTTGTCACAATACTTAGAATCCGATACCAGCTAAAGAATAATGATGCCGAGTAGTATCACATTACCAGACATATTGTTTGGATGTGTTATTTCTTATCAGGGCCATTTCTAAGCAAAGTCAAACTAGGCGGTCTCCTAGGGCACCAACAGCTGGATGCGATGTCATCATGAAAAGGTTATAGCTCTCAGGGGCATAATTCCATAAAAAGAAGAGGAATAGAAAAAGAAAGAGAAATATGGGGTATGCATATAGAATTTCATGGACCTTTACATTTTTTATAAGTGTATCCAACTCAAAAGTTGTTTCGTTATTTGTAGTCTGAACAAGAAAAAACACATGAAATCAGATCACATTTTGATTTATTTTTTTCATAATTTGTGTGACAGGGTGGTATGTCAAGTGTTGTGTCAAGAAGACGTAATCACATTAAAGCCTGCAATACAATGTAGGAATTTACAGTCCTTTAAGATTGTTATTTGTCAGCCTGTTTGATTTGAATGCATTGAAATCACCATGGCACACTGAGCGACATTATGTCAGACTGTACAATAGGCTACTGTGGTCCAAATCGTCCAGAACAGTGAACGTGAGTGTTGCAGAATAGCAGTGAAATGGCGAGATTTTCCTGGAGTGTTTTTTTTATCTGAATGTTAGGGCATTAGCATTTTCGTTGCTCCAATACCACTTCATCATGAGCATGAGAAAGATGGATTTTGTCAAATAGGCCTGTAATAAGACATCCTAATCACAAATATAGAAAATTACCGATGTTGAGAATGAACACGAGTGAGGGAGGTAGCCTAAAGTAATAACTAGCTACCATAAGATTCATTGTAGAAATAAAAAGATTTGTGGCCTGAAAAAGGACAAAGTTCTGCATTCACATAAGGAAAACAAAAAAGGTGGGTTATAGTATGTCTTTCTCCTCTTTTGGATTAGTTACCTAGGCCACGCAAAAAAATGTACATTTATGCAGGCTAATAATATATTGTGCTTGCAAATTTTTCTGTGAAACTGGAGTGAAGAAGCTTAACAAAAGAAGTTTACAGATGCTTACATTTATTAAAAGTAAAATAGTAAATAAAATAAAGTTGTAAAGAAAATGAATGATAAATGTAAATAATAAAAATGTGTTAAGAAAATGCAACCATTAATTTATTTTCATTTGTAATCTCTGTATTTATTTAATTCGGGGATTAATACTTTCATATTGCTGCAGTGTTAAATTTTTCTACTTATTTATTTATTAAAACTTTTTAATATAAAATTAAAAGAAGAAAAAACATTGAAAGAGCTTGAATAAGGTGATAACTGGGCACAAATGTTGCTATGGTGCAGACGTGGAGCAAGTTTCTTTCCAAGGAGCATCCTCAGTGGGGTTTGAAAACAGTAAATTGGCGAGCGAGCGAAGTGCGGAATATCTCATCTGGCCATCGTACTAGCAGTCACACTATACAAATGTGATGTTAAATTTATCGACGGAGGCTAAAGATCATTGCAAAGGCTATTAATCGTCATTAGAAAGCATGTCACACTGAACATTGTAAGATTGCTGAATTGTGGCGTAAATCGTACAATGTGCACTGTGACAATCACAATGATCACTACTAACTCTTTCCCCGCCAGCATTTTTAAAAAAAGTTGCCAGCCACCGCCAGGGTTTTTGACGATTTTCGCTAAAATTTAATGGCCCGCAGAATATTTTCTTCCACGAATATATGAAGATGCTATATATCAAAATAAAGATCTGAGCCTCTGCTTTTAGGCAAAAAAAAACGATTTTATTTTATCTTCATTTGTTCTTTTTTTATTGCCACTTGAACAGAGGTAGGTTTTGTCAAAAACAACATTTCGGACAAAAAGCTGAGAAAAAGGCATTTTTATCAAACAAGTGCTTTAGTATTAGTATGGTGTTCCACTTCACGTTTGATACGATCGCAGTCTGTTTCTTTGATCAAAGAGTTGCGTACTCTTTCAAAACATGCGTGCGGGTCTTCCTTACCACGGATACACGGAAAATTCCGTGTTTGGCGGGGAAGCGTTTTTTCATAAAACCCGGAAAATTCCGTGTTTGGCGGGGAAAGAGCTAATAGAGCTCCATCATCAACACAATACGTTAATATAATGACACCGCATTTTAGCAAGAATTCACCACGTGTTAAGTACAATGCTGAAAATCTGTATGAAAGAAAGATGGAATTTTTTTAAATATTATCAGAAAGACAGTGCTCAGACAAATATTTACTGTATTGTGGCATCGTGAGAGGTAGGGTATCACCAAAAGTGTGGGTTGCTTCACAAATGGAGTCCAGGCAGAGCTCAAACAACTGGTTTCTTTAAGGATCCTTAAAACTCAAACTTCCAACAGAAAGAACACACGTTCAGCTTCTCTCTAGTCTTTCTACAGAACCGACACTTATCTGTGTCCTAGCTCATCAACAGTTCTTCTTCATTCAATACAGCTGTGCTTCCACTTCTGCTGAGTAACATGGGAACTGTAGTCCGGGTCTGGGCAGCCATCTTGGTTTGTTGTCTCCATGCTGCAGCCACCCAGACGGCATATACCTCCCTTCTGTGATGCACCCTCTCATGATGCCACACACTGCCCTTCTCTGCTCTGTGACTCGTGGTTGCACGGAGAATGTGCAGAGGGCATCTCTTTGTGAGAGGGCATCGGCATTGCCATGGCAAGGTCTGGGTCTGTGAACGACAGAGAAGTTAAATGCTTGGAGGCTCAGAACCATCGAGTTACCCTACCATTGGTCTCTTTATTTCTTGCCATCCACTGTAACGGGGCATGGTCCATTACTAGGTCAAACATTCACCCTAAGAGGTAGTAACAAAGGGTCTCCAATGCCCATTTGACCCCAGACATTCTTTTTCTAATGTGGAGTAGTTTTTGCTCATGCTTTGATATCTTACTGCTTATGTATAGAACTGGATGTTCCTCGCCCTCTTGCGTCCGTGTATACTCCAAAAGTCTTCTTAAAATCTGGTTCCTCCAGACAGGATGAGACGTCAGGGCCCTCTTCAGGTTTGCATCCTCTGCCTTTTCTGTCCACTTCATTTACATTTACATGTATGCATTTGGCAGACGCTTTTATCCAAAGCGACTTACAGTGCAATTATTACAGGGACAATCCCCCCGGAGCAACCTGGAGTTAAGTGCCTTGCTCAAGGGCACAATAGTGATGGCCATGGGGTTCGAACCAACGACCTTCTGATTTACAGCCCTGTGCTTTAGCCACTACGCCACTTCACCATCCTAGAGTGTTGTTTCTTGGTCATCTATGTAAGAGGAGCAACCAGACTTGCAAAGTTAGGGACAAACATTCTGTAGTAATTGGCTAGGCCCAGGAAAGACTTAACTTGGGTCTTCGTGGCTGGCCTAGGCCAGTCTTGTATGGCATGGATTTTGGCCTCCTGTGGTTTAACTAGGCCTCGTCCTATTGTGTATCCCAGGTAGTTTCTCTGTAGGCTACTTTGCATTTTTTAGAATTAGCAGTGAGGCATGCTTCTCTTAGTGCAACCAAAACACTTTCTGAAATTGCATTAAGTGGGTTTCCCAATCCTGACTATACACCACTACATTATCTAAATAAGCTGCAGCATAACTTTGGTGAGGTTGGAGGATGCGGTCCATCAGCCTCTGACAAGTTGCTTGTGTCCCATGCAGGCCGAAGGGTATAACATAATGGTATAGCTCATCTGGGGTAGCAAATGCTGTCTTTTCCTTGGATGCTGGAGAAAGAGGAACTTGCCAATACCCTTTGTTTAAATCAAGGGTGGTAATAAATCTAGTGCCCAACCGATCAATCAATTCATCTACATGTGGCATTGGATAAGAATCAAACTGTGACACTTCATTCAGTTTCCTGAAATCACTACAGAACTTCACTGTTCCATTTGGCTTGGGGACCAACACAATAGGGCTTGACCAGGCACTCTGAGTCTCCTCAATGACCCCTAGTTTCAAAAAACATCTTACCTCCTCTCTAATAGCTTCTCGCTGGGATTCAGGGACTCTGTATGGGCGCTGGTTTATGACTTTGCCAGGTAAGGTGTGAATTTCATGTTGGATCACTTGGGTTCCTTTTACATGGCTGATTCACTCTATAGTTAATTTCTCCAATTCTCTCTGCTAATTCAAATGGCCCTTGCTAGGTAGCGAGAAGCTTGCTTTCCACTGTGGGTATGAGGACTAGCATTTTATCTGTAACCTTAAACTCCATGGGCTGTGCGGGCCAGTTGTATGTGGCTTGTTGTTCCCTTTGGGCCTTTTCCATATGCTCTCTGACAATGGGGAACACTGCTGCCATCCTATCTCTCATAATTTCCACATGTTCAATTAGGTTCCTATGTGGACAGGGCCGTTCTTCCCAGGACTCTTTTTCAATGTCTAAGAGCCCTCTTGGCTTGTGTGGGTAGAGCAATTAAAAAGGAGAAAATCCTGTAGAAGCCTGGGATACCTCTCTAATTGAAAACAGAAGGTATAGTAGAAGCTAGTCCCAGTTTCGTCCATCTTTATCGATGAATTTGCGAAGCATATGTTTGAGTACATGTTTGCGAAGCATATGTATTAAAGCGCTGCAGCCACCCAGATGGCACTTCTATGACACACCCTTCACGATGCCACAGTATATTGAAATTATATATATTAAAAATTAATGATGGTGAAAGAATTTAAGTGTTGGGTTATGACTGCCATGACCAAAGGTTCGCTGTGGTATAAAAAAAAAAATTTGTCCAGAAAACATGAAAAAGTATCAAACATCTGCTTTAGAAACAGCCCTGTTTCTTATGATGATCTGAATACAGTGGCTATTCTGTACAGTACTGTACATTAAATAACATTTATGCTCTAATTGGCTTAGATTTTATGTAGATTTGTTCACACTGCATTTGCATTCAGTGTGAACAAATTACCCCTGATTGCACATTTATATAACTCAGATATCTATATGATATGTGTGTTTACATCTGGAAGACCTATTTTTTAAGGTTGTTTGTTCATCTACAATACGTCTTTAAGATGTTTTCCTTGGAACTCAATAAGTCACTCAGCAGATGTCTTTGAGATGTTTATGATTTAGAATATTTGTAGATCTGATCTTCAACATGATTAGCAGATATTAATTTGAATGCAATGTTTTTCAGATGAAACACAGTTCAACTGACATCTCAGAGATGTAAGTGTGCAATCATGGGTACTTGTCACTGGAAACGTTGCATTGTGCATAGTTAAGACACTGTGTTAATTCACACTTAATGACTGAATGTTACTGTATTAGATAACAAAATGAAAAAAGAAGTATCAGCAGTGTGTTTAATTGTCTGGAAAACAATGTTAGAAATAGTAAATGCATCACTCATTTCAGGCACATTTCGAAAGTATCTGAAAACGGCAGTTTTCTTAGATTGCCCTTCTTAAAAAGGGCAATCTAATTCAACATTGAACCACTACAAACCAATTTTAAATCTTCCTTTCATTGACAAAATCATTGTTTTCAATCAGCTGAACAAATTCTTAATCTTGAATGGCTACTTCTAATGACAATATACAGTGTGGTTTCTGACCGCATCATAGCACAGACGGCACTCATAAAGATCCTTAATGATATTCGGCTAAATACTGATTCAGGCAAAATATTAGTGCTGGTATTATTATATCTCAGTGCTGCTTTTGACACCGACCACAACATTCTCATGGACAGATTGAAAACTGGGTAGGGCTCTCTAGGATGGTCCTCAGCTGGTTCAGGTCTTATCTAGAAGGGAGGGGTTTCTATTAGTGGACATCCATGACATGTGGAGTCTCAAAATGCTCAATTGTTGCACCACTTCTGTTTAACTTGTATATGCTCCCACTAGGCCAAAAAATGAAAAAGAACCAAATTGTGTACCATAGCTATGCAGATGATAACCAGATATACCTAGCCCTATCGCCGAGTGAATACAGCCCCATAGACTCCCTGTGCATGTGTGTTGATGAAATTAACAATTGGATGTGCCAAAACTTCCTTCAGTTAAACAACGACAAGACAGAGGTCATTGCATTTGGCAACAAAGGTGAAATTCCCAAGGTGAATACATACCTTGACTCCAAGGGTCTAAAGACAAAAATCAAGTAAGGAATCTTGGTGTCATTTTGGAGTCAGACATTAGTTTCAGTAGTCACATCAAAGCAATAACTAAATCAGTCTACTATCATCTAAAACATTTAGCCAGAATTTGATGTTTTGTATCCAGTCAAAACTTGTTCATGCATTTATCACCAGTAGGGTGGACAACTACATTGACCATTAGACACCTGAAGCTCATTGAGAATGCGACTGCCAGGATTCTCACCCGAACCAAATAATCAGAGCATATTACTCCAGTCATCAGGTCTTTACACTGACTTCCAGTTACATTTAGAATTTATTTTAAAGTACTATTACTCATTTATAAATCACTCAATAGCCTAGGATCTAAATACATTTCAGCTTGTTGAATATAAACCTAATAGACCTATTAGATAATTATGATCATGTCAGTATGACATACAAAGGGTTCACGCGAAACAAGGTGAGACAGCGTTTAGCTATAATGCCACCCACAGTTGGAACCAGCTTCCAGAAGAGGTCAGATGTGCTCCAACAGTAGCCGCATTCAAATCCAGACTGAAAGCACATCTGTTTTACTGTGCATTTACTCACTGAGCACTGTGCTGCACTCACTGCTTCATTATATTTCTGTATACATTTTTTTTATAATTTTTACTTTTAAATTAAATGTATTACTTTTTATTCTAATTTCTTATTTTAATTGGTTTTAAATGTAATGTTATCTTGTAATTTCTTTATCATTTACATGTAAATGATTGTCTCTAACAGCTGTTTGTCATTGCAGTGAGAGTGGACAAAGGGTTTAAGAGTGACTTAAGAGGGACTGCCCAAGGAAGATGTGGGTCCACTGGCAAGGCTGGTGCCACTCTGACATGCTGGTGTCAGGAGCACAACCTCTCCCTCAACGTCAGTAAAACCAAGGAGCTTGTAGTGGACTTCAGGAAGAAAGACGGAGAACACAGCCCCATCACCATCAATGGAGCACTGGTGGAGAGAGTCAGCAGTTTCAAGTTTCTCGGTGTCCACATTACTGAGGAACTCACATGGTCCGTCCACACTGAGGCCGTTGTGAAGAAGGCTCACCAGCGCCTCTTTTTCCTGAGACGGCTGAGGAAGTTTGGAATGAACCACCACATCCTCACACGGTTCTACACTAGTACTGTAGAGAGCATCCTGACTGGTACGGCAATAGCACTGCCCACAACAGCAAAGCCCTGCAAAGTGTGGTGCGAACTACAAGATACATCATCGGAGCTGAGCTTCCCTCCCTCCAGGACATATATAACAGGCGGTGTGTGAAAAAAGCTGTTCTCACTGCTACCATCAGGCAGGTGGTATCGCAGCATCAGGACCCACACCAGCCAACTACATGACAGCTTCTTCCCCCAAGCAGTCAGACTGTTGAACACTTGATCTATCAGGATCAATAATTAGCACAGCACTTTATAATCTATAATCTCACACTGGACTGTCAACATATTCTCCTCAATACAACTACTTATATATATATATATATATTTCATATACTCTTTACTTTATTGTATTGTATATTGTGTATTATATATTGTGTGTATTGTTTACTGTACATTGTATATAATTATTGTGTTGTGTAAGTATGTGTCCATTTGATATGTAAATATGTTGTTTACTGTAATTGGTATATGTCTCATCACTGTCATGACTGCTATGTTGCTCGGACCTGCACACAAGAATTTCACCTACTGTTGCACTTGTGTACATGGTAGTGTGACAATAAAGTGATTTGATTTGATTTGAAGGTGACCGTACCGCGGAAAATACACACAGGAGGATAAGTTCACACGGTGTCACGATTGAAGGTGGAGGAGGCAGACACAGGATGAGGATCTAGTCGCAGCGGAGGTTTTATTAGACAACAGGGGTAATACAAAACATGAACAAAAGTAAACATCCACGATGGGAAAAAGATAAACAAAACACGAAAGGCAAACAAAGGGTTAACGGGAGGCATAAACGGGTATAACAACGGAGAAGTAACAATGATGGAAGCATGGGAAACAGGCATCAACTTACAACAAAGACCGAAAAAGGAAAGGAGAAACAGACACGGTTAAATACACAAACACAATCAAGACTCAACGAGACACAGGTGGAAACACTGATGAGTGCAGGCAGTGACGTGGGCCGGGAATTGTGGGAAATGTAGTTTTACGCTCGGACAGTGAGACTACAGGCGGACAACAGGGAAAACGTGACATGGAATGGGAGCGGTGACAGGTGAGACGGAAAACACGGAGCAGACCAGGAAACATGACATAAACGTGATGGGTGAAAACAGAGAACATAGGACAGACAACACCGGAACGTTACACACGGGGACCCGTCCTGTGGAGCACCTATTCCAGTACAGAGAGGTTTGAGTACTCGTAGTGGGTCTGGTCAGGGAATTCCTCCGCTGAATTCGTGAACCAGAGGGCTAGGGAGGAGTCATCCAGTGAGCCAAGTTAGTGTGATCTCCTGGGATAAGAGCGCACGAGATCGCCTCAGTGGAGGGAAAAGGTGCTAGATGCAAGCGGTACACCTGGTCAGTTGTTACCGTGTTACCGAGTTCTACTGGCTCAGACCTGAGAGAACATGAGATGAAACCGACTCGACCCTGAGATTGTAAAATCTCATAAAGGTATTGGGTGTTGCCCAACCCGCTTCTCTGCATATGTCTGCTAGGGAGGTGCCTTTGGCCAAGGGGACGGCACGGCCTGGGTTTGATAGGCCAATGCTATGGTGTCAACCACCCAGTGGGAAAGCCTCTGTTTGGAGACAGCGTTCCCGTTCCTCTGTCCACCAAATCAGACAAAGAGCTGCTCAGAACATCTAAAGCTCTGCGTGCGGTCCACATAAGTATGCAGGGTGCGCACTGGACACAGATACAAAGGGACTGGGTCTGCCTCCTCCCGGGGCAGCACTTGCAGGTTCACTACCTGGTCTCTGAATGGAGTCGTAGGAACCTTGGGCACGTAGCCCGGTCGCGGTCTTAGGATGACGTGACTGTCTACCGGACTGAAATCCAGGCAAGTGTCGCTGACAGAGAACGCTTGCAGGTCCCCGACCCTCTTGATGGAAGCGAGCGTGATCAGGAGGGCCGTCTTCAGGGAGAGGGCCTGGAGCTAAACTTATTCTAGTGGCTCGAAGGGGGATCTCTGAAGGCCTGAGAGGACCACTGAGAGATCCCAGGAGGGGAACAGGCTTGGCCGGGGGGGGGTGGGGGGTTCAATCTCCTGGAGCCTCTAAGGAACCTGATAATCAAGTCATGCTTACCCAAAGACTTGCCGTCTACTGCATTGTGGTGGGCCACAATAGTGGCAACATACAGCTTCAAAGTGGAGAGGGACAGCCTCCCCTCCAACATCTCCTGCAGGAATGAGAGCACTGACCCAACTGTGCTCCTATGTGGGTCTTCAGACCGGGAAGAACACCAATTTGCGAACAAGCGCCACTTCTGGGTGTAAAGTTGCCTGGTGGAGGGAGCTCAGGTTTGGTTGATCGTGTCTACGACAGCAGGTGGTAGGCCACTTAGATCTTCCGCGTCCCATCCATGCTCGTTGGTGAGGCGATTGAGACTGAGTCTAACTCCATGCCGAGAAAAGAGATGCTCTGAAACGGGGCGAGCTTGCTCTTTTTCCAGTTCACCTGAAGCCCTATGTGGCTGAGGTGCCTGAGCACCTGGTCCCTGTGGACGCATAGTAACTCTCAGGAGTGGGCCAGGATGAGCCAGTCGTCGAGGTAGTTGAGTATGTAAATGCCCACTTACCTTAGCGGGGCAAAGGCTCCCTCTGCGACTTTTGTAAAGACGTGAGGGGACAGGGACATGCCAAAGGGGAGGACCTTGTACTGATACACCCTGTTGTCAAACGGGAACCGTAGAAAGGGTCGATGTCAAGGTCCACATAAGCGCGTCTGCTGCCATGTTGAAGCTGTACGGGATGTGAGTGCCACGCAGCCACTAGAGTCTTGAGACTTGACTTGAGGCTTGAGATGGTGGGCGAGTTGTGACATGTGACGGGAGCGCACGCCGCCATGGCGATTTATCTACGCTACCATCGTGGTGCTATCTGAATGGATCAAGACGTGTTGGCCCGAATTAGCAGGAGTAACCTCCGAAGGGCAAGAAGTTAAGCCAGCAACTCTAGGCTGTTGATGTGCCAACGCAGCGGGGGCCCTTTCCAGAGGTCAGCGGCTGCATGTCCGATGCACATGGTGCCCCAACCCTGTTTGGAGGAGTCTGTGGTGACCAGAACACATCGGGACAC
This sequence comes from Xyrauchen texanus, assembly GCF_025860055.1. Lineage (NCBI taxonomy): Eukaryota > Metazoa > Chordata > Actinopteri > Cypriniformes > Catostomidae > Xyrauchen > Xyrauchen texanus. The sequence goes on from NC_068305.1 coordinate 4,694,168, forward strand.
CTACTGTAAAGGTACTCCTGTCTGTAGGAAACAGAGGTCTGTACAGGGTTTGAAAGTTTGGCAGCAGGCGGGGGTGAAAAACACACGGCGCCATGCTCATTTTGCGTGACCGCCACGGAGGATGCCAGGAGCCTCTAGAAATGTTTTAGGGGAACCGCCGTGCCTGGCTTGAATAAATTGAGGCATTTCAGCACTGACTGCACATGCTCGTTGGTGAGGCATGTTACCATTGAGACTGAGTCTAACTCCATGCCGAGAAAAGAGATTCTCTGAACCGGGGCGAGCTTGGTCTTTTCCCAGTTGACTTGAAGCCCTAGGTGGCTGAGGTGCCTGAGCACATGGGCCCTGTGGACGCATAGTAACTCTTGGGAGTGGGCCAGGATGAGCCAGTTGTTGAGGTAGTTGAGTATATGAATGCCCACCCCCCAAGGGGTGCCTCTGCGACCTTCGTAAAGACGTGAGGGGACAGGGACAAGACAAAGGGGACGACCTTGTACTGATACGCCTGGCTGTCGAACGGGAACCGCAGAAAGGGTCGATGTCGAGGCAAAATTGAGATGTGGAAGTACGTGTCATTCAGGTCTACAGCTGCGAACTAATCTTAATGCCGGACGCAAGTTAAGATGTGTCTTCGCGTAAACCGAGTCAGATGGTCCTGGCCAGCCAGTGAGATGGGTTGAGAAGTGAAAGCCATGCTTCCAAGCTCCGTGCTAGGGGCACTAAGGGACGATAATCTTTGACCTGGTGGGGCGTAGCAGTGGGGCGGAGCAGGCAATACAGCACTGGGAGGCAAAAGCGTGTCCCAAGGCTCTGGTGCTGAGGGTAGACTTGAAGCATTTACCTTGCTCCGCACACCCGGCAGGGGGAGGGTTAGTGACTGAGGAGGAGGTCCTATGAAGGCATCCTCTGGACTTGTCAGAACCGGCTGGCCGGGGGCAGCAGTCGTGGGTCCGGAGGCAGGGGGTCCACGTCCGGTGTGCTGAGACTGTTGAGGTGTGGCACCGAGATGCCGTGAGAATGGCATTTGCGGGCCAGGTGACCCAGAGAAAGAGGAAATTGCTCTTTTATTGAAAAACAAACTCCACCGGGGAAAGGAATGGTCTGCTTACCAGCTCCGGAGCAAATGTCTCGATCTCTGGGTTGTCCATCTCAGGAATGCTTGGGAGCCTTCCGGGTCCTGGAGGAGGTTCGTGTGACGGTGGGCTTGCTCTTCCTGCGGGGTGCTCAACGCTGGGAGACGGAGCATGGCCCGTGATGGTGGTGTGGAGGACGGAGGGGCTCAAGGGGATAGGCAGACTGGCCGTGAGGCAAGCCGCTGTCACCCCAAGCCCGGGTGGAAATCAATGAACATGTCAGTGGGCAGATGGTTCGTGGGGATGTACCCGGTGAAACAGAGCCCACTGCCATCCCCAAATTGCCTCCATCGCCAGCTGAGTCGTCCTCAATCCTGTGGGAAGAAGGAGCAATGCAGGGGGCTCCTGGAGTGGCATTAAGACAAATTCCGAATGGACAGACGCAATTCCCTCCCTTTATACTTGTATGTCCAGGGGCGGGACATGCAAATTCTGTCTGCCAATTTCTCATTGGCCTTTTCTCAAGTTCAGAGATGCACGAGGCTCTTAAGAGAGACCCCTAGTGGGGACTAGGACTTCCCCTCAGACTGGGGCAGAGTTCTGAGTGTGACCACTGAAAAGTGGAGTTTATAAGAAATAAAAACATAATATTTGAAGGCACCAGGGGAGATATACAATAAACGTGATAAACATTCACTCTTATTAAATATGAGTCAAAGTTCCTACATTACATTATATTAAATCTTGTTTAAGAACACCTGCAGAAACAGGTGTATACAACATGGTATATTATATTCTTTTTTTATAACTGTACACCTGCAGCACAAATGCTAGCATTGCAGCATTGTTTATCAATTGGGTTGCTAGGAAATGTCTCTGGTGACAGTCTAACAACTGCTAAGCTAATGGGAGTGTTGCAATTTTGTTTCCCTAAGTCATCTTCTAAGCATCTGGCAATGGAATGCATTTATGTTTGGAGATCGGAGATATCCAGTAGGAATATCCCACATCCGAGTTGAACAGGATGTAGCATGACTCCATATTTCCTTCCAGGAATGCAGAAAATGTGCTCACCCAATGCTAGATGGAGCTGTTCGCTCTGACATCTGCAGCTCACGTGCATGAAAGTTGGGGTTGGGAGCATGCCTGAACTAGTTGATACAGGACATCAGCAGCCTAATAAAGAGGTTGACTGGCACAAAGTATTTTATATATTTTGAAAATACACAAATATCAAAATTGCTAATGAAATGCAAATTACTTTATTAAAGACTTTACCAAAAAAAGTACAAAATAGAATTATGTATTTCAAATACGTATTTCAAATACATGCATCGGAAATACTGCCCACCCCTGTTTATATGACACATTCTTTGATATTTTGTAGATATTCCTTTGACATTCAGACATTAAGTGTGATATTTAAGTGTGACTGAAATGTCCAAATGTGTACAAATACATTTTGTGGCAATGATATGTCCTTTGTTCACTCTCACCCATGCTTTCTTCATGGTGCCGTCGCTCGCCCTCGCCCGCAACAAAATCTCCAAAGCCAATTGTTGTCAAGGTAATGACAACAAAATAGATGGACTCAAGTGCACTCCAGCCCTCGATGTGTTTGAATATGATGGCCGGTAGCATGACGAACAGCAGGCAACCAAACAGAATGAAGATAATGGTGGAGATCACACGAATCTTTGTCTGACTCACATTCCACTTCTAAAGAGAGAGAACACATGGCTGAATAGAGAAAGGGATGAATTGTTACAGTATATAAAGGGTTAATTAATCAAAGAGTCGACCATAGGATTTGAATGGATTATAAAAAGGTTTAAAACACAATATCAAAACCAATATATACAAAAATGTTGTTTAGATTCAAACAACATTAGATGCTTTTGCTTGCATTCTTCTCATGTGTAAGCTACTTTCATTTGGAACTATGGCTGTCAAAATAAACATGTTAATACTAGTGATTAATAACACATTTTTAACACATTTGATTTATTCATTCTACTAATCACCATGAGACTCCCTCTTCAAAACCCCACCTTCAAAAGATGTCAGTCTAGTGCTGTTATAAAGACAGGTGTAATTTCTGTAGTAGAAATATTTTTGTAGTATTTTTAACCCTACTAATAAAAATGTTAATTGTGTTTACATATTTTAATCGAAAAATGACAGCCCTAGTTGTAACTCACCATGAATAGGCTAAAATGAGAGTCCAAAATTTTGTAAATAAGAAAAAATAAATAAAACAAACAATAAAATCACTAATATCATCTGCTAACTGATATGGCAACAATATATTGTGCATCACATAGTAAAACACAAAAAAATAAAGATAGCAAGGTATTAAAAAAGAAGTTAGAAGACTACAAAACATTTTACTTCAACAAAGGACTGAACCATGAAAAACTGAGCACACAATAGGTCAAACACAATATCTACAAATAAAATACATTTGCATTTTATAGATCTCATGAGTGGGGTTTCAGTTGAGCCACACTATCACTGTCATTCAAAATGTCTTTTAATTTTGGGGAAGGTGGTACCAATGACTGTAAAGAAACGGTTTCCATTTATTGAAAAATGTCAATATTCTAGTATTTATTTTCCAATTATGCTATGCCAATGTTAAATTCATGAGTTATAATTTTAATGCAACCATTAATTAATTGTATTGATTGATCTCCATTCACAAATAAATAAATAATATTAACAAACAATAATAATAACAACAACACTCACTTTCTTCACACTTAACCAAGGTGAAAGTCCTTCTGAAGAACTCCTATATAGATACATAAGTGCATAAAGGTGGAATCCCTTTAGTTCCTGGGTGTCACAATACTGGAAGTTGGACCCAAATTCAGAAAAAGAATAAATGGGTTTATATTATAATAAAATAAACAGGAACAAAATCTTAAAACAAATTTACAAACAGGAACAAACACAAGGCTGACAGAAGGTAAGACTGAGTGAACTGACAATAAAAAAAAACAATCTGGCAAAGACATGATGGAAGAAGGTACAATATTAAGAGAGGATGAGGAACAGGTGAAACCAATAAAAAACAATGAGAACCTAACAAGGACAATATGAGGAGGTGTGGTTGAGGAAAACAAGCAGGCGGAGACTGGAGAGCACATGGTGAACACAACAAACCATTTGCTCAGACAAATTACAAGCACACACAAACCAAAAAGAGAGAGGGTTGACAGGACAAGATTATTCTGTAAGAAACAGGTGATACCAATAAACACAATGAGAACCTAACAAGGACTATATGAGGAGGTGTGTGGATGACTGGACAGGATCATGGCACTGGTTGCCTAGAGCACACTGTTTTTGTTCTACAACTCATCAGAGTACCCCATGAAGGGAAAGGTGATGTGGTTGTGTTGTAGCTGGAAATGTTTATAGACCTTTCCCACACAAGCTTGTTGAATCCACTTTACACCAATATCATGTTCCCAGCAAGGTCAAAGACCTTATTCTGGACTATTAAAGCAACTTCAGTTTAAGGGTTACATCTGGGTCATTAACATCTGACTGGCATCAGCTTGAGATGGCTTTACCATCTTAGTCATTCTAATCACCCTTGCTCAAACCAGGTGGAGGGTGGACTGACACCACTGGATAAACAACAGCCTCTAGCTCTTCTGAAGAGAAAAGAGGAGGTTGATAACCAGGGCAACACTGAAAAGGGGACAAGCCGATTGATGACACAGGCAGTGATTTGTGAGTATACATAGTTCATAACTGCAGGGATGAGAAGGAGGGCTTGTGTGAAGCCAGGCAGCAGAACATTAGCTCCAAGTCCTAGTTTGCTTGCTTGGTCTGCCCACTGGTCTGGGGATAAAAGCCTCAAGACAGACTGACCGAAGCACCATTCTGCTGACAGAACTCCCTTCAAGTGTTGGAGACAAACTGGGTGCCCTGTCAGAGACCACATCAAATTACAAACCATGGAGCCAAAAGACGTGGTCTATCACCACCAGGCCGTCTCCTTAGCAGAGAGCAATTTGGAGAGGGGAATGAATTGAACCGCTTTAGAAAAAAGACTGATCAAGCCCCCATGAACTGGTAAACCTCCTCCACCATAGCCTACAACAAAAAACACATGCAGACGGCAGCCATATTCCTCCTGATTAATAGATTGCATATCAACTTGGATGAGTGACCCTTCTGGAAGAAGGCGGCCCAAACCGACTCTGAATCGAACAATAGACCCTCCAGGCATCCTCCGGGTGCCTCTACCATGGCAAGAACCTCCCATATGCACCACTAGATATCCCAGATGACAGGCCTCACCACACAATCTAAAAACAGAATGGTGTCATGAGGAGACCAGTAACCCCCTCCAGCGAACTAATGGAAAAGGCTGTTCAGATACAGATTTTTAGAGCCCAGACTATAAGAGAGGGTCGAACTGTTATAAAACTAATGTTCTTTGAGCCTGCCGGGAGTTGAGCCTCTTGTCTGAAGTTCCTGTGATCGGTTCAGACCAAGAATGGAACAGCTGCCCCCTCCAGCATGTGTTGCTCTTCCAGGCCAACTTAACTGCCAACAGCTTGCTGTTCCTAATATCATAGTTCCCCTCTGCTGGGGACAGAGAGTGAGAAAAGAAAACACAAGGATGCAATTTTTCAACAACAGGGAACCACTGGGAGAGGAACACTCCTAACACAAACATCTGAAGCATCCACCTCCACAATAAATAAGAATCCAGCCTCACCAGAATGGGAGGAGGGTATGTCAAATTAGTCCTTAGGGAATTTGATGAAGATTGGGCCATAGAGGACAAGTGAAAGCATGTTTTTGTTTTTTTTAGGTGAGCACAGTCAGTGATGCGGCTACCGAACATAATTCTTTTATTAATCTTCTGAAAAATTTTAAGTACCCCAGGAACAGAGGTGCCTTGACGTGGAAGGTGCACATCTCTACTATGACGAACAGCTGATTCTCCAACAGCTTTTGCAACACTCATTGCACACGGATGTTTACCTGGTGAGAATGAGAGAAAATGAGAATGTCATCCAGGTACACAAAAACAAATTGATTGAGCATATCTCTCAGCATGTCATTGACTAGTGCCTGGAATAGAGCTGGGTTGTTGGTAACTTCAAAGGGATGCCCAATCTAACTGCCAGATTAGCATAGATAGAAATTAACCACAGCTCCAGATTCGAACAGGACAGAACACTGGTGGGATATGGTTCCCCATCACAGAATGGCAGGGAGAAGAATACAAGTGCAGGGTGAGTCTGAGAATTGTTGTTCTCACCAGTAACCCCCTTTGTACTGAGGAGCATAGGCTTTTAAAGGACACCCACTGGAAAAGTGTTTCTGACTTCCCGCAGTACAAGCAGAGGCACTTGATGATGCACACTGTCACACCTCCGCGGTAAGGCGGGTTCTTCCCACCTGCTAGAGCTCATGCTCGGACTGGAGATTAGGAATTGAAAAATCAGACAGAGATGAAGATGCAGGGGTATAGAGCAGTTCAGACAAAGGAGTGTCAGTTGATTGTCCACTCGAATGGCTATTGCCATGAAGTCATTGTACCAAGAAGGTAGGTCATGAGCATGCTTCTCGTCACTGATATCCTCAGTGTGCCCATGCAAAACATATCTACCTGCACCACATTAATAATTAGAGTTTACATTTATAAACCCATAATGGTGCAGTGCTACAATCATATTGAGTGCTACGATTTCTCCCATACATATTTCTACCAGTGGCCCATCTCCTCTCTCTAATCTCTGACATCACTTACAAACAAAATTATGAGGTCATGGGACATCCATGTACTGAAGCATGCTATTGTTTGAAATGTTTGCCATGGAACGATAACAACTGTTTTACTTTCTTTCTTGTTTTAGATGAAAAAGATAAAATCACTGTGCTCTATCAATATAGCATGCAAAGATCCATCACTCCTTTGTTTCAATTATTTATCACTTAATTTGTTTTTCTTACAAGTCAGGGGACACATGGCCTCACAGCCTTTCTCAGTGTGTCAAAAACTATTATTATTATTATTATTATTATTATTATTATTATTAATAATAATACACTGCAGATTAAGTTAGTGTTAGCTAATGGATCCATTCCATACCAACCCATTGTGCCTTTGTAGCTGTGATGTAGAGCTTTGTTAGGTGAGGATAAAGGGTGGGTGACAGATTGGGATGTTTGGCAGTGGATGTGATGTGACAGTGACATAAAGCTGCCCATGCACTTCATGAAGCTCATACTACTGGAATGGATGAGAGAAAGTAAGAGATTTGAGGAATGGAGGAAAACTATTAAATTAATTCACAGGTTAAAGTGATGTGTTTCGCATGTTTCTCTCACTTTCATGAGGAAATACTTAATTTTATTGCACAACTCTCTGCATTATTTGATTGTGATTGGTCAGTTGAGGCATTGAGCGCTGAAATAATGACTGTTAAACTGTATATTTCAACCTAGAAGTGCTACTTTCATTACATATTACTCACATGTAAAAATTGCTTAAAAACTGCCTTGTAGGACAGTACTATTTTTAATATACAGTACATGGTAAGCATAAAACCTTTGATAAATGTCTGAAAGCTCAGGAGTCTCCAGATAAAGCAAGACAACAAAAACATTGCTCAAAAGAACAATGAACCAATAAGAGACACAAAGAGCTTGATGAGAGAACTAAGATATGTTTTGTGACATTGTAGCTACATACTGTATGTTAGCAAACTAGTCATTTGAAAAATCTTTTGGCAGATTAAAAATTAACAATAATCTTTACATTTATACTATAGTATTTTTGTAGTGTGAGGCCAATTGTTTTCTACATTGCAATGGACTACTTTTCTTCTTGGAAGCTTTAAACTTTTTTTTACCAGTAAGTTAATAAATTCATTTCAACTTAATAAATATCACTAAATCTATCTCAACACTTTCAATTAAATCAATATTTCATATTAATTTATTCATATAAGTATTTAAGTAAGTTTATCAGAGATGCAAATAATATCAATACTTTAACTCACATCAATCATCTTCTCCACTTTAGCGATTCCCTTTCCGAAGATTGTTCCAAGCTGATCTCCCACTCCTGCCAGCAAAAATCCAAACAGAGGAATTCCCAACAGAGCATAGATGATACAGAAGATCCGACCTCCTTCTGTGTGAGGTGAGATATTCCCAAAGCCTGGAGTCCAATAAGAGCACAAAACACACACACACACACACACACACACACACACACACACACACACACACACACACACAGAATTTGTAAGTCAGAGGGATACAGTTTTGATCCAGGCTGATATAATGAGTTTCAGAGGAAGATCTTGCCACCGGTGAAACTTGACACAAGGCGACGCACCCTGAAAACTGTACAATTAGAATGGTTTCATCCTGAAGAGCCACTTAAAAGTGTTTTTTCTCTCTCTCATAAATATAAACGAGTGTAAATGTCAACTTCAGAATGTATGTCGAAAGGATTGAAGCCTGTCATGCAAAACATGAGCTCACTAATGTCATTAAATATCATTCTGCTTTTTTTATTCCAATCTTAATCCAAAAGTTGTATGTACCTTCATACATACCCACATACACACATGTAGTGCAAATCTATTACAAATCTGTTATATAAAGAACCAAAATACAGAATATTATGTACAGTGCAATGTATGTAATGGCAGAAGTGGATATGTTGGATAATATAAATAGACTTAACTGTGTATTGCACATAATTATTGCTCAATTGGGCAATTTTAACTGTTCATGAGATGGATAGCCTGAGGAAGAAAAAAAATTCCTGTGCCTGACGGTTCTGGTGCTCAGAGCTCTGATTTCGTAGCTGCACCTAACCAGACAGTTATTGAAGTGCAGAGTAGATCTGTATCAGCAGCGCCTGTGGTAGGTTGAACTTCCTCAGCTGGCGAAGGAAGTACAACCTCTGCTGGGGTTGCTTTTCACAATGGAGTCAATGTGTGTCTCCCACTTCAGGTCCTGTGAGATGGTAGTGCCCAGGAACCTGAATGACTCCACTGCTGCCACAGTGCTGTTTAGAATGGTGAGGAGGGACAATGTTGGGGTGTTCCTCCTAAATGTTTAGATCCAGGTTGTTTTGACTGCACCAGACAGCCAGCCATTCAACCTCCTTTTTATTTGCAGACTCATCGTCATCTCGGATGAGACCAATGACAGTGGTGTCATCTGCAAACTTCAGGAGCTTGACAGAGGGATCCTTGGTGGTACAGTCATTGGTGTAGAGGGAGAAGAGAAGTGGGGAGAGCACACATCCCTGGGGGGCACCAGTGCTAATGGTTCAGGTGGTGGAAGTGAATTTTCCCTGCCTCACAAGCTGCTGCCTGTCTGTCAGAAAGCTGGTAATCCACTGACATATAGACATGGGAACAGGGAGTTGGTTTAACTTAGTCCAGAGAATAGCTGGGATGATTGTGTTGAAAGCCGAGCTGAAGTCCACAAAAAGGATCCTTGCGTATGTCCCAGGTCTGTCCAGATGTTCACATCACATGTGGATAATCATCATCCACAGACCTGTTTGCTCGATAAGCAAATTGAAAGGGATTTAGAAAGGGTCCGGTGATGTCCTTCAGGTGGGCCAACATCAGTCTATCAAATGACTTCATGACCACAGATGTCAGGGCGACAGGTCTGTAGTCATTAAGTCATGTGATTTTTGGTTTCTTAGGGACAGGGATAGTAATTGAGTGTTTGAAGCTGCATGGGACTACACACTGCTCCAGTGATCTATTGAAGATCTGTGTGAAGATGGGGGCCAGTTGGTTAGCACAGGAATGAAGGCACGCTGGTGAGACGCCATCTGGACCTGAAGCCTTTCTTGACCTTTGCTTCCGAAAGACATGGCACACATCGTCTTCGCAGATCTTGAGTGCAGGTTGTGTAGCAGGAGCGGGGTTGCAGGAGGTGTTAATGTTTGTGTGATCCGGTATATTCCTGTCTCTGGTGGGGCATGTAATGTGCTGTCTGTATTTGGGCAGTTCACGTGTGATATTTGCTTTTTTTAAGTCCCCAAGAATAATAATAACTGAGTCCGGGTATTGTTGTTCTGTGTCTGTGATTTGATCAGCCAGCTGTTGCAGTGCTATGTTCCCAGAGTAGAACGCCTTACAGTTAATAAAGAGTGCTTCCAGATTAGGACAGCACATCCACTTTAACGTTGTTACATCTGTACACCAACTTTCGTTGATGTCAAAGCCTCTCGTTTTCCCCAATATTACCATTGTTTTCATATGTGGGTTGATATAATGCTCTCATGCATAGGCTTTAGAAGATCTAAATGTTTCTTCTCAGTTTTCATAATTTGTAAACAATAGCCCTAAAAAAATTTTTATTATTATGTTTGTTTGTTTGCTCGCTTGTTTGTTTATTAAAAAGTAAAGTTGAAAAAAAAAATATTGTTAGTTAAGAGTATAGGTCATGTTTGTTTTTCAGTCAGATCTTATGAAGTAATTCATGGCCAGACCTTAAAAAAATATCATTCAATATAGCTGCAAGCAGCAATTAATGGGGTTCAAGCCTTTTAAGAAATATGCAAAAAAGGCTTTTTAACTGTTATAAAGCCACAAAACGTCTCGGGTTACACGTCCCTGAAAAAAGCGGAACGAGATACTGCGCTGTTAAGCACTATGGGGAACAATCCTAGTTGTGACCGAGCTGAATAATGTGTGTAACACGTCAGTGAACATTGACCGGAATTTATAGCCTCGGCTGATGTAATCATTAGATGCACCTGCGGCCAGGCTATAAATGGATACGTCACCAGGTGTCGTCAGATACTTCTTTTTGAAGAGCAGTCCTGGAACGTCCCAGTGCGGCAAAGAAGCGCAGCATCTCGTTCCGCTTTTTTCAGGGAACATGGGTTACACATGTAACCCGAGACGTTCCCTTTACAAAAAGCTTCACTATGATGCTGCGCTGCTAAGCGCTATGGGGAACACAATGCCGACGCCACCGCACTTGGGGCTGTCCGGACCCCTACGGTTGTGCAGTGTACTCACAAAAACACGAGAGGTCTCAGACATGAGCTTGAGATGTCGACTCAAGGGCATAAGAGCCCGGAGTAGCATAAACATCTAAACCATTAAATTTTGATGAATATATGCAGAGAGGACCACCCTGCCGCATCACAAACTTGTTTAGGCATGGGCTGAGAGGTCGACTCAAGGACATAAGAGTCCAGAGTAGCAAAGCATCTAACCCATAAAGTTCGATGAATGTGAGCGGAGAGGACCAGCCTGCCGCATCACAAACTTGTTCAGGCATGAGCTGAGATGTCGACTCAAGGGCATAAGAGCCCGGAGTGCAGAACATCCAAACTAAAAAAGTCCAATGAATGTGTGCGGAGAGGACAACCTGCCGCATCACAAACTTGTTAAGGCATGGGCTGAGATGTCGACTCAAGGACATAAGAGTCCGGAGTAGCAAAGCATCTAACCCATAAAGTTCGATGAATGTGTGCGAAGAGAACCCTATCGCAACACAAACTTGTCATAAAAACTGATGAATGTGAGCGGAGAGGACCAGCCTGCCACATCACAAACTTGTCCAGACATGAGCTTGAGATGTCGACTCAAGGGCATAAGAGCCCGGAGTGGCAGAACATCCAAACTATAAAATCTAATGAATGTGTGCAGAGAGGACAACCTGCCGCATCACAAACTTGCTGCGGAGGGAGACCTCTAGCCAAGGTTTTAGAGGAGAGCCCTCTGGTAGAGTGCGCCCTAAAACCTACTGGCAAAGCTTGACCGTGCCTCGTAGGCACGGGCAATAATGAGGATGCCTCTTTGAGGGCACCCCACCCACCAAGCCGTGGCAAACCTCAGTGGCCACATAGAACTTGGCAGTTCTTTCTACAGAAAATCCAGAACTGAAGCAAACTGGCAGTTAGCTGGTTCTGTAATATGAACTTTAGTAGAAGGAAACGCATGCAGGCGCATTTGTGCTATGTATGCGTTACTATGATCAGCCCCTCCCGAGGAGGAGGGGGGGGGGGCTGGGCGACTCGGGGAGAAGTAGAGGAGACATTGCGCTATCAACACAAGCGAAGAGGTCCTCTTCTGCCCTATAAAATCTACCCAGATCAGTTCCAAGTGGAGGGAGCCCTAGCACTTGAAATGTGATGCACCTAGAGTGGGACCCAAGGCAGAAAACCGGGGTCTGAACCACATAGACAGGGAACGAAGCCTGAACCCTTTTTAGCCTAGGGGTTTTGGCCCTTGGAAGAATCCCCTGGCTTTTGGCCACAACAAAAACGGTCTCATGAGCAGAAGGTCCAGAGGGATCACTGTGGACGCATTCGCCCTGAGACCTGGAAATCGTTGATACTGATAACAGTGCAACCTTGACCTAGCCTGACTTTGCTCAGGGTGATCTAAATGGACTCAATCCTAGTGGGAGACAGTTGTGCCCGCATTGAGATTGAACTCCATACGATGCCCCGATAGACAGTGTTCTGAGTGGGAGAGAGGATGCTTTCCTTGGCGCTGAGCCTCAATCCCAGAGAAACAGATGAGCTAAGACGATGTCCCTGTGCTGAACTGCCAGTTCCTGGAACTGCACTAGGATCAGCCAGTCGTCTACATAATTCAGAATGCAGATGCCCCGGAGTCGCAAGGAGCCAGCGCTACATCATGCATTGTGAATGTGCGGGTAAAAAGGGCTAGGACCTGAAAGAACCTGACACTGGAAGACTTCGTCCCCAGAAGAGAACCTCAGGAACTTTCCATGTTGTGGCAGAACTTCTAAATGAAGTATAGAAATGCGTCATAAGATCGATGGTGACCAGCCAAACGAGTTGTAGGGCTTGAGACACGACCGTCTTGACAGGCATCATCTTGGACTTGAATACCCACGGGCAGTTCAAGCTTTAAGATCTAAGCCAGACGCCACCCTTCACCCTCCATGGGAAACGGGAAGTATTTAGTGTAATAACCTAACTCTCTCTCTGGAAGGGGAACACATACCATGGCCCCTTTAACCAGGAGATTTAGTTTTTTTTTTTTTTACATAAAAAAGAAATCCGGTTTACGGTAGTGAGAACACGCCATTGAAACACGGAAAAGTGGCGAGTGAATTAAATCCTGACACCCTTATAAGACCCACAGAAAAGAATATATCTGGCAGAAGTTTCCACGCTGCCAGGATCTCTGAGATGGGTATTATATTTTAACACTTCCTGTTGAGGGGTTGTCGAGTGTTTCGCGTCCTGAATAAAATGCAGGAACAGCGAAAACACACAATTTTGACGGAAGCCTCTGCAACCGAAACACCAAGAGGTGGCGGGAATGGAGGGGCTTCGAGGGGGTACCGGGAGGGGTGAAGTGAAGCATGCACCCCGTCCCGAGGGGAGCTACCCCCTAATCTAGGCGCAAGACCGTCAGGGTTTTCTCTTACTAGAAATTATAGTCCTGAGGTCTTGCTTCGGGGGCTGGCGAGGGTGGCGAGACTGTCCCCAACCCCTGGGAGGAGGAGCACGACTCGCCACGCTTTGCTTTTGAGCCTCCCTTCAGACAGGACCGAGGCGGGTCTGAGGCTTGCTCGTCAAGCGCAGAACCCACACTCAGGTCATCCAGGAGGTCGGCCTGGTATGCCTGTAAAACAGCATAGTGTGCAGAGCAGCACCAGCCTGACCTGCTGCTTGATAAGCCCTTCCCACTAAAGTGGAGGTTGTCCTACAAGGCTTTGAGGGGAGAGAGGGCTTCTTAAGTGATGATGCCGAGCCCGGCGAGAGATAGCCCGCAAGCGTCTCTCTGACCGGCAGCATCACTGAATACCCCTGTGTCTCAGCACCCACGATAGTCGAATATAATGCCGTCGAGGGTATGTGAACACGGGAAGAAAATATATATCTATATTTTTAATTTTTTAGGGGTTCCTCCATGAGAGAAAAAGCTCTTCATGGAGGTTATCAATGAAGGGAAGGGACTCATGAGGTGTTCCCTTTCTTAGACTGGAAGATAAAATCTATCCCCTAATTAGGGTTTGGGGGTCTCTTTTTCGCGTGGCCAGTCCAATCTGGCAACCGCACGAGTAACAACATCGAGCAGTTTCCCCGTAGATTTTTTTTATCGCGGACGGAAAGCTCGGAGGCGGGAAGACAATCGCGATCCTCCTCATGATCTGAAGAAGCGTCGGAACGCGCTTCGAGATCATGTGAAGGACCAGCTGGGTTTGGGGAGAGAGCGAGAGAAAGAGATTAACCCGTCTCTTGTTCCTCAGCCAAAGAGCCCCGCGAACGATCTTTTTTTTTTTTCGTGAGTGCTGACTCCCGGAAGCAAGCGAGGCGAGCGCGAAGCATTTTGCCTGTTAAAGCAAATCGCAGTGCTCACACCCGCCCTGCTGCAATGCGAGAGCAGCGTGCTCTTACCCCCAAACAAACACTCGTGGTCCAGGAACATCATCTGTGGCTGAACTTGGTCGAGATGCGTGAGGCTGACAAAGTGCGCTTCCTCAAAGCCCCTGTCTCCCAGTTCGGCCTCTTTGGAGACAGTGTCGAGGACTTCACCCAGCAGTTCTCCGCGGTGAGGAAACAGAGGGAGGCTATCTCACATATTCTGCCCCGCCGCAAGCCTGCCACCATGGGCCACGCCCCGTCTGCTCGCTGAGGGCGTCCTCCTGTGGCGAAGAAACGCCCTGCTCCGCCTCAACCCGGGCCCAGCTCTCAGCTCATGCGTCGAGCACCATGCAGGAAGTCGACGCCTCGCGGACCCCTTCGAGGACCCGTAAGGCTCCCAGTCGCTCCTGAGGCGACCCAGGGACCAAGACATTCGCTCTGGAGCAGGTAAGCAGACTGCTCCGTCCCCCGGTAGAGGGCCAGAAGGAGAATCTTTTGTTGGATTTATTTCATTTGCTGCCCACATTCTCAATAAAAGAGCTATTTCCTTTGTCTCTGGGTCACCTGGGCCGCAAATGCCGTTCTCATGGCAATCCCTTCCTACGGTTCGCGTTCGACGGCCAGGCATATCCGTACAAAGTCCTCCCCTTCGGCATGTCTCTGTCCCCTCGCATCTTCACGAAAGTCACAGAGGCAGCTCTTGCCCCGCTCTGAGAAGCCAGCATCCGCATACTCAATTACCTTGATGACTGGCTCATACTGGCCCACTCCCGAGAGTTACTATGCACTCACAGAGACCAGGTGCTCAGGCACCTCAGCCGCTTGGGGCTTCAGGTCAACCGAGAAAAGAGCAAACTCCGGTTCAGAGTATCTCTTTTCTTGGCATGGAGTTAGACTCAGTCTCAATGTTACCACGTCTCACCAACGAGCATGCACAGTCAGCGCTGGACTGCCTTGCCTGCATAAGGGAAGCCAAGTCAAACCAAGTGAAAAATCCCAAAATTTCATAATAATAGCCCATTGCGATATGGGAACATGTCCGAGGGTCCCTGTACGCTGCGCACCAGCCTCAGAAAATTTTTCGGGGCCCCGGGGCGGGCGCCCGTTCCTTCGGGGGGTCCGACGGGGAAGGTCTGTGACGTGGAGGACCGCCTCGGGCGCAGTGGACCCCCGCCACGGGCGTTTAAAGAAAGACCCCCGAATATAGCCTCTCCAGTGCAGTTCAGCCTTTACCCACGTGAGGGCGGCCTCACGTCCCACCTCTGGCTCGGTTGAATGGGCGCCTTCTCCATTCATATCGATGGCAATCGGGCGCCTCTCTGGGCAGGGCTCTCCCTCGTTCCATTTGTTGCAATGTGTTCTTTTAATGGGAGAGTGGGACGCAATGCCCCCTGAAGACCCCCACGGACCCCTGTGCCACCCTGGGGGGGGGGCGGGGCTGTCCACGGACCCATTATCATCCCCCTGACCCACTATTTTACCCAAACTGACCTGTGAGACCCCCTGACCACCCTGGGGGAGGCGGGGCTGTCCACGGACCCATTATCCTCCCCCTGACCCACTATTTTACCCAAACTGACCAGTGAGACCCCCTGACCACCCTGGGGGGGGGGGGGCGGGGCTGTCCACGGACCCATTATAATCCCCCTGACCCACTATTTTTCCAAAAGTGACCAGTGAGACCCCCTGACCACCCTGGGGGGGCGGGGCTGTCCACAGACCCATTATCATCCCCCTGACCCACTATTTTTCCAAAAGTGACCAATGAGACCCCCAGACCACCCGGGGGGGGGGCGGAGCTGTCCACGGACCCGCTATATGCCCACTAACCATCTATTTTGCACACAAACTGAGTCAACCAACAGACTAACTATCCATTAGCAATTAATTGTATAGCTGTATGTCCACCAACACACTAACTGTCCATTCATTTGACTGTAAGTGGGACCACCCACGTACAATTTATTCAACAGGCTATCTGCACATTAGCAATTGATTGTATAGCTGTATGTCCACCAACAGACTAACTGCCCATTCATTTGACTATAGAAACATACATACATAGACATATATTGGACATATTGAGAACTGCACTGTGCAAAAGTGCTAAAAAGTGGAATTCTTAGCAAAGAATCACAGACAGGGATTGCTGAGATCCCACATACAATTTGTCCCATTAAATTGATTGTAATTGGGACCCACATTAAATTTTTGGGATGTGTATCTCAGCTCTAGACAGACTTGGGAAGCTGAAACTTGTATTTCTGTTGTTCTCAAAGCCTCCTCTATCTATGGTATCAATTTCATTAAGATCGGAGGATGTCGAAAAATTCGTACATACACCTTTAAGGATTTGGAAGTGCAAATTTCGACTTCCTCAGAATTTCTTGAAACTCACAAGATAGAAAGAGGAGTCTTGGAGAAGCACAGAAAAAGAGGTTTGAGCACAAAAAGTCTGTCCAGAGCTGAGATCTGGGCATCCAACATGCAATTTATTTGCATTGTCTGAAATCATCACTTTTTGGACATGGTTTTTTTAACTCCTGGATCAAATTTTTGACTTAAAATCACATTTAGGTGACTCTAGGACTCCCCCTGAACATCATAAGCCCTTCAAAACATAAAAATTCCACTGACCATGAAACCTTTATTTCTGCGAATGGGACAAATTGTACGTGGGATGTCCAGATCTCAGCTCTAGACAGATTTAGGAAGCTGAATTCTCTGTTTATGTTCCTCTCCAAGCCTCCTCTTTCTTTGGTATAAATTTCAAGAAGATCGGAGGAAGTCGATAATTTTGCGCAAAAAATCTCAAAGGGGCCCTTTGAGTTTTGCGCGAAATTTTCGACTTCCTCCGATCTGCTTGAAACTCTCAACATAGATAGAGGAGGCTGAGATTAGGACAGAAACACAAGTTTCAGCTTCCTAAATCTGTCCAGAGCTGAGATCTGGACATCCCACATGCAATTTATTTGCATTGTCTGAAATCATCACTTTTTGGACATGTTTTTTTTTAACTCCTGGATCAAATTTTTGACTTAAAATCACATTTAGGTGACTGTAGGACTCCCCCTGAACATCATAAGCCCTTCAAAACATAAAAATTCCACTGACCACGAAACCTTCATTTCTGTGAATGGGTCAAATTGGAGTTGGGATATGCATATCTCAGCTCTGGAGAGACTTGGGAAGCTGAAACTTGTATTTCTGTTCTTCTCCAAGCCTCCTCTATCTATGGTATCAATTTCATTAAGATCGGAGGATATCGAAAATTTAGTGTGTACCCCTTTAAGGATTTGAGAGTTCAAATTTCGACTTCCTCAGATTTTCTTGAAACTCACAAGATAGAAAGAGGAGGCTGAGATTAGGACAGAAACACAAGTTTCAGCTTCCTAAGTCTGTCCAGAGCTGAGATCTAGACATCCCACGTAAAATTTGTCCCATTCGGAGAAATAAAGGTTTCGTGGTCAGTGGAATTTTTTTGTTTTGAAGGGCTCAGGTTGATCAGGGGGCTTCACTGAGTCACCTAAATGTGATTATACGTCATTAATGTTATCCTGGAGTTATAAAAACGCAGTACACCAAGTGACGATTTCAGCCAATGCAAATAAATGGCATTTGGGTAGACCCACTTCCAATCAAAGTAATGGGCTAAAAGGATAGACAGACAGACAGATAGACAGACAGACACAAAAACATCCTATAGATACATACATACAAACATAGACATATATTGGACATAAAATTGGATTTATTAGCACAGAATCGCAGATGGGGATTGCTGAGATCCGGGGTCTACCCACTTGCCATTTATTTGCATTGGCTGAAATCATCACTTGTTGGACTTCATATTATTAACTCCAGTATAAAATCTATGACTTAAAAATGCATTTATATGACTCAGTGAAGCCCCCTGATCAACCTGAGCCCTTCAAAACAAAAAATGTCACTGACCACGAAACCATTATTTCTGCGAATGGGACAAATTGTACGTGGGATGTCCAGATCTCAGCTCTAGACAGATTTAGGAAGCTGAATTCTCTGTTTATGTTCCTCTCCAAGCCTCCTCTTTCTTTGGTATAAATTTCAAGAAGATCGGAGGAAGTCGAAAATTCAGCAAAAACAAACTCAAAGGTGCATGCACCTTTGAGTTTTTTTGCGCAAAATTTTCGACTTCCTCCGATTTAGGAAGCTGAATTCTCTGTTTATGTTCCTCTCCAAGCCTCCTCTTTCTTTGGTATAAATTTCAAGAAGATCGGAGGAAGTCGATAATTTTTGCGCAAAATTTTCGACTTCCTCCGTTCTTCTTGAAACTCTCAACATAGATAGAGGAGGCTGAGATTAGGACAGAAACACAAGTTTCAGCTTCCTAAGTCAATCCAGAGCTGAGATCTGGACATCCCACGTACAATTAGTCCCATTCGGAGAAATAAAGGTTTCGTGGTCAGTGACAGTTTTTTGTTTTGGAGGGCTCAGGTTGATCAGGGGGCTTCACTGAGTCACATACATGTGATTTGAAGTCATAAAATTGATCCAAGAGTTAAAAAAACCATGTCCAAAAAGTGATGATTTCAGCCAATGCAAATAAATGGGAAGTGGGTACACCCACTTCCAATCAATTGAATGGGTCAACAATCATCACTTGGTGGACTTCATTTTTATAACTCCAGGATCACATTTGTGACTTAAAATGACATTTTAGTGACTGTAGGACTCACCCTGAACAACATAAGCCCTTCTAAACATCAAAATTCCACTAACCCTGAAACCTTCATTTCTTTGAATGGGTCAAATTGGAGTTAGGATGTGCAGATCTCAGCTCTGGAGAGACTTGGAAAGCTGAAACCTCTGTTTCTGGTCTTCTCCAAGGCTCCTCTTTCTATGGTATAAATTTCATTAAGATCGGAGGATGTCAAAAAGTTCATGCATACCCCTTTAAGGATTTGAGAGTGCAAATTTCGACTTCCTTGAATTTTCTTGAAACTCACAAAATAGAAAGAGGAGGCTTGGAGAAGCACAGAAACAGAGGTTTGAGCACACCAAGTCTGCCCAGAGCTGAGATCTGGACATCCCACATGCAATTTGTCCCATTCACAGAAATGAAGGCTGATGATTTCAGCCAATGCAAATAAATGTCAAGTGGGTACACCCACTTCCAATCAAAGTAATGGGCTAAAAGGATAGACAGACAGACAGACAGATAGACAGACAGACAGACAGACAGACAGACAGACAGATAGACAAACATCCTATAGATACATACATACATACATAGACATATATTGGACATATTTGAGAACTGCACTGTGCAAAAGTGCTAAAAAGTGGAATTCTTAGCACAGAATCACAGACAGGGATTGCTGAGATCCCACATGCAATTTGTCCCATTAAATCGATTGGAACTGGGACTGCCCACATGTAATTTATTTGCATTGGCAAATGATGCTTTCCTTTCAGCACCACTTAGAGGCTCTCTCCCCCTCAGGCAGCACCATGGGCCCTTTTTATGTTCCTGGTGGGATAGTGAGAGGAAGCTGGGCTCCTTGTAAATGTCTCAGGCAGCCCTTTCGAACGAGGTCAGTCCCGAGGTTGTAGCCTGAGAGCTGAGATCTGGACATCCCATGTACAATTTGTCCCATTAAATTGATGGGAATTGGGACTACCCACATAACATTTTTGGGATGTGCATATATCAGCTCTAGACAGACTTGGGAAGCTGAAACTTGTATTTCTGTTCATCTCCAAGCCTCCTCTTTCTATGGTATAAATTTCATTAAGATCGGAGGATGTCGAAAATTTCGATGCGTACCCTTTAAGGATTTGTGCTTGCAAAATTTCGACTTCCTCGGATTTTCTTGAAACTTACAAGACAGAAAGAGGAGGCTGAGATTAGGACAGAAACACAAGTTTCAGCTTCCTAAGTCAATCCAGAGCTGAGATCTGGACATCCCACATGCAATTTGTCCCATTCGGAGAAATAAAGGTTTCGTGGTCAGTGACAGTTCTTTGTTTTGAAGGGCTCAGGTTGATCAGGGGGCTTCACTGAGTCACCTAAATGTGATTTTAAGTCATAAATTTGATCCAGGAGTTAAAACAAACATGTCCAAAAAGTGATGATTTCAGCCAATGCAAATAAATGGCAAGTGGGTACACCCACTTCCAATCAATTGAATGGGTCAAAAATCATCACTTGGTGGACTTCATTTTTATAACTCCAGGATCACATTTTTGACTTAAAATCACATTTAGGTGACTCTGTGAAGCCCCCTGAAACACATAAGCCCTTCAAATTTGTGTATTCTGTACAGAATACACAAATACAACATGTTTATGCAACTTACAACTCATAAACATGCATCATTTGCCTAAAAAATGAAAGTGTCCATAAGCATTTTGTCCAATGGAGACTCAACAGCAGGTTTATGGGCTATTCATTTGAAACACTTAACATTTACATGTAGTTTTATTGACAAAATCCCTTTGGCAGCACTCAGAATACACAATACAACAAGTTGATGCAACTATCAACTCGTAAACATGCACAATTAGCTTCAGAGTGAGACTCAAAGGTCAATGATTAATCATTACCATTGTAATTGTCTTATAGTTGGAGAACCATTGAATCTGGCTTGAAAATGGAGATGGGTGGAGGGGATCCAAATACAAGCCAAAACATGCAATTGAGGTTGGAGTGGGGGAAACAGTATGCTTTATTATGTTCCTTTATGAAATAGGACTCAACTCAGCCTAATATAACAAGCTGATGCAACTATCAACTCATAAACATGCACAATGAGCATAAAAAATGAATTCCCACGAGCCATGCATTTGGTCCCATTCAAACAAATTGGAAGTGGGCACTTCCTGTATGATTCGGTGAAAAAAGCCTTGAATCATATGCCAGCAACTTCAGCCGTCGAGTACTCCTTCCTGAGGCCTTCAGATACAACATGTAACGAATTCAAGTCCCTCGGTGTTAAGCAAGTACTTTAAAACAAATCAAGAAAAATATTCCTGAAAACTGATTGTCACATTACACACATTAGTCAGCCAATGAAGCACTTAACAAAGTCATTCAGACTTGAACCTTTTCACAGTGACTAAGGGGCCCCTGAGAAGCTACAGATTTCCATTTGGAGCCATTTGGACCTTTCCAAGTCATGTCCACGGTCCCGCTGTGAAAATGAATGGTACAAATGGTAAATGGGATTGCTCTTCCGATGTTCCAAAGACCCCAGATTTCATGACGGTGACACGTCAAGGGCCCCTTATCGACATACTAAGAGGACTAAGGCCTAGGGTGCAAAAAGGTATTTTTCATTAATTTCAACAGATCTCTCTGCCTGTCACAGGAATCAATGAGACAGGCTGCATTTTGGGCCTGTGTGCGACAGTCCGTTCATCGGAGCCTTTAATACTCAGCAATCCCCCAGGGCTTCCAAACTCTAGGACCTGACTCGGGGGCCCCTGGCGATCGAATATCTGAAATTTATTACCGACCTCGGTAACCCCCTTTTCTAGACGTCCCACTATCCCTTTCAATCAATGCATTTTTCACAACGTGTTTGTGGACAACGTCCCTAAATGGCCCAAATGAATGGAAAATAAGGTCAAAAGGTCACGAGACTCTCCACGCTGTCTAAGGGCACCCCAACGATGCGCATATGTCGATTTCGAGTCGTTCGGACCTTTCGGAGCCCCGTCCGCCAACCCCTCGTTGAAAGCGAATGAAGCGAATGGCACGTGGGCTTTTCTAGAAAGCTCCCCCAGCCCCCAAATTTCACACAGCGGTAGCCTGACGCTCCCCGAAACACATACCGAGAGCACGTGGCTCTAGAAAAAAGGAAAGGTTTTTTGGGGGAGTTTGTGCAAGATTCCCTCAAAATCCTTTTGCACTTAAAGCTTGAAAGAGCCTCTTGAAGGATGAGAGGCCACTAGGGTTAGGGTTTGAATATAAGCTCAGGAAGGTTCTAGAGACCCCAAACTTTGGTTCCTGATTCATGGGGACCGGACGCTCGCGGATTGGGAGTTTCGAGAGCCTGCGACCTTTTGACCCCTCTTTTCCAGACGTCCCACTATCCCTTTGAATCCATGCATTTTTCACAGCGTGTTTGTGGACAACGTCCCTAAATGGCCCAAATGAATGGAAAATAAGGTCGAAAGGTCACGAGACTCTCCACGCTGTCTAAGGGCACCCCAGCGATGCGCATATGTCGATTTCGAGTCGTTCGGACCTTTCGGAGCCCGTCCGCCAACCCCTCGTTGAAAGCGAATGAAACGAATAGCACGTGGGCTTTTTCTAGAAAGCTCACCCAGCCCCCAAATTTCACACAGCGGTAGCCTGGCGCTCCCGAAACACATACCGAGAGCCGTGGCTCTAGAAAAAAGGAAAGGTTTTTTGGGGAGTTTGTGCAAGATTCCCTCAAAATCCTTTTGCACTTAAAGCTTGAAAGAGCCTCTTGAAGGATGAGAGGCCACTAGGGTTAGGGTTTGAATATAAGCTCAGGAAGGTTCTAGAGACCCCAAACTTTGGTTCCTGATTCAGTGGGGACGGGACGCTCATGGATCGGGAGTTTCGAGAGCCTGCGACCTTTTGACCCCTCTTTTCCAGGCGTCCCACTATCCCTTTGAATCCATGCATTTTTCACAACGTGTTTGTGGACAACGTCCCTAAATGGCCCAAATGAATGGAAAATAAGGTCGAAAGGACACGAGACTCTCCACGCTGTCTAAGGGCACCCCGACGATGCGCATATGTCGATTTCGAGTCGTTCGGACATTTCGGAGCTCCGTCCGCCAACCCGTCGTTGACAACGAATGAAACGAATGGCACGTGGGCTTTTTCTAGAAAGCTCCCCCAGCCCCCAAATTTCACACGGCGGTAGCCTGACGCCCCCCGAAACACATACCGAGAGCACGTGGCTCTAGAATAAAGGAAAGGTTTTTTGGGAGAGTTTGTGCAAGTTTCCCTCAAAATCCTTTTGCACTTAAAGCTTGAAAGAGCCTCTTGAAGGATGAGAGGCCACTAGGGTTAGGGTTTGAATATAAGCTCAGGAAGGTTCTAGAGACCCCAAACTTTGGTTCCTGATTCGTGGGGACCGGACGCTCACGGTTCGGGAGTTTCGAGAGCCTGCGACCTTTTGACCCCTCTTTTCCAGACGTCCCACTATCCCTTTGAATCCATGCATTTTTCACAACGTGTTTGTGGACAAGCGTCCCTAAATGGGCCAAATGAATGGAAAATAAGGTCGAAAGGTCACGAAACTCACCACGCTGTCTAAGGGCGCCCTGACGACGCGCATATGTCGATTTTTGAGTCGTTTGGACCTTTCGGTGCCCGTCCATCGACCCGTTGTAGAAAATGAATGAAATTAATGGCAGATGGACTTTTTCTAGAAAGCTCCTCTGGGCCCCAAACTTCACGTGCTGGTAGTCCGGGGCCCCAAGCACGTCATATTAAAAGCGCAATTCTCTAGAAAGAATTTTTTTTCCCATTTTTTTTTTGGCTTGAATGCGAGAATCAACCTCACAGGCCTTTTGCTCTCAAAGCCAGAAAGAGCCTCTTGCATGTGCAAAGTCATTTGGGAGTTCATTTAAGGTCTAGAGCTGAAAGAGTGCGTTCGGAAAATGTCTAGAGCTTCCAAATTTTAGACACTGATTTGGGGGCCCCTGGGGATCCAGAATCCCAAATTTCGAGGTCCTGCGACCTTTTGACCTCTTTTTACAAGAAATCCCACTTGCCCATTGAACCAATGCAATTCTACAGCGGTTTCAGGTAATGGGGTTAAAATTGATGCTCAGACCCGGGGGCTTCGAATGCTTCATTGTTGGGCCCTCAGAAACAACATATTAAAAAGGTGTGTCCCTCAGAGTTAAGGAAGTACTTTAAAAAAAACAAGAAAAATATTAGGGGAAAATTATTGTCACATTACACACATTAGCCATCCAATTAAGCACTTAACGAAGCCATTGGGTCTTGAAACTTTGCCCACTGACTAGGGGGGTCCCTGTGAAGCTACTGATATCAATTTGGAGTCATTTGGAGCTTTCGGAGTCGTGTACACGGTCCCGCTGTGAAAATGAATGGTACAAATGGTCAGTGGGACGTGTTCTAACGTTGCACCCTGAGCTCCAACGGACCCCAAATGTCACACGGTGACACGTCAAAAGCCCCTTATCGACATACTAAGAGGACTAAGGTCTAGGATGTAAAAAATTATTTTTCATTATTTTCAACAGATCTCTCTGCCTGTCACAGGAATCAATGAGACAGGCTGCATTTTAGGCCTGTGTGCAACAGTACATTCATCAGAGGTTTTAATACTTAGCAAGCCCCCAGGGCCTCCAAAATGTAGGACCTGAATCGGGGGCCCCTGACGATCGAATATCTGAAATGTCCAGGTTCTGCGCCCTTCGGAACCTCCTTTTCTAGACGTCCCGCTTGCCCATTGAACCAATGCAATTCTACAGCGGTTTCGTATACGGGGTTAAAATTCATGCTCAGACCCGGGGGCTTCGAATGCTTCATTGTTGGGCCCTCAGAAACAACATATTAAAAAGGTGTGTCCCTCAGAGTTAAGGAAGTACTTTAAAAAAAATCAAGAAAAATATTAGAGGAAAATGTTTGTCACATTACACACATTAGTCATCCAATTAAGCACTTAACGAAGCCAGTGGGACTTGAAACTTTGCCCACTGACTAGGGGGGTCCCTGTGAAGCTACTGATATCAATTTGGAGTCGTTTGGAGCTTTCGGAGTCGTGTACATGGTCCCGCTGTGAAAATGAATGGTACAAATGGTCAGTGGGACATGTTCTAACGTTGCACCCTGAGCTCCAACGGACCCCAAATGTCACACGGTGACACGTCAAAAGCCCCTTATCGACATACTAAGAGGACTAAGGTCTAGGATGTAAAAAAGTATTTTTCATTATTTTCAACAGATCTCCCTGCCTGTCACAGGAATCAATGAGACAGGCTGCATTTTAGGCCTGTGTGCAACAGTACATTCATCAGAGGTTTTAATACTTAGCAAGCCCCCAGGGCCTCCAAAATGTAGGACCTGAATCGGGGGCCCCTGACGATCGAATATCTGAAATGTCCAGGATCTGCGCCCTTCGGAACCTCCTTTTCTAGACGTCCCGCTTGCCCATTGAACCAATGCAATTCTACAGCGGTTTCGTGTACGGGGTTAAAATCGACATACTAAGAGGACTAAGGCCTAGGGTGCAAAAAAGTATTTTTCATTAATTTCAACAGATCTCTCTGCCTGTCACAGGAATCAATGAGACAGGCTGCATTTTGGGCCTGTGTGCGACAGTCCGTTCATCGGAGCCTTTAATACTCAGCAATCCCCCAGGGCTTCCAAACTCTAGGACCTGACTCGGGGGCCCCTGGCGATCGAATATCTGAAATTTCGAGGTCCTGCGACCTCGGTAACCCCCTTTTCTAGACGTCCCACTATCCCTTTCAATCAATGCATTTTTCACAACGTGTTTGTGGACAACGTCCCTAAATGGCCCAAATGAATGGAAAATAAGGTCAAAAGGTCATGAGACTCTCCACGTTGTCTAAGGGCACCCTGACGATGCGCATATGTCGATTTGGAGTTGTTCGGACCTTTCGGAGCTCCGTCCACCAACCCGTCGTTGAAAATGAATGAAACGAATGGCACGTGGGCTTTTTCTAGAAAGCTCCCCCAGCCCCCAAATTTCACACGGCGGTAGCCTGACGTCCCCCGAAAGACATACCGAGAGCACGTGGCTCTAGAAAAAAGGAAAGGTTTTTTGGGGGAGTTTGTGCAAGATTCCCTCAAAATCCTTTTGCACTTAAAGCTTGAAAGAGCCTCTTGAAGGATGAGAGGCCACTAGTGTTAGGGTTTGAATATAAGCTCAGGAAGGTTCTAGAGACCCCAAACTTTGGTTCCTGATTCAGTGGGGACCGGACGCTTCATGGATCGGGAGTTTCGAGAGCCTGCGACCTTTGACCCCTCTTTTCCAGGCGTCCCACTATCCCTTTGAATCCATGCATTTTTCACAGCGTGTTTGTGGACAACGTCCCTAAATGGCCCAAATGAATGGAAAATAAGGTCGAAAGGTCACGAGACTCTCCACGCTGTCTAAGGGCACCCGGCGATGCGCATATGTCGATTTCGAGTCGTTCGGACCTTTCGGAGCCCGTCCGCCAACCCGTCGTTGACAACGAATGAAGCGAATGGCACGTGGGCTTTTTCTAGAAAGCTCCCCAGCCCCCAAATTTCACACGGCGGTAGCCTGACGCCCCGAAACACATACCGAGAGCACGTGGCTCTAGAATAAAGGAAAGGTTTTTTGGGGAGTTTGTGCAAGATTCCCTCAAAATCCTTTTGCACTTAAAGCTTGAAAGAGCCTCTTGAAGGATGAGAGGCCACTAGGGTTAGGGTTTGAATATAAGCTCAGGAAGGTTCTAGAGACCCCAAACTTTGGTTCCTGATTCAGTGGGGACCGGACGCTTCATGGTTCGGGAGTTTCGAGAGCCTGCGACCTTCTGACCCCTCTTTTCCAGACGTCCCACTATCCCTTTGAATCCATGCATTTTTCACAACGTGTTTGTGGACAACGTCCCTAAATGGGCCAAATGAATGGAAAATAAGGTCGAAAGGTCACGAAACTCACCACGCTGTCTAAGGACGCCCTGATGACGCGCATATGTCGTTTTTGAGTCGTTTGGACCTTTCGGTGCCCCGTCCATCGACCCGTTGTAGAAAATGAATGAAATTAATGGCAGATGGACTTTTTCTAGAAAGCTCCTCTGGGCCCCAAACTTCACGTGCTGGTAGTCCGGGGCCCCAAGCACGTCATATTAAAAGCGCAATTCTCTAGAAAGAATTTTTTTTCCCATTTTTTTTTTGGCTTGAATGCGAGAATCAACCTCACAGGCCTTTTGCTCTCAAAGCCAGAAAGAGCCTCTTGCATGTGCAAAGTCATTTGGGTGTTCATTTAAGGTCTAGAGCTGAAAGAGTGCGTTCAGGAAAATGTCTAGAGCTTCCAAATTTTAGGCACTGATTTGGGGGCCCCTGGGGATCCAGAATCCCAAATTTCGAGGTCCTGCGACCTTTTGACCTCTTTTTACAAGAAATCCCACTTGCCCATTGAACCAATGCAATTCTACAGCGGTTTCGTGTACGGGGTTAAAATTGATGCTCAGACCCGGGGGCTTCGAATGCTTCATTGTTGGGCCCTCAGAAACAACATATTAAAAAGGTGTGTCCCTCAGAGTTAAGGAAGTACTTTAAAAAAAACAAGAAAAATATTAGGGGAAAATTATTGTCACATTACACACATTAGCCATCCAATTAAGCACTTAACGAAGCCATTGGGTCTTGAAACTTTGCCCACTGACTAGGAGGGTCCCTGTGAAGCTACTGATATCAATTTGGAGTCGTTTGGAGCTTTCGGAGTCGTGTACACGGTCCCGCTGTGAAAATGAATGGTACAAATGGTCAGTGGGACATGTTCTAACGTTGCACCCTGAGCTCCAACGGACCCCAAATGTCACACGGTGACACGTCAAAAGCCCCTTATCGACATACTAAGAGGACTAAGGTCTAGGATGTAAAAAAGTATTTTTCATTATTTTCAACAGATCTCCCTGCCTGTCACAGGAATCAATGAGACAGGCTGCATTTTAGGCCTGTGTGCAACAGTACATTCATCAGAGGTTTTAATACTTAGCAAGCCCCCAGGGCCTCCAAAATGTAGGACCTGAATCAGGGGCCCCTGACGATCGAATATCTGAAATGTCCAGGTTCTGCGCCCTTCGAACCTCCTTTTCTAGACGTCCCGCTTGCCCATTGAACCAATGCAATTCTACAGCGGTTTCGGTGTACGGGGTTAAAATTGATGCTCAGACCCGGGGGCTTCGAATGCTTCATTGTTGGGCCCTCAGAAACAACATATTAAAAAGGTGTGTCCCTCAGAGTTAAGGAAGTACTTTAAAAAAAATCAAGAAAAATATTAGAGGAAAATGTTTGTCACATTACACACATTAGTCATCCAATTAAGCACTTAACGAAGCCATTGGGACTTGAAACTTTGCACACTGACTAGAGGGGTCCCTGTGAAGCTACTGATATCAATTTGGAGTCGTTTGGAGCTTTGGAGTCGTGTACACGGTCCCGCTGTGAAAATGAATGGTACAAATGGTCAGTGGGACGTGTTCTAACGTTGCACCCTGAGCTCCAACGGACCCCAAATGTCACACGGTGACACGTCAAAAGCCCCTTATCGACATACTAAGAGGACTAAGGTCTAGGATGTAAAAAGTATTTTTCATTATTTTCAACAGATCTCTCTGCCTGTCACAGGAATCAATGAGACAGGCTGCATTTTAGGCCTGTGTGCAACAGTACATTCATCAGAGGTTTTAATACTTAGCAAGCCCCCAGTGCCTCCAAAATGTAGGACCTGAATCGGGGCCCCTGACGATCGAATATCTGAAATGTCCAGGTTCTGCGCCCTTCGAACCTCCTTTTCTAGACGTCCCGCTTGCCCATTGAACCAATGCAATTCTACAGCGGTTTCGGTATACGGGGTTAAAATTGATGCTCAGACCGGGGGCTTCGAATGCTTCATTGTTGGGCCCTCAGAAACAACATATTAAAAAGGTGTGTCCCTCAGAGTTAAGGAAGTACTTTAAAAAAAATCAAGAAAAATATTAGAGGAAAATGTTTGTCACATTACACACATTAGTCATCCAATTAAGCACTTAACGAAGCCATTGGGACTTGAAACTTTGCCCACTGACTAGGGGGGTCCCTGTGAAGCTACTGATATCAATTTGGAGTCGTTTGGAGCTTTCGGAGTCGTGTACATGGTCCCGCTGTGAAAATGAATGGTACAAATGGTCAGTGGGACATGTTCTAACGTTGCACCCTGAGCTCCAACGGACCCCAAATGTCACACGGTGACACGTCAAAAGCCCCTTATCGACATACTAAGAGGACTAAGGTCTAGGATGTAAAAAGTATTTTTCATTATTTTCAACAGATCTCTCTGCCTGTCACAGGAATCAATGAGACAGGCTGCATTTTAGGCCTGTGTGCAACAGTACATTCATCAGAGGTTTTAATACTTAGCAAGCCCCCAGGGCCTCCAAAATGTAGGACCTGAATCGGGGCCCCTGACGATCGAATATCTGAAATGTCCAGGTTCTGCGCCCTTCGAACCTCCTTTTCTAGACGTCCCGCTTGCCCATTGAACCAATGCAATTCTACAGCGGTTTCAGTGTACGGGGTTAAAATTGATGCTCAGACCCGGGGCTTCGAATGCTTCATTGTTGGGCCCTCAGAAACAACATATTAAAAAGGTGTGTCCCTCAGAGTTAAGGAAGTACTTTAAAAAAAATCAAGAAAAATATTAGAGGAAAATGTTTGTCACATTACACACATTAGTCATCCAATTAAGCACTTAACGAAGCCATTGGGACTTGAAACTTTGCACACTGACTAGAGGGGTCCCTGTGAAGCTACTGATATCAATTTGGAGTCGTTTGGAGCTTTCGGAGTCGTGTACACGGTCCCACTGTGAAAATGAATGGTACAAATGGTCAGTGGGACGTGTTCTAACGTTGCACCCTGAGCTCCAACGGACCCCAAATTTCACACGGTGACACATCCACTAAGAGGACTAAGGTCTAGGATGTAAACAAGCATTTTTCATTATTTTCAACAGATCTCTCTGCCTGTCACAGGAATCAATGAGACAGGCTGCATTTTAGGCCTGTGTGCAACGCTACATTCATCAGAGGTTTTAATACTTAGCAAGCCCCAAGGGCCTCCAAAATTTAGGACCTGGCTCAGGGGCCCCTGAGAAGCTACTATTGTCAATTTGGAGCCGTTCGGACCTTTCGGGGTCGTGTACACGGACCCGCTGTGTAAATACAATGTACAAATCGTACGTGGGATGTGCTCTAACTTTGCTCCCCGAGCTCCGACGGAGCCGAAATTTCACTCGGTTGCACACCTGGTGCCCCTCTATCACATACTAAGAGGGCAGACACCTCCTGCCATTCTTTTTTTTTCACCTTCAAAATATGCCATTTCGAGGGTGTGGGTGGGCACCCCGGCCACCAAACGCGTGGCCCGTGAAATCCCAGAGCGTAAAAACCTATTTGGGAAAAACAGTTGGTCAGGGGGATGATAATGGGTCCGTGGACAGCTCCGCCCCCCCTGGGTGGTCTGGGGGTCTCATTGGTCACTTTTGGAAAAATAGTGGGTCAGGGGGATAATAATGGGTCTGTGGACAGCCCCGCCTCCCCAGGGTGGTCAGGGGGTCTCATTGGTCACTTTTGGAAAAATAGTGGGTCAGGGGGATGATAATGGGTCCATGGACAGCCCCGCCCCCCCAGGGTGGTCAGGGGTCTCACTGGTCAGTTTGGGTAAAATAGTGGGTCAGGGGGATGATAATGGGTCCGTGGACAGCCCCGCCCCCCCAGGGTGGCACAGGGGGTCTCACTGGTCAGTTTGGGTAAAATAGTGGGTCAGGGGGATGATAATGGGTCTGTGGACAGCCCCACCCCCCCCCAGGGTGGTCACTGGTCATCGTGAGTGGTCAGCGGGCAGACAGTGGGACCGTGGGATGCCAGGGGTCTCACCGCAGCTTACAGCACCCCCTATGTGTGTCCATTCGGTCATGTATTCCGGACCACAGACTCCATGGAAATTTGACCGTCCACAGACCCGTAAGCTCCATCTGTCCATTGAGATTGTTTACAGGAGGGCGGTACATGGAGCTGGTATCGTCCCTCGCATCCATCAAACGTACAATGGCCGTTGATCTCAATGGGACTTTTCCACCAACCCTCTAAGTTCCCTTACCCAAAGTCTTGCCGTCTACTACGTCATAGTGGGCCGCAATAGCAGCAACATACACCTTCAAGGGGAACGGGGACAGCCTCCCCTCCAACCTCTCCTGCAGGAATAGGAGCACTGACCTAACTGCGCACCTCTGTGGGTCTTCAGCCCGGGAACGACACCAATTTGCGAACAAGTGCCACTCCCAGGGTGTAAAGTTACCTGGTAGAGGGGGCTCTGGCTTGGCTGATTGTGTCTATGATGGCAGGTGGTAGACCAGCTAGATCTTCCGTGTCCCGTCCAGGGGCCAGACGTGGAGGTTCCAGAGGTCTGGTGCGGTGCCAGAGCATGCCCCATCCCTGAGAAAGAAGGTCCTTCCTCAGGGGAATTTGCCAGGGAGGGACTGTTGCGAGGAGTTCGAGGTCTGAGAACAAAGCCCGCGTGGGCCGGTAAGGAGCCACTAGGGTGACTTGTTCCTCGTCTTCCCTGACCTTGCACAGCACCTGTGCAAGAAGGCTTACTGGGGGAAATGTGTACTTGCGCTGCCCCGAGGGCCAGCTGTGTGCCAGCACGTCTGCCCCGAGGGGAGCCTCTCTTCGGGCATACCAGAGCGGGCAGTGGGAGGTCACTTGGGAGGCAAACAGGTCTACCTGGGCCTTGCCAAATCGTTCCCAAATCAGCTGAACCAACTGTGGGTGAAGCCTCTACTCTCCACCGAGCCAATGTTTTCATGACAGTGCGTCCGCATCGCATTGAGGCAGTTGATGTGCCCCTTTCCAACGGGCCAACCCAATCTGGAGGTGTTGGTCTTGACCAGGACGCATCGGGACACCTGCTGCAGGGGCATTCCTTCCTGTAAGAAACAGAGGTCTGTCCAGGGTTTGAATGTTTGGCGGCAGGCGGGGGTGATTGTTACCCGGTGTGTGACGTGGCGCCATGCTCGTCTCGGGACTCGAGTCTGAAGCCAGTGCTGAAGCAATCTCATATGCATTAACCCCAGTGGCACGACCGCCATCGGAGGATGGCATATGCCCCAGAAGCCTCTGGAAAAGTTTTAAAGGGACCGTTGTGCCTGGCCTGAAGGTGGTAAGCACGACTTAATCATCAGGTTCCTAAGAGGCGCCCAGATGGTTAAATCGTTCCCGGCCAAGCCTGTTCCCCACCTGTGATCTCTCAGTGGTCCTCACGGGCCTTCAGAGACCCCCCTTCGAGCCCCTAGAATCAGTTGGACTCAGGGCCCTCTCTCTAAAACTCCCCTGCTTATCGCGCTCGCCTACATCAAGAGGGTCGGGGACCTGCAAGCGTTCTCTGTTAGCGACACTTGCCTAGATTTCGGTCCGGCAGACATCCATGTGTTCCTAAGACCACGACTGGACTACATGCCCAAGGTTCCTACCACGCCCTTCAGAGAACAGGTAGTGAACCTGAAAGCGCACCACTACGGGTACTCAATCTACCTGTACTGGAATAGGTGCTCCACAAGCCGGGACTCCTGCGTGGACTCCTACTGTGTGTATTTTCTGCGGTACGGACCCCTTGCGAGTGGACCCGCATCTCCCTTAGGCAGTTCCAGCAGCCCTCCAGTCGCCGTGCTGTAGCAACTCCCCCTTCCTTGAGGCTGGACCTACCACAGCGCAATTTTCTCCACATGTGACCTAAGGGGCCCATGTGATATATCTCACCACTTTACCTCCCCGTTCCTAGGCAGGTGTGGTCTCGGCAGGGTCTTTTCCCCCTGAAAGAATAGGAAACTGGGTAAGACCCTTTCCCATGAAGCGTGTAAGGGCCCCTTCCGCTTTGGCTCTATGCGGGAAACATAGAGAGAAAAGAGGCCCGGCTAGGCTCGGCCCGTTCCCAGATTGGCAAGCGTCGCCTAGTTCCCTGCTTAGGGTAACCAAAAGGGTTCCGACGTCTTTTTATGGGGCATTGGGGAAGGGTACGTGCAGTCTGACACAACTAGTCGCCTTTTCACGTAAATATACCTGCCTGCTCTTGTGTCAGCAGTGCACATACACTGCTCAGTGCATTGCGTGATTTGAATTGGACCCCTAGTGCCGCTTCTTCGACACAACGTCGAAGTGAGCAACAGACAGGGAATGTCTAGGTTACGGATGTAACCTCTGTTCACTGATGGAGGGAACGAGATGTTGTGTCCTCCCGGCCACGTCGCTGAGCGGAGCCACTGTTGTGGCCAGACCATTTCCGGCTCCTCAGAAAATTCCTGAATGAACTTGACGTATTTGCCTGCTTTTGTACCTGTATGTCCGGGGGCGGGGTATGCAAATACTGTCTGCCTAATTCCCATTGGCCTTTTTTCATAGATCAGAGGCATATTCGGAGCTCAAGAGAGACCCCTAGTGTCGCTTCTTTGACACAACGTCTCGTTACCTCCATCAGGGAACGGAGGTTACATCCATAACCTAGACATTTTTAAGAAAATTCACATTATATTATAATTATACAACACTCTCGAAAACAAAAATATACAGATCAACCATAGATCACAAAGGGATTACAAAATGCATGTAAAAAGAAAAATACACTCTGTAGAGAATTTATAAAACAAAGAACTAAAGAGGCAAAAAATAAATATAAAAAATATAAAAATAAGTTAACAAATATCATACGGGTAAAAGTAATGGAGGGGATCTCAAATCCAATAACATACATATGTAATTTATCATTTCAAACCAGTACTTTTACAAATAAAATGAAAATAGCTAAAGTTGTGCCACGGTATAAAAATGGGGATGGACACAACTTCACAAATTACAGGCCTGTTTCTCTACTTCCACAATTCTCCAAACTTTTAGAAATATTGTTCACTAACAGATTGTAACGGTGGTGGTCGCCCCAACATAAATAAATTATTTTAAAGAGCTCTTCGGGTGCCAGACTGGATTATTCCCGTCAAAAATTGTATTAACCCAGGATAGCAAAAAAAAAAAAAAAAATGAACCACCTGTTACACAATAAATCACAATAATAGTCTCAGAATTTTCAGTACACAGGGGGGAATTTATTCCATAATGTCCAAAACAAAAGTAAAAAGAACTGGGTTATAATCCAAGCAGAAAACGCTTGGGTAATCCAAGCTTGCAGATTCGTGTCCACTTTCATTCAGAAATTTGCTAAAAAAAAAAAAGGGAAAAGAGAAACAAAATCAAACATTGGATAAACACTTCGTTGGCAAAAAAATAGTCATAGAAAAAAAACTCCTTCCAACAACAATCTTAAGGAGCAGCAATATCCCCGAAAACACCTAAGTGCATGGAATGTGCGAAAGTGGAAGTGAAGTGTGTAGGTGTGAGTGTAATGGCGGTGTAGAGGTACTGACCAATTTGCTGTCAGGATGGCAGCTAAAGAGAGTGTAGAGGGTCATCGTCAGACATCTAGATATGTGGATAAGCAGCCTTGACTTGTCTTCAGGACAGCTCTACTAGAAAATCAGTCAATCTGGAAGTGCAACGCTTCAGTCGAACCTCGCGCTGCACCAGACATTACGCACAGGAAGCCTCCGATTGACAAGCTCCCGTCTTTTCATAAACACCTACCCTCTCTCGACTGGCAAACCTTGCATTCAATCCAACCGAAGAACCACTCTTCCAGGTGCGTCACACTTCCTTATAAATTTTTTTCCTCCGCCGTTAATTGAATTACTCCACCCATACACGGCAATGGAAAGTGAAAGTAAAACGTAACCGCTGATAGTGGCACAGATTTTCTGCACTGCCACAAGATTAGACACATTTTTAGATAAACATAACTTACTTTCTGAGAGTCAATATGGATTCAGATCAAACAGCTCGACAACATTGGCATTAATTGATTCAATAGAGAAATGTACAAAAGTCACAGATCATAAACAGTATGCTGTTGGAGTTTTCATAGATCTTAAAAAAGCTTTTGACACAATCAATCATAAAATATTAATCAATAAATTGGAATGGTATGGTATCAAGTGTATAGTATTGCACTGGGTGAAAAGTTATTTAAATGACAGGAAACAATTTGTGAAGTTGGGGGAATATTCATCGTCATGCTTGGACTTTGTTTGTGGCGTATCTCAGGGGTCAGTACTGGGTCCAAAATTATTTTTGCTTTATATAAACGACATTTGTAAAGTATCAAAAATAATAACATTTGTTTTATTCGCAGATGACACTAATATATTTTGTTCTGGGGGGAATTTAAAAGAGCTACTGGAGATTATTACTTCAGAAATTTGAAAATTAAAAAGGTGGTTTGATAGAAATAAATTATCATTAAATATTAATAAAACTAAATGCATGCTGTTTGGTAACTCTAAAAGGAGTGCACACGTCCAGATACAGGTAGATGGTGTGGACATAGAAAGAGTTAATGAAAACAAGTTTCTTGGGGTGATTAATATATGACAAAATAAACTGGAATTCTCATATAAATCATGTACACAATAAACTTTCAAGAAGCATTTCAGTACTGAATAAAGCAAAGAATGTTCTAGACCACAAATCACTCTACATTCTTTATTGTGCTCTGATATTACCATATTTAAATTATTGTGTAACAATATTTATTAATGTAAAAATAATTATTAATGTAAAAATAACAAATTCATTATTTTTTAAATCAAAGACAATGAAATTCACTGATCTGGTTCATTTTCAAACAGCACAAATAATGTATAAAGCAAAATACAACCTACTCCCTGGCAATATTCAAAAACTGTTTAATTGAGAAGGGAGATATAATTTCAGGGGGGATGTAACGATCGTTACTGTGTATTCATGTTTATCACATTATAATGCAGTGTGCCCTTTAAGAGAGATGGTTACGTCACTCATGACGTGTACTATGCGTGATGACGTAGTTGGAGATAAGATGAGGACATTGTAGATGCTAGACGTGCTCTACCCATTTTCCTGTATATTTTATTTTATAAGTTTTGTGACACTAAGGAAGAGTAGCTCTCATGTATGAGAGGATTGCATTGCCTGTGCACTTGTCATTAAATGTGCATGATACAGCCTTTTCAGCCTTCAAGCTCTTCCTTCCCTCAATTTCTCTTTAGTTACCCGGTCCAAGCGTTACAATTGGCGCCCGAACAACTTGAAGCTGGATTTGTCATCTGCGTGGAACCTGGTATTTCTACATCTCCGGTAGTTGGAACGATCCGACTGGTACGACAGAGACTGGTGAGATTAGCTCGCTAATGCTGGACGACACGCACGCGGATCGCGTGCTATGCTGTGTGAACGAAAAATTTTCCACTTCAGTCTGATTGTTTTTGCTTTTTTTTTCCTCGTCGAAATAACCGTGTGCTACGTTTTTTTTTTTCTCTTCCTAACTGTTCCCAAACGCAGATTGACATTTTTGCTCTTAATTTTTGTGGAAATTTCAGCAGAAATATATATATATATATATATATATATATATATATATATATATATATATATATATATATATATTTTTTTTTTTTTTTTTTTCTCTCTTTGTGCGGGGACATTGTCTATGTTTCGTGCACAAACGGACAGTGCGGCCTGTTCGCTTTCATCTGAACTGTATTTGTGAGCAAGGAAGAAAGGGACAATTGTTGAACTGTTTTCTTGTATTTGTATTTTCTCCAAATCCATCGTGAACTGAACTTTATGATGTGAACTGGCTGATTTCTAACTTTTTGAACTCAATTGCGAGGTCGAGTGACTTTGAGAACTTTCTATTCACTCTGAGGCAGCGTGTTCTTGCTCTGAATACACTGAAGGACAATATAATAACTGAAAAAAAGGTTAATCTTTATGGTTTTGGTGTCATTATTTTTTTTCTCTACACAGTTTGCTAAATTTTGTTTGAGATTCTATTGATGCTGTGCATTTTAATGTTAATTTACATTTTCTGGGTTACATTGTGAATGTTACGGGGTTGTACTGTTGTTTATGCGAATGCACATTTACTGTGATGGCTTACTACCCAGACTTTAAGACTGACTTAACCTACTCATTACCAGATTCTGTTCCCAGACAGAGACACAAGTCAGCTCGGTCTGGAGACTCAAGTGGAACTTCTACAGGCTGAAGTATCTGTGCTGCAGAAATGTCTAAATGACTCTCTCGAGTTACAGCAGAGCATATTAAGACAGTGGGGACCACCTGATGTGAACACCCTTGCAGCGCCACATGATCAGCTACCTCCGATGGCTAGTTCTACGCCACATATCCGTGTCTCCACAGGCCAGGTGCCATCACAAGGTACGACTACTGCAAATGTTTCCCATAGACACTTGACATGCTCACCAGGCATGTCAAGCAAACAGGCAAATTGTTGCGATGTGAGTAATACCAGTAGAATCCTTGCATCTGTACTGCACCAGTCAAGGCTCGAGCAACCTGTATTCACGGGTGATGGACATGTAAGCCCAGAGGACTGGCTCCAATCAGTAAATGTTTACAGAACCTCGCTTGACTTAAGTGATGCCCAAATTCTTCTAGAGCTGCCATGATTCTTGTCGAAGGAACCAAAGAAATGGTTCACTGTCCTTGACTCACATGTTGTCACATGGTCACAGTTCTCTGATTTCTTCAGGACAGTCTTTCTTCCTTCCAACAGTCAGGAGCAGATATTAAGAGGCATCTTAGATCGCATACAGAGCCCTGAAGAGCCCCTACCTACCTTTGTGG